>NW_012110030.1:290463-301691 GCF_000951045.1 Mandrillus leucophaeus | reverse complement strand
TTGATGTCTAACTCCATTTCAGGACTGCCTGGCTTCATTCTTAAAGGCTTTCTTCAGTCTTGGAGACTCTCCTGAACTTCCCTATTTTTCTCCTTTATTTCCTATCCACAAACAGGGATCTAATGTTTGTCCATGAAGTAGGCAGCTAGAAAAGCCAATGAGATAATGCTACACTCATAAACTTGAAATTCTCTCATTAACCACCTTCCTTTTAGGATTACAACTTACTCCCAATTATAAAGAACAAAATGCCTTAAATAAAGGATGAATTACTATTAGAAAAACCCCTGGAACAAATTTAGGGATTTAAAAATTACTTCAGCCAGATAGATCTTCAGATGGCTAAAAATGGAATAAATTGTAGCCAAATGTTGAATATTGAGCTTAGAAAATTCGGTCAATTTATCTAAACTAGAAATAAGATCATTGGCAAATAACAACAACTGAATAGAAAGCTGACGCTGTGAGAAAGAATACTGATCTTTTTACTTTACAAGTTAAAAAACAAATCTAGATGTGATTATTTTCAAAGCTCCTTTTTTAGTGGTTCATATTAAATCCTAAATTAGTAAAAAATTTTGCTTTTTGGAAGGCCAAAGCGGGAGGATCACTTGAGCCCAGGAGTTCAAGACCAGTCCTGGCACCATAGTGAGACTGCCCTCTTCTTTACAAAAATTTTTTAAAAATTAGCTGGACATGCTGGCATATGCCTGTAGTCCCACCTACTTGAGAGTCTGAGGTCGTGATTGCTTGAGCCTGGGAGTTCAAGACTGTAGTGAACAGTGGTCATGCCACTGCAGCCCAGCCTGAGTGACAGAGTGAGACCTTGTCTCAAAAAAAAAAAAAAAAGAGATTTTGCTTTCTAAAAAGCTAGGTAGTTAAGATTAAATCTTTTCCTTGAAAAAACAAAGGACCCAATAATTCAAATGAATACATTCTAAAAGTATGCAGTGAGAAAACAAATATGTAGTGCACACAAAACTCAAAGACAAAGAGTATGCTGAGATAAATTGTTTTGAAATGAAACGTGATTGTTGTTCTGACTTGGCTTTCCTGCTTTATAAATAAACACAGTATAGAGACAAGAGAAGAGGCCTGTGGCTGTTCACGCTGCAGATCTGAAGTGCTTCCTGTGTGCTGGCAAGTTTTGGTGTGCTTGCTCTCAGATAATTCTTCCTCTTTTTAAAAAGTCCAAAGCCGTCATCAGAGTTTCAAATATGATATTATGATCACTTAAAGTTATAGATATAGAAGGCATTCTTAATTTTTAATTTTCAACATTCAAGTCAGAAAAATATACAATCCGTCCTTTTCCCCAGCGACTATAACCACAGAGTTTATCCACTGTAAATATCTTAATTTTCTTTGAAAATCCAGGTAACATATCTTTATTGCTTTTGCTCTGTAATGTGTTCTGAGAGAAAATAAATCTTTATATACATTATGCCTCACCTTAATATTCTCCAGAACAAAGAATATTTCTCCCCTTTTCCCCCGTCCACCTCTTTCTCCCCTCTGCACCCTTTCTCAGACATTTTTCTATGTGTATATAACTTTCACTTAACACTTAACAGAATAACCTGAACATTTCCTTCTCATTATATGTAAACCTCTTTTAATATTTTTGATGGTTCTGCATAATATTCCATTATAATACACCTCAATTGATAGACTTTTTAGGAAGCTTTTAGAGTTTTGCTACTATAATCAATGCCAACGTGAACACACACACACACACACACGTATATTTATGAACATAAATGATTATTTTCTTAGACTAAATTCCTAGATGTACATGTTTTTTTATTTTGCTTTTTGAAACAGAGTCTTACTCTGTTGCCCAGACTGGAATGCAATGGTGTGATCTCAGCTCACTGCAACCTCTGCCTCCCAGGCTCAAGTGATTCTCCTGCCTCAGCCTCCCAAGTAGCTGGGATTACAGACGCCTGCTACCATGCCCAGCTAATTTTTGTATTGTTAGTAGAGACTGGGGTTCACCATGTTGGCCAGGCTGGTCTTGAACTCCTGCCCTCAAACGATCCACCTGCCTCAGCCTCCCAAAGTGCCAGGATTACAGGTGTGAGCCACCATGCCCAGCCTAGATGTACATATAATTATTGAATTAAAGAACATGAATATTTTGACACAAAGAATAGAAGCTCACTTAACCAAAGAGACAGAAGCTGGTAAATGGTCTGTTAATAAAAAGAACTGGTTAAATAGAGAAATATAATATTTTATAAATATATATATATAACATTCTATTTTAACTTAAAAATGCGTTAAAAATGTAAATGTACAGTGGCTCATCTTTATAATCTCAACACTTTGGGAGGCTGAGGTGGGAGACTAGCTTGAGCCCAGGAGTTCAAGACCAGTCTGAGCAACATAGTGAAACTCAGTCTTTACTACATAAATAAATAAATAAATAAATAAATAAATAAAATTAGCCTGGCATAGTGGCATGCACCTGTAGACCCAGCTACCTAGGAGGCTAAGATGGGAGGATCTCTTGATTTTGGGAGGTCGAGGCTGCAGTGAGCAATGGTTGAGCCACTCCCTGGGTGACAGAGCAAGACCCTCTTTTTCTCCCACTCTCTCTTTCTGTACACATACACACACACACACACACACACACACACGCACATTCACTCACTAAAATTAGATGAAATAAAAAATAGTGTTTAATTTTTGTGGGGACATAGTAGGTGTATATATTTATGGGGTACCTGGGATATTTTGATACAGGCATACAATGCATAATAATCACATCAGGGTAAATGGGGTATCCATCACCTCAAGCATTAATCCTTTCTCTGTGTTACAAACAATCCAATTGTACACTTTAGTTGTTGTTGTTGTTGTTGCTTTGTTTTGTTTTGAGATGAAATCTCACTCTGTCACCCAGGCTGGAAGGCAATGGCATGATCTTGGCTCACTGCAACCTCTGCTTCCTGGGTTCGGGCAATTTTTGTGCCTCAGCCTCCCGAGTAGCTGGGATTACAGGTGTGCACCACCATGCTCAGCTAATTTTTGTATTTTTAGTAGTGATAGGGTTTCACCTTATTGGCCAGGCTGGTCTCAAATTCCTAACCTCAAGTGATCTGCCTGCCCCAGCCTCCCAAACTGCTGGGATTACAGGTGTTCACCACTGTGTCTGGCCACTTTAGTTATTTTAAAATGATCGACAAATTATTGTTGACTGTAGTCATCCTGTTGTGCTATCAAATACTTGATCTTATTCATTCTATCAAACTATGTTGTTATACCCATTAACCAATCCCCTCTTCTCCCGGCCACTACCCTTCCCAGCCTCTGGTAACCATCATCCTATTCTCTATGTCCGTGTGTTCAATTGTCTTAGTTTTTAGCTCCCACAAATAAGTGATAACATGCAAAGTTTGTCTTTCTGTGGTTGGTTTATTTCACTTAAAATAATGACCTCCAGCTCCATCCATGTTGTTGCAAATGGCAGGATCTTGTTCTTTTCTATGGCTGAATTGAATAGTACTCCTTTATGTATATGTAGCAGATTTCCTTTATCCATTCATATGTTGATGGACACTTAGATTGCTTCCAAATCTTAGCTATTGTGAATAGTGCTTCAAGAAATGTGAGGACAATGCAGACATTTCTTCCATATACTAATCTTCTTTCTTTTAAGTATATACCTAGAAGTGGAATTGCTGGATCATATGGTAGCTCTATTTTTAGTTTTATGAGGAATCTCCAATCTGTTCTTCATAGTGGTTTTACTAATTCACATCCCCACCAACAGTGTACAAAGGTTCCCTATTTTCCACATCCTTGCCAGCCTTTGTTATTTCCTGTCTTGGGGGATAAAAGCCATTTTAATGGGTGAGATGATATCTCATTGTAGTTTTGAATTACATTTCTCTGAGGAACAATGATGTTGAGCACCTTTTCATATACTGATTTTCCATTTGTATGTCTTCTTTTGAGGAATGTCTATTCAGGTCTTTTGCCCATTTTAATTGGATTATTAGATTTTTACCTACAGAGTTGTTGGAGCTCCTTTGGTATTCTGGTTATTAATCCTTTGTCAGATGGATAGTTTGTAAATATTTTCTCCCATTCTGTGGGTTGTCTCTTCACTTTGTTGATTGTTTCCTTGCAGTGCAGAAGCTTTTTAACTTGATGTGATCCTATTTGGCCATTTTTGCTTTGGTTGCCTATGCTTGTGGTATATTACTGAAGAAATCTTTGCTCACTCCAGTGTCCTGTAGAGTTTCTCCAATATTTTGTTTTAGTAGTTTTATAGTTTGAGGTCTTAGATTTATGTCTTTAATCCAGTTTTATTTGACTTTTTGTATATGATGTGAGATAGGAGTCTAGTTTCATGCTTTTGCATATGAGTATCTAGTTTTCCCAGCACCATTTATTGAAGAGACTGTCATTTCCCCGATGTATGTTCTTGGAACCTTCATCAAAAATGAGTTTACTGTAGATGTATGAGTTTGTTTCTGGTTTCTCTATTCTGTTCCATTTGCCTATGTGGCTGTTTTTATGCCAGTATCATGCTGTTTTGGTTACTACAGTTTTTGTAGTATAATTTTGCTCAGGATAGTCTTGGCTATTCTGGATGTTCTGTGGTTCCATATAAAATTTAGGATTGTTTTTTCTATTTCTGTGAAGAATGTCATTGATATTTTCATAGGGAGTACACTGAATCTGTAGATTGCTTTAGGTAGAGTAGACATTTTAACAATATTTATTCTTCCAATCCATGAACATGGAATATCTTTCCTTTTTTTGTGTCCTCTTCAATTTATTTCATCAATGTTTGATAGTTTTTATTGTAGAGAACTTTCACCTCTTTGGTTAATTCCTAGGTATTTAATTTTATTTGTAGCTGTTGTAAATGATATTACTTTCTTGATTTCTTTCTCAGATTGTTCACTGTTGTCATATAGAAATGCTACTGATTTTTGTATGTTGATTTTGTATCCTGCAACTTTACTGAATTTATTTATCAGTTCTAATAGTTTTTTGGTGGAGGCTTTAGGTTTTTCCAAATATAATGTCATATCATCTGCAAACAAGGATAATTTGACTTCTTCCTTTGCAATTCGATTGCCCTTTATTTATTTCTCTTGTTTAATTGCTCTAGATAGGACTTCTAGTACTATGTCGAATAACAGTGGTGAAAGTGGGCATCCTTGTCATCTTCTAGATCTTAGAGAAAAGGCTTTTAGTTTTTCCCCATTTGGTATAATACTCACTGTGAGTCTGCCATATATGGCTTTTATTATGTTGAGGTAGGTTCGTTCTAGGCCCAGCTCTTTGAAGGTTTTTATCATGAAGGGATGTTGAATTTTATCAAGTGCTTTTTCAGCATTGATTTAAATGATCATATAGATTTTGTCCTTCATTCTGTTGCTATAATGTATCGCAGTGATTGATTTACATATGTTAAGCTATCTTTGCATTCCTGGGATAAATCCCACTTGGTTGTGATGAATGGTCTTTATATTTATTTACTTGTTTATTTACATATTGTTTTGAGACAGGGTCTCACTCTTTTGTCCAGGCTAAAGTACCATGGTGCAAACATAGCTCATTTCAGCCTTGACCTCCCAAGCATAAGCAACCCTCCCACCTCAGCCTCCCAAATAGCTGAGAACAGGCATGCACCACCATGCCTAGCTGATTTTTTATTTTTTATAAAGACAGGGTCTTTACAAAACTAGGCTGGTCTCAAATGCCTGGACTAAAGCGATCCTCCCATCTTGGCCTCCCAAAGGTGGGCGCCACCACAACTGGCTTGAATATTCTTTTTAATGTGTTGTTGAATTTGCTTTCTTAGTATTTTGTTGAGGACTTTTGCATCAATGTTCATCAGGGATCTTGGCCTGTAGTTACCTTTTTTTTTTAAAAAAATATGTCTTTGTCTAGTTATGGTACAGGGTAATACTAGCCTCATAGAATGAGTTTGGAGGTATTCCCTCCTCCTCTATTTTTTAAAAGTAGTTTGAGTAGGATTGGTACTTACCAAACATCTTTAAATGTTTGGTAAAATTCAGCAGTGAAGCGATTAGATCCTGGGCTTTACTTTGCTAGGAGAATTTTTATTACAGCTTTGATGTCATTTCTTGTTATGTGTCTGTTCAGATTTTGGATTTCTTCATGGTTCTATTTTGGTAGGTTGTATATGTCTAGATATTTATCCATTTCTTCTAGATTTTCTGATGTATTGACATATTGTTGCTCATAGTAGCCACTAAGGATCCTTTCAATTTCTGTGGCATCAGTTGGAGAAAAGCGTGTTTCCTTTTTCATCCGTAATTTTATTTATTTGGGTCATCTCTCTTTTTTTTTTCAGTTAGTCTGGCTAAAGTTTTATTGATTTTGTTCATTTTTTCAGAAAACTAACTTTTTGTTTTATTGATTTTTATATTGTTTTCTTCATTTCAGTTTCATTCATTTCTGCTCTGATCCTTATTCTTTCTTCTTGTAATTTTGGATTTGGTTTGCTATTGCCTTTTTTTTTCTTTAAGATGCATTATTAGGTTGTTTATTTGAAGTTTTTCTTCTTTTTTGATGTTGGCACTTCTTATAAAGCTTTCTCTTTGCACTGTTTTGGCTGTTTCCCATAGGTTTGTTATATTTTGTTTTCATTATCATTCGTTTCAAGAAATGTTTAAATTTTCTTCTTAATTTCTTCGTTGACCCACTGGTCATTCAGGAGCATATTGTTTCATTTCCATATGTTTGTATAGTTTCCAAAATTCCTTGTTATTGATTTCTAGTTTTATTTTATTGTTGTCAGAGAGGATACCTAATTTCTTTTTTTTTTTTAATTTTTAAGATTTGTTTTGTGGTATAACATATAGCTTCTCCTTGACAATATTCCATGTGCTGAACAGAAGAATGTATATTTTGCAGCCATTGGATGAAATGCTCTGGAAATATCTATTAGGTCCATTTGGTCTACAGCACAGATTAAATCTGATGGTTCTTTGTTGATTTTCTGTCAGGATGATGTGTCCAATGTTGTAAGTTAGGTGTTGCGGTCTCCAGCTATTACCATACTGGGGTCTCTCTCTCTCTCTTTTTTTGTTGTTGAGATGGAGTTTCACTCTTTTTGCCCAGGCTGGATTGCAATGGTGCAATCTTGGCTCACCGTAACCTCTGCCTTCCGGATTCAAGCGATTCTCCTGCCTCAGCCTCCCAAGTAGCTGGGATTACAGGCATGCCCCACCACGCCTAATTTTGTATTTTTTGGTAGAGACATGGTTTCTCCATGTTGGCCAGACTGGTCTTGAACTCTTGATCTCAGGTGATCTGCCTGCCTCAGCCTCCCAAAGTGCTGGGATTATAGGCCTGAGCCACCATGCCCAGCCTGGGTCTATCTATCTCTTTAGCTCTAATAATATTTGCTTTATATATCTGGGTGCTCCAGTATTGGGTGCATATATATTTACAACTGTTATATCCTTTTGCTGAGTTGACCCCTTTATTATTATATAATGACCTTCTTTGTCTCTTTTTATAGTTTTAGTCTTGAAATCTAATTTGTCTGTTATAAGTATAGCTACTTCTGCTTTTTTTTTTTTTGGTTTCCATTTGCATGTCACAGAATATTATAATACTGTAATTGTGGTGTGTAAACTACTTACGTCTTTCTTGAGTAGAAAGACTAAAAGATGAACCAGTCTATGTGTATCTTTACACAACAGACCGTTGGGTCTTTTTCTCTCTCTCTCTCTCTGTTTTCCTTTTTGGGACAGGGTCTCACTTTGTCACCCATGCTAGAGCGCAGTAGTGTGAACATGGCTCACTGCAGCCATGACCTCTGTGCTCAAGAGGTCCTCTCACCTCAGCTTCCCAAGTAGCTGGGACTACAAGCACTTGCCACCATGCCCATCTAATTTTTAGTATTTTTTTTTTCCCAAAAAGAGGGTTTTTGTCATGTTACACAGGCTGGTCTTGAACTCCTGAGCTTAAGCAATCTATTCACCTTGGCCTCCCAAAGTGCCGGAATTATAGGCATGAGCCACTAAGCCCAGCCTCTATGTCTTTTTGTTGGAGAGTTTAGTCCATTTACATTCAATGTTATTGGTAAATAAGGATTTACTCCTGCCATTTTTTTTTCTAATTGTGTTGTAGTCTTCTCCTCCTTCTTTTCTTCCTTTCTGTCTTCCTTTTAGTAAAAGTGATTTTCTCTGGTGGTATGCTTTAATTTCTTGTTGTTAATTTTTTTTTTGTATACGTTCTATGTTTCTTGATTTAAGGTTATCATAAGACTTGCACATAATGAGACAGCCAGGTGGGAGGTACTACTTGGAGAAACTCCAACCAGCCTTTCCGCTGGCTGGAGTCTCAGAAGGTTCATGCCATTTTCAGTGAGATGGAGGCTGACCCCTCCTCTTCCTGTGTGGAACCTGAGATTCAAACAGTGGGTGGGAAGCACTCTAACAAGGACTCTGTTTTAGCAAGAGTCCCTGTTTCCTCCTTTTCTTCCTTTTCACCCAATAAAACCCCGCTTTACTCACCCCTCAGTCTGTGAGCCTAAATTTTTGTGACTGTGGGACAGACATGGACCCCATCCTTAGCTGAACTAAGGAAAAGTCCTGCAATATTTTTGGCGCCCAATGTGGGGCTCAAGAAGTGGTGAGTGAAATGGGAACTCAAAATCTCTCACTGTTGCTTCTAAGCCTTTTCATCCTCAGACTAGTTCTAAGGGTAGGGGAAACCATACCTCCACCCCTCATTGCTCCCAGGTCTTTTCATGACCTTTTCCTTCCTTTTTCGGGACTCACAGGTGAACAGCAAATACCCTCCACCCCCCAACTCCCTGCCAGGCTTGGACATATGGCCCAAGGCACCGGGGGCAGCTGACTGGCGTTTTCTGCCATGAGCCATTGGAGCCTTCCCCTTCCCTGGCCAAGAGATTCAGCTCCATTAGAAAATAATTAAACTTTTCTCCTTGGTGGAAAAACCACTTCCATAAGAATAAGGTTCTTCCCCAATTTTAAACTATATTTTTTTCTTTCCCCTTCTCTATCCCATCCACAAGTTAACTTTTAACGTTTATTTGTTTTTTTCTTTTAGAAGATGTTTTGCTAGGCCAGTCCACCCAACTATCACTGTTTATATTTTCTGCAAAGTTATGGTTGTAAAATCAAGCTTCCATCTTGTTTTACATTCTAAGGGCATGGCTTGTAACTTTGGTGGCAGGGCTTTGTTTAGCAATCCTGCCTTAGGGAATAAGTTTCTTTCTGGTTTGATATCTGCATGTTTTCCTAGTGCTGTCTCTTAAAGGGCCCCACCCAGTGCCTGAGTTTTCTTCTGTCTGTCTGTGTGTGTAATGTGTGTGATGTCTGTAAAAAGAGCTCTAATTAATTTGACCTAAAGAAAGACAAGCACTTAGATCTAATATTTTTTAAAGGGAAGTTAAAAACTGTGGTACTTTTCAGTTCACATGAGTTTAATCTTTTTTTTTTTTTCTTTTTCTTTTTTAGATGGAGTCTCACGCTGTCACCCAGGCTGGAGTGCAGTGGCGTGATCTCAGCTCACTGCAATCTCTACCACCCGGGTTCATGCCATTCTCCTGCCTCAGCCTCCCAAGCAGCTGGGACTACAGGTGCCCATCACCACACCTGGCTAATTTTTTGTACTTTTAGTTGAGATGGGGCTTCACCGTGTTAGCCAGGATGGTCTCGATCTCCTGACCTCGTGATCCGCCTACCTCGGCATCCCAAAGTGCTGGAATTACAGGGGTGAGCCAGACTTTAATCTTTAAGAAAAAGTTCACATGACTTTAATCTTTAAGAAATAAAAGCAACCCTAAGGACTATTGGTAAAATGCAAGTCAGATGCAAGATTTGCTAAGTGTTTTGAGATTACAAATTGCTTTTTGGGTTTTGAGAGCTATTTGACTTGCTAGCTTCACAATTGGTAAGGCCTGGGGACATGTGGAACTAACCATGTCCTTAACTAAGAAGGCTAACCTTGGCTGCAGTTGGCACACAATTAAGGCAACCAAGTTTTACCTTAAAGTTAAAAATTGCTAGTAGTTAATTGGAGCTACTGGAAATAGATTTACATTTAAGGTTTGTAAGAACAGTAAAATGTATTTTTTAGTAAAAGGTTATAAGAAGGCATGGAAATATAAACTTTTGCTTAGGGTTAAAGGATTGTTTTGAGTTAAATTAGGAAAAAACTGAAGGTTCAAAGAAATGGTGGAAGAATTGTGGAAATCTTGCAGAAGAGGTTCTTTGTGTGAACATATTGACTAAATTCAAAAAAGGGCATTATCTGGTTTTTCTGTAAATTGAGCATTGAAATAAAAGCACAACAAGGTTTTCCTAAGGCACTAATCTGCTCTGTGGCAAAATTTGTAAAGGGTTATAAGAAGTTTGTGCTCTTTAAAATTTCTGAGTCGTCATTTTGGCAAAATAAATAACTTATGGTAGTCTGGAATTCTGTTTCATGATATGAAACCTCAAACACTTAACAACCTTCCCAAAATAAAACTTCAGTTTCAAAATTGTCTTCCCTGGCACCTGGCTTTTTGAATATATCAGAGGGCCCCTGAAGTGTCCAGAAAAGAGACATAAACAGGATCATTTGACATGTCTAGTTACATGGGATTGCCAAAATGATGCTCAATCTTCTTTAGGTTATATCTTGGTGAATAATGCTAACATATGTTCCAAAATTGTATGGCATTTCCAAACTTCTAATGTCTGAGTTTATGCTATTGATCATAATTAAGGTTTTCATGTTGAGTTATTGTAAACCATGGAGACAACCAAACTTCTTGGTCAATTTTGTTTCTCACTGTAACTATCCTGGCTATTTTCCTATTCACAGACAATTTTTGTCTTGTTTTAATCCTTTTGAAAGATGGTTAATAATAAGCTATAGAACTTTAACAGGTGCTGTCACATACAGGCTTCTGATAACTTTAGAGATTTGGAATAAAGGAAAATGTACATGGCTTATAAAGAGCAGAAATGTTCATGAATATCAAGCAAAACAAGATTTAACTAAATGGACTAACTCAGGAAGCTAAAGCAAACCTTTTCTTTTTTTTTTTCGTTTTTTCTTTTTTCTTTTTTTTTGAGACGGAGTCTTGCTCTGTCACTGAGGCTGGAGTGCAGTGGCGGGATCTTGGCTCACTGCAACCTCCACCTCCTGGGTTCAAGTGATTCTCCTGCCTCAGCCTCCTGAGTAGCTCAGAGTACAGGCATGTACCACCC
>NW_012110030.1:273507-290342 GCF_000951045.1 Mandrillus leucophaeus | reverse complement strand
TTTTTTTTTTTTTTTTTTTTGCTTTTGCTTGGAATATTACTGCTTCTTGTTGTATTTTTCAGAGTCACGGAAACTTATTTTGAACTATTTATGGCCTTTAATAATTAAGTAAGGTATACACTCCTGTGATCAAAATTTGGAGCATGTTTGTTCCTCTGTGCCTGGTTCCTCTAGAATTTGGAAACTATCTGTGAGTATTCTTATGGCAATATTGTTGTTTGCATTAGTACAATAAGAATTCATTTTTCTTTTGCAACAGAACACAATTGGAGAAAGTGGTTATTTTACCAAGGCTTTGCCTGAAAGGGTATGCTTCTGTTTAAGGAGTCAATCTCAACTTGCAGAGCCAATAAACGTCCAGTGGGGAAACTGGCCTCATACCTTTGTCTATCCAGTCCCTGCATAGGGTTCCTGACCTGTGGTCAGTAAAGAATGTCACTTTCTAACAGGTTCAGGAGCTCCAAGTTTATTATGGGACCTTAAGAGGAAAGGATCACCCAAATCACAGGTGTTTAAGGATACAAACCCATGATTGGGCTCAACTTTAAAAGGTATTATCTGAGATTACTTGTAGAAGAAAATTCCATCAAAGCCAATCTAAAAGGCCTATGTAGAAATAATTATTCTTGCCACACTTTATGCAAATAATCAGGCCAAGTATAAAACTAAAGTCTATTTTGCAAACCATTCAGTCTTATGATGATTTTTTAACAAAAATGAGGACTGGAGAGAGAGAAATCATGTTTCAAAACTTATCATATATTTATCATTAAATTCTAAACTCATTATTTGTTTTTAAGTTTTCACCTACATTTTAGACTAACCCTGCTTACTCCTGTGAACCAACCAGCAATCCCTGGCTGCAGCTCAAAAAGAACAAAAGGGATGAGTAATGTTAAAATCTGAATCAATATTCTAGTTGAGCAATTATCCTGAAAATCCTGCAAGGTGATCGGAATAAATAGGATACCCAAGACTCAGAGGTTTCCTTTTTGGGAAAGTAAGACCAAAGGAGCTAACCAAAGTCAAACACCATGCACCCAAATCTTAGCAAGCATAACTATAGCCATCAGTTTTCCGGGTGTGTCACAAGACATTCTTTCCTATCCGTTGTTGGAGGACTTAGTTCCACAGTTTCATCTTAGCATTTGGCTTATGACAAGGAGTCCATGCAACCCCCCGAGACATATTTTTGTCCCAAACTCAGTTCCAAGCTTTGGGTCAAAGCCCTACGAAAGAAAACTGGACCTAATGGATCCAGAGCCAAATGACAACAGAGGTTAAAAGGCACAGTGCAGGTGAGCATGGCTGATTCCTGCCAACTAAGCCAAGCCCAAGCTTCCTGTTTCATGGATAAAGGCCACATTAATATCCATGGCATAAATGAGGTCTAGGGAACTCCAAGTCTACTGATAGTAGGACAAATAGAGGCATGCATGAGATTGGATAATTCCTATTCTCTAGGCATACCCTGCTTCATGGGTGGAAGCTGGTTTGGCACTCATGGTGGGACCTGCCAAGGTCACCGGGATTCAGGGATGGAAGAGGGAAAGAGGACACTCTTCCTTCCCTCCCTCATGTACTTTGGGTATCTGCTAGGAAGAGAAGGAAACCAGCGATACCTGCTTCCCTCTTTCTAGATGGGTAGCCATTCATCTTCAGTCTGTACCTCTTTTGAATGCATCCTGAACCCTGAGACTCCTTAAAAAAAAGCCCTCGTTTTTTTCCTTTCTCCTCCTCTGTCCTCTTTTCACAATTAGGCAATTGTGCCTCCAGGACACTCGCCTCAGATGGATCTTCCAAATGGGAAAAAGTAAATTTCTCAAACCTTAAACTGGTTGGCTTAGGATTGGGCTCAGGGGAAGAGAACCCAGAAGCCCAACATGCCGGCAAAAGGATAAAGTTTCTTTGCCAGTCAGCCTTTTGGCTTCCCTCTCTCTATACAAACTGGTAAAAGGCCACGGAATTTTCGAGCTATCCTTACCCCTCCCCTTGTTTCATTTTATACGTGTTTTCTAATAACCCGGTTTGTCTGTTCTTGCCTTCGGGCCATCAAACTCCAAACAGTCATGCAACTGGAGCCTCTGATGATGGCCTTTCTGCTGGGAACCCTTAAATAGGCCTCTGAGGGAACTTTGATTACTGTTTTCCCAAAACAGTGCCCCCTGTCAGCAGGAAGCAGTTAAGATCAGTCTTCGTCCTATCCTTAATCTAATGGCAGTTAGATGTACTTCTTTAGAGAGGGGAATGAGACAGCCAGGTGGGAGGGGTTCCCTGGAGAAACTCCAACCAACCTGTCCACTGAGGTGGAGACTATGGCCTCATGCAAATCCAAAATCCAATAGGGCAGTCGTTAAACCTTAAAGTTCCAAAATGATCTCCTCTGACTCCATGTCTTACATCTAGGGCATGCTGATGCAAGAAGTGGGCTCTTACAGCCTTGGGCAGCTCCACCCCTGTGGCTTTGCAGGGCATAGCCCCCTTCCCAGCTGCTTCCACAAGCTGGCATTGAGTGTCTGTGGCTTTTCCAGGCACACAATGCAAGCTGTTGGTGGACCTACCATTCTGGGATCTGGAAGATGGTGGCTCTCTTCTGATAGCTCCACCAGGCAGTGCCCCATTGGGGACTCTGTGTGGGGGCTCTGACCCCACATTTCCCTTCTGTACTGCCCTGGCAGAGGTTGTCCATGAGGGCCCCACCCTTGCAGCAAACTTCTGCCTGGACATCCAGGTGTTTCCATACATCCTCTGAAATCCAGGTGGAGGTTCCCAAACCTCAATTTTTGACTTCTGTGAAACTGCAGGGTTAACACCATGTGGAGGCTGCCAAGGCTTGGGGCTGCACCCTCTGAAGCCATGGCCTGAGCGCTATACCTTGGCCCTTTTAGCTACAGCTGGAGCTGCTAGGACACAGGGCACAAGTCCCCAGGCTGCACACAGCAGGGGGCCCTGGGCCCATCCCAGAAAACCATTTTTTCCTTCTAGACCAGTGGGCCTGTGTTAAATTTATCTGATAGGGCTAGGTGCAGTGGCTCATACCTGTAATCCCAGCATTTTGGGAGGCTAAGGCAGGTGGATCACTTGAGCCCAGGAGTTTGAGACCCAGCTGGGCAACATGGCAAAACCTCATCTCTACCAAAAAAACCATACAAAAATTAGCTGAAAATGGCGGCACCCACTTGTAGTCCCAGTTATTTGGGAGGCTGAGGTGGGAGGATTGCTTGAGTCCAGGAGGCAGAGGATACAGTGAACTGGGATCATGCCACTGGGCACCAGCCTAGGTGATAGGGTGAGACCCTGTCTAAAAATAAATAAATAAATAAATAAATAAATTTATCTGATAGGATTCTGAATTCCTTCTCTGTGTTATCTTGAATTTCACTGAATTTCTTTAACATAGTTATTTGGAATTCTCTTCTGAAAGGTCACATATCTCTGTCTCTCCATAATTGGTCCCTGGTGACTTATTTAGTTCAATTGGTGAGGTCATGTTTTCCTACATGGTCTTGATTCTTGTGGATGTTTGTCAGTGTCTGGGCATTAAGGAGTTAAGTATTGATTGTAGTCTTCACAGTCTGGGCTTGTTGTACCCACCCTTCTTGGGAAGGCTTTCCAGGTATTCAAAGGGAGTTGGGTGTTGTGATTTAAGCTTTTGCCTATGGCAGCCATATCTGCATTTGGGGGCACCCCAAGCCCAGTATTACTGTTGCTTTTGCAAGCTCATCGAGGTACCATATTGGTGGACTTGGATAAGACCCAGAAGAATTCTCTAGATTACCAGGCATAAGACTCTTGTTGTCTTCCCTTACTTTCTCCCACACAAACAGAGTCTCTCTTTCTGTGCTGAGCTGCCTAGAGCTATGGGAGGGGTGACAAAAGCACCATTGTGGCCCCCAGCACTGGGATTATGCTGGATCAGACCTGAAGCCAGCATAGCATTGGGTCTCACTCAAGGTCTCTGGTAGCCACTGCCTAGCTATACTGCCTATGTTCACTCATGGCACTAGGGCTCTTCAATCAGCAGGTAGTAAAGCCAGTCAGGACTTTGTCTTCCCTTCAGGGCAGCAAGATCCCCCCCAGCCCCAGGCAGGTCCAGAAATGCCATCTGGGAGATAGGGCCCGGAGTTTGAAACCCAAGAAATCCACCTGGTTCTCTATCCCACTGTGGCTAAGCTGGCACTGAAACAAGTCAAAGTCCTTCCCACTCTTCCCTCCCCTTTCCGCAGGCATAGGAGCCTCTCCTTGCATCCATCATCACCCCAGGCCCATGGGCCAGGGTGCTACTGATGTTCACTTAAGGCCCAAGGGCTCTTCAGTCAGCTTGTAGTGAATGCTGCCAGGCCTGGGACTCACCCTTTAGGGCAGCGGGCTCCCCTTTGGCTCAAGGTAAGCCCAGAAATGCCATCCAAAAACCAAGGCCTGGAATCAGGGACCCTAAGAGCCTGCTTGGTGCTCTACCCCATGGAGGCCAAGTTAGTACCTAAGCTACAAGACAAAGTCCTCTTTACTCTTCACTTCCCCTTTCTCAGGTAGGAGTCTCTCCCCATAGCCACCACAGCTAGGAATGTGCTGCGTCACACCTGAAGCCAGCACATCTCTGAGTCTTACTGAAGACCCATGGAGAGTACTGCCTGGATATTGCTGCTGATTATTCAGGGATCAAGGGCTCTTTGGTCAGCAAGTGATGAATCCTGCCAGAACTGGGCCTTTCCCTTCAAGTCACTAAGTTCTCTTTTGGCACAGGGTGTGTCTAGAAATATCATCTGGTAGCTAGAGCCTGAAATAGGGGTATCAGGACTCTGCCCAGTGCCCTATCCTACTGTGTCTTAGCTGGTATCCAAAATGTAAGACAAAGTCCTCTTTACCCTTCCCTCTTCTCTCCTCAAATGGAGGAAGGAATATCTCCTGGAGCTGCAAGCTGTGCTGCCTGAGGTTGAGGGAGAGGTGATGCAAGCATTCCCTTGGTCACCCTGGCTGGTGTTTCACCAGGTTGCTTGTCCCCCAAATCCAGTGGTTCCGAGCCCAGTATAGCACCAAGACTTGCCCAGTAATTGCAGTCTTTGTGGCCTAATAAACTTGAAACTGCCTTCAAGTTTATTTAGGACCCTGGAGCACTTTAGCCTATGGCAGCAAGGCTTGCCATAACTTAGGTTCCAACCACTGGGATGGGTGATTCTCCTCTGGGTATGGCTGGTCTAAATGCTCCTCTGCAGATGTCAGCTAAGTTCTGCCAAGTGTTGCTTTCCACTGTGACAGGGCAGCACTGAGTTCCAATGCAAAACTGTACTCCCCCTCCCTCAAGTGCACAGATTCTCTCCATGCCACACAGCTGCTGCCCTGGGATGGGGGAGTAGTGGCCCTGGAAATTCAAAACTGTCTTTCCTAACCTCTTCAGTGCCTCTTTCTGTGATATGAAGTTAAAACCAGGTATTGTGATCACTCATGTGATTTTGGCTCTTATGAAGATGCTTTTTTTGTATGGATAGTTGTTTGATGTGGTGTTCCTGTGGGGAGAATGATTGGTGGAGGCTTCTATCTAGCTGTCTTGCTCTGCCTCCTCCTCATTTAAATGAAATTTTAAATTTTATTTTTAGTGCCAAGGAATTTATTATTGTTGACAATGGGTTCCCTGATTACAACGGTCTATGTAATCATTCCTAGATAAATGACATCTACAATAAATTGTCAAATATTTTTACTTTTTCTGTTTTTAAGGCAGAGCAAGAACTGAAAAAATTTATAAAGCAATCTGAGTATACAGTCATTCAAAATTGCTACCCCTCCCCCAATCTTTTACTCCTGATTTGACATGATTTGTATGTGTACAATTTGCCTTTAGAATCTGTCCAAAGTATTCAAATTTCTTTTCCCTGAAACAACTCTTTTTCTTTTATTTTACATAATATTATAAATCAGTCAGCATAAAAGTTTTTAAAAGACACACACAACTGACCCTTAGTTAGCAGATGATTCACGATTTGAAGAGCAGATCAAAGAGTAGCCTATTGCCATTAAGAACTTGATGGGCCATGGCCAGCAGTGTGTTTTATAGAGGGAAAAGAGTGTCAGTTTATCTGGTGACTTGGGTAACATAGAGTTGCTTGAGAGTGTCTACTAAACTGCCTTCCAGGAGAGTTTTGTTGATTTGCCCTCTTAGCAGCAGTGTATGGGGGTGCTCGTCTCCTTTTACCCTGGTTCTCAAACTCTAGTGTTCACAAGAATCACTTAGAGAACTTTGTTAAAAATATGTAGATTCTTGACACACCATACTAACAGATTCTGATTTGGAGCAAGTCCAAAATGTCTGCAAAAAAGCACACCAGGCATTTCTTAAGTAGGTGATTAGTAAAAATGTTTAACTCAAGGATAAGATACTATGATTCTTATTTGCCCACAGTCTTCTAATCATTTGGTTATAATAAGAAAATAACCCATATAGCTAATTCCTTCTCTTTATCAAACCTATTATTCCCAACCTATTTTTTCTAGATAAATGACTCTCAGGAAAAGAATTCTCTTGGCCCATGTTTTCTGGTGATAGTGATTTTGACAATCTCATGTTTAGATTTCTTAAAACAATTGAAGCTAGAGGTTTGAAAAGTCTAAATGCATCTTAGTAGTAGAGGTATAACCTCTGAGGCACACCATGTAGGTTTTTCACAACCTCCACCTCCCAGGGTCAGGTGATCCTCCCACCTCAGCCTCCCAAGTAGCTGGGATTAGAGGCACATGCCACCACGTCTGGCTAATTTTTCTGTTTTTTTTCTTTTTTCTTTCTTTTTTTTCTTTGGTGGAAACAGGGTTTCGTCATGTTGCCCGGACTGGTCTCAAACTCCTGGGCTCAAGGGATCTGCTTGTCTCAGCCTCTGAAAGTGCTGAGATTACAAGCGTGAGCTACCACACCCGGCCCAGGAGATTGTTTTCTAAAAATCACATATCTAATAAGTCAATAATGCTAAAACCTGAATTTGTAATAAGTAGGAGGTGATGCCTGTTATCCCCTAAATAACAACAACAATAACAACACCCATTTCTCTTTGGACAGTGGAAAACCAGAGCTAATTTACTAACTCCTTTAGAGGTTCAGTGGCTTCATCCATCTTGACTAAATTGCAGTGTAGCTATCCAGTGCTTTGCAGAGAAGAGTGGGAAATATTTATCAGGTTTTCTTGCTGGTTTGTAAAGGTTGAGGGAATGGTACCCAGCTGCAAAGGAAGATGCTTTTCTTACTTGGGTGAAGGTTTTTTGAACTTTCCTTTCCAAACCAGGGCCCTAGGACACTGAGTCAGCCTGAAGAGCCAGGGCTGGCCTGCTAGAGTCAATGAATGTTAGCAAGAGAATGCCCAGGGGTCTGGGCAGAGTTGAAATCTGAAGAGAGCATCTGTGGCTCTAGAAGGCCAAAGTAGGAGTCACAGAAGGCCTGACTCCATCTGTGAATCAGGCAGGAAACTGTTAAATGCCCTAGCCTACTCAGAGAAGTGTGAGACAAAATACGTGAACATGAGTCAGAAAATCCAGGGCTCCACTAAACAGGAAATTTGGTGAGGGAATCACCTGGGAAAACAAAGAGTTGGTATCAGAGGATCTCTTAGTGAAGTTTGACAGAAAAGAGAACTAATGTTTATTGATGCTATCTTATATATATCTAATTGAACATAATCATCATTTCTCCAGAAGTTAAAAAATGCTTGAAATAAAAGGCCAAAGAAAGTTAGTAAGTAATAAGTAAGTAAATTATTGAATGAAGGAATAAATGAGTGAAAGGCAGTAAAGGTACTAGCTTTATAAGGCTAACTTTTGCATCTGTGGTATTGTATGACGGTATGGAATATTCTAGACAAGAGAATTGGCTGATGCCAGATAGTGATATGTATTAGACACTATAAAGCCCTTAGTTCATGGATGTCCTGACAAAGACTCTATTTGACCAAACTCGGGCTCTTCTTGACTAAGCCTCAACCTTGGCCTATAAGAGTTGCAGACACTCAGTATAAATGATTTCATTCATCCCCTTTCCCACCTCCCCCCACAGCCTCCTGCCACCTAAACACACACTAAGAGAACTGAATAAACCCTAGCATAGTTCGTTGCTCAAGGTCTTATCCTGGGATGACCTGCAGCCCTCTCCTTCCTTTTAAGTTTCTACTTGGGAAAGCTCAACGCTGCCAAAAGAATTTGTTTCAGTCAACACCTGAAGATAGGGCAACAATCTCCTAGTCTCTGTGGGAGGGTAGGAGCCTAACTTAGATAAGCACCAGTCAGCAAACCCACATGGCTTAATCACATTGACCAACCCACCAACCTAGTTTTTGTAATTTCTCACTTCCCTGACTGCTCAAGCCCCAGCTCGTTTCTCTTCCTTACTCCCTCATTCTCCCTCTAAAACACCAGTGACTTCCATATGGACTGAAGTTGAGCTGTGATTACACTGGACTCTCTTCCCTACTGCAGTAATTACTGAGTAGAATCTGACTTTAGTTTCTTTAACCACCGTGTCCAGCTTTGTTTCTCTTTGACAGCTTTTATAAGTTTGTGTGGCTCTAGTTGTGAGATTTCATTTTCCCCTCACTTGTGCTAGGTTATGTGCCTTTACAGATCCATCTAACCCTGTGGGTTCCATGGTTCTTGGCTGCTAATGGCAGGAACTTTAGACCCCTGTCTGATCCATCTGGAACCAAGGGATGTCCAGAGAGAACATGGAAGTACAGAGGCATTATGCCATATGGGGCAAACTGGACTAAAGAGAGACAGGAGTCAGAAAGGAGTCAGCAGATAAATTGTCTACCTACTTCTCCCTGACAGATGATTTCAAGACACATGACTCATGTGGTCTTTCTTGAAAGATCCCATGACACTGAGTGACTAGTTGTGTGCCTTGTAAAGCTGTGGTCAGCTTAGTAATACACTCCTTTGTGTTTGCCCTTTCTCCTTCCCTGCCCTACTCTTTAATTAATTAACTAATTTATTTATTTATTTTCGAGACAGAGTCTCACTCTGTTGCCCAGGCTGGAATGCAGTAGCGTGATCTCTGCTCACTGCAACCCCTGTCTCCCAGGTTCAGGTGATTCTCCTGCCTTAGCCTCCCAAGTAGCTAGGAGGTGCCTGCCACTGCGCCCAACTAATTTCTGTATTTTTAGTAGAGACAGGGTTTCACCATGCTGACCAGGCTGGTCTTGAACCTCTGATCTCAGGTAATCCACCTGCCCCAGCCTCCCAAAGTGCTCGGATTGCAGGCGTGAGACACCATGCCCGGCCTGTTTTTTATTTTTATTTTTTTTGAGACAGAGTCTTGCTCTGTTGCCCAGGCTGGAGTGCATTGGCGGGATCTCAGCCCACTGTAACCTCTATCTCCTGGGATCAGGTGATTCTCCTGCCTCAGCCTCCCAAGCAGCTGGGACTACAGGTACGCACCACCATGCCCAGCCAGGTTTTGTATTTTTAGTAGAGATGGGGTCTCATCATGTTGGCTAGGCTGGTCTAAAACTCCTGGCCTCAAGTGATCCACACACCTCAGCTTCCCAAAGTGTGGGGATTACAGGCATGAGCCATCACGCCCAGCCTTTTTTTTTTGAAGACAGCGTCTCTCTTTGTCACTTAGGCTGCAGCATAGTGGCATGAGCACAGCTCACTGCAGCCTCAAACTTATGGGCTCAGGCAATCCTCTCACCTTAGTCTCCTGAATAGCTAGGACCACAGGTGCATGCTACCATACCCAGCTAATTTTTTTTTTTTTTTGAGACTGTGTCTCGCACTGTCACCCAGTCTGGAGTGCAGTAGTGTGATCTCTGCTCACTTCAACTTCTGCCTCCTGGGTTCAAGTGATTCTCCTGCCTCAGCCTTCCGAGTAGCTGGGATTACAGGCACCCACCACCACACCTGGCTAATTTTTTGTATTTTTGGTAGAGATGGGGTTTCACTATGTTGACCAGGCTGGTCTCAAAACTATACAAGAACCTCACCTGAAGCAGGTGCCTAACAAGATGATACTTGCTCGCCTCACAAGCTGTGTCCACCACACCTGACTGCTTCCAGGCCATAACCAGGATTGTACTTCAGCATAGCCTCCGAGGGAAGGTACAGTCCTTGCTCAGGGAAGAAATAGCTTACTTATCAAACAAATGACTGAATTTTACCATTATATACAAGCAGGAAACCCAGCAACATGTGTAGGAGTTGATTTTGAGGATATCGCATTGGGAGAAGAATATAAAGATGAATAGAAGAGAATTCACTGGTTATGGGAATAGTCTCCCATGACTTGGGATTCAATGTTCTGGGACCTAGGGCTGGTCTAAATATACTATTAGGTTGGCTCCTTGAAGCTTGGGCATGATAATGCCCTAGAGTATGTGAGGGAAAGTTGTCAGACATCTTGGCATTATATTGAGTAAAGGGGACATATGAATCAAAGACGTAGGAACTTTAGAATGGATATATCTGAGAACCCATTACTGTCTTCTCTGGAAGGACCCTGAGAAAATTCCAATTTCCAAAACAATGGGAGATATACTAATATTGGGTATATCATTTCTTTAGGAAGCTTGGTGGTACCTGTTCTCTGCAGTTCATGGAATCAGGCTGCCTAATGTCAATGGGGATGATGGGATTCCAGAATGATAGAGACCAGTGGCAGGACTTAATTCTTAGAGGTGGGATGGGCATAATTATTGTAATGGGCATCAAAGTCAGGGTGGTAATTAGAATGTTTTGACCTACATGGATATGTGGCAATTTTTTTTTTTGAGACAGAGTCTCACTCTGTCGCCCAGGCTGGAGTGCAGTGGCACGGTCTCGGCTCACTGCAACCTCTGCCTCCTGGGTTCAAGCAATTCTCTGCCTCAGCCTCCCAAGTAGCTGAGATTACAGGCACCTGCCACCACACCCAGCTAATTTTTTGTATTTTTAGTAGAGACGGGGTTTCACCATCTTGACCAGGCTGGTCTTGAACTCCTGACCTCGTAATCTGCCCACCTCGGCCTCCCAGAGTGCTGGGATTACAGGCGTGAGCCACCGCGCCCGGCCTGATATGTGACAATTTTAGGGGCAGGATAAATGGATAACTGACCAGGTTGTTGCCTGATTTGTATGACAAAAGAGAATTGAAAGCTGGAAAGTAGAAAGCTGACATCAATACTGCTATGGAAAAATCACCCAGTCCCAAGAACTAAATTGATTTATAGGCCTAGAGTCCATTGACTCAAGAGGAAATCCTCCCCTTGAACAAGAACCTGGTAATGCCACCAAATATTTTTGTGATCTTTCCCTAAAAGGACCAGTGGCCATTTATCAGAGTAACTATGCCAGAGGGAAGGGGAATATCCAGGCTTTTAAAATCAGTGAGATATAAAGCCTAAGCTGGTACATATATTAGGAGATCCTGGATGCCATTCTGGTCCTCTAGTTACAATAGGAGTCATGGTGGTCAGATGATAAATGGAGTTTTAGCTCCAATTCACTTCACAGTAGAATTAGTGAGTAGTTATTTTCCTAGTCCTTGAATATATAAATGGAAAGGGTATCAAGTGGAACAGATATCAGACCCCTCACATGAGTTCCCCACACTGTGTAGATGAACAACTGTTATTTTCAGAAAAGCCAAGTAGAAGTGTCGGAAACTGACTATACCCTCACCCTCAGTCAAGAATGTAAATTAAAACCATATCTTAACCCAGAAAATATTGCAGGAATTAGCACCACTATCAGACTTGAAGAATGTATGCCTGTAGGAGAGGGTTAGGGTGGTCCATCATCCCACTCCCTTTCAATTCTTGCCACTTCTCTTAAAACCGGATGGATCACAGCAGATGATGGTGAGCCCCCATATGAACCGGTGGTGGTTCCACTCATGGTTGGGGGTAGGATATGATGATGATGGTGATGGTGATTGTTTTTTGAGATGGAGTTTTGCTCTTGTCACCCAGGCTGGAGTGCAGTGGTGCAATCTTGGCTCACTGCAACCTCCGCCTCCCGGATTCAAGTGATTCTCCTGCTTCGGCCTCCTCAGTAGCTGGGATTACAGGTGCCCGCCACTACGCCTGGCTAATTTCTGTATTTAGTAGAGACCAGGTTTTACCATGTTGGCCAGGCTGGTCTCGAACTCCTGACCTCAAGTGATCCACCCGCCTCGGCCTCCCAAACTGCTGGGATTACAGGCGTGAACCACTGCGCCTGGTGGATATGATTATCTTTACAGAAGCACATCAATTTATCCTCTAGGATTTATGCAGGATCAGTTTAATGCTTTTTTTTTCTAATTTCCATTAGTAGGAGGAATCAAATCAATTTGCCTTTATAGGACAGGCAGGCAAAGCATGAATTTAATGTCCCATGGGGCAAATTTTACCAACCGGAGAAAGGACATGGGAAAAAGTTGGTAGATAAACTGCTTGCCCTTCAAAGATTCCAAGAGGGCCAGGTACGGTGGCTCACGCCTGTAATCCCAGCACTTTGGGAGGCTGAGGCAGGTGGATCACTTGAGGTCAGGAGTTCGAGACCAGCCTGGCCAACATGATGAAACCCTGTCTTCACTAAAAATAAAAAAAATTAGCCATGTATGGTGGCTTACACCTGTAATCCCAACTACTTGAGAGGCTGAGGCAGGAGAATCGCTTGAATCTGAGAGGTGGAGGCAGAGGTTGCAGTGAGCTGAGATCGCACTCTGCACTCCAGCCTGGGCAACACAGTGAGACTCCATCTCAATAAAAAACATAGCAAAACAAACAAAACCAAACCAAAAAACCCCACAAAGATTCCAAGGGGCAGGAATTCCAACTAGCCTCTCTGGAGACATCCCACATTACCAAGAAACTTGTTAGATCTCTTTCACAGGTGTGGTCAGCTCAGTAAACACACAATCAATCTTGTGTTACTATTTTCTCCTTTCCTGCCTCACTTGCCTTTTCCCCTCACTCTTGCCTCCCTGGAACTGAATCGCTAACAAAGAATTAGCACAAAGTTTGCTTCATGTTCTGTTTTCTAAGAAAATGGCCCTCACCCTCACCTTACCCAACCAGGTGGTTGACTTTAGAAAGGAAAACAACTATGTAGATAAGCAGAAGTGTGTTTTGAAATACAGTTTCTCTCTGCTATTTCTATGAAAATTAATAGAATGAAGTAAAAATCAAATAGATTGCTTTTAAAAGTTAAAAGCAGGTGGCATTTAGAAATACTTGCACAACAGAAATATGAATTCTATTTTCCTCTGGAATAACGAGCCAGATATCTTAGCTTATAAATTGACTTACTATTCCTTAATAAAATTAACATTGCTTGGAGGTATAGAGGCTTTGAATAGCCATGTAGCATCTGATAACTTTTACTTACATTTATTATGTAATATGTGTCAGCAAGCCAGTGTTCATGAACAGTTCTTTTTAAGATAACAAGTACTAAATATTTAAAATCTCTGCACCAGAATCCAAATATGATTGGCATTCTGATTTGGAAAATATTTTAAGGAGACAGTCTCTACCATTAATGATAAAAGTTGGGTTGTAGCATTAGTTTAGCAGCCAACCTGTGAAATGCTGAGTTTAATCCTCAAACCTCTGAGGCGCTGGGCATATTTGGAAGACCTGGAGCAAGTTCCTTGATTTTTCAACAAAAAAGGCAAGAATTAAAGGCCTCTTGGGGGAGACAAGCTCTGAGGTTCCCAGGCTTTCTGGTTTAACAAAGCTTTAGTGAGTTGACCTTCAGGGCACAGCTGAAGGTACAGCTTTCAATTTAACTCTATTTTTCTGAGCAGAACTAACTAAACACATTGAGTAATTTTATTTCTTTGTTTAATTGTCATTTTCCATTTCACTGTATTCCATGATATGCCGTGTAACAGAGTCTAGAGATGTACATACCAGTGAGAGTGGTCTCCGCAGGTGGTTGGACCTAGGGAAGAGGGTTTTGCAGGCCCTAGGAGCATTTTTGAGGCTACTTGGGCAGAGCATTCTGTGGTCCCAGGAAGCCCAAGTGTGATCTGGAAGTGTGGGAGGTATTGGGTCCTGCTAGGCGTGTCCCTTGGCTTCTAGACCTCACCCTACAGTGAGGGAGTTTGCAGAAATAAATTCAGCAGGATGGGACCCTATAAAGTTTGGGACTCAGGGCAGGGCCTGGATCTAGAGGTAGTACCAGAGCTTGGCATAATCAGGGAACAAAAAGACTGTTGAGGCTGGATGAAAGTAAGCATAGGAAACTTGGTAATAAGATAAAATTGATGAGCCAAACCTTGAAGACCATGAGAAGGTGTTTGGATTTTTGTTTTGTTGGGATGGTTGTCTGCCAGTCAGACGGCACTTAACAGCTGCAGACCCTTAAGTGGGAGCTGACTTGGGATCTTGTCTGAGTTTATCTGCAAAGCTTTGAGCTAAGACCTTCTGCAAAAAGAACTTGAGATTTTAACTAGTCTATGGTCAAGTAGAGGTTAAAGTAGGCCACAGTATAAGGATGTAGCCAAGGTGATATCACAGCCCTGAGGAAAGAGCTTTTCTATTATATGACTCACTGATGCACACACTTGGACCTAGAACTGGAATCAGTACCTGTTCCAACTAACCCAAGAGCTGGGCAGGAGGTAGAAGGCTGCACACTTTGCTTTGAGGCTGACAAATCTGGCTGAGTATCCTTTTGTGTTTCGTGATGTCTTCACCTTACTTACAAACACCCTGAGATTTTTTTACAACAATGCCCTTGGACGCCTTCATTTGCCTCTTACCTTTTTATAAACTGAATCCAGTTTGCCTGACATTTCAATCTCTGGCATTTGGGTTACATATTAGTTCTCTCTCTTGCCAGCTTTCAAATGTAGTCTTTTTTTTTTTTGAGACGGAGTCTTGCTCTGTCACCCAGGCTGGAGTGCAGTGGCCGGATCTCAGCTCACTGCAAGCTCCGCCTCCCGGGTTCATGCCATTCTCCTGCCTCAGCCTCCCGAGTAGCTGGGACTACAGGCGCCTGCCACCTCGCCCGGCTAAGTTTTTGTATTTTTAGTAGAGACAGGGTTTCACTGTATTAGCCAGGATGGTCTCGATCTCCTGACCTCGTGATCCGCCCGTCTCGGCCTCCCAAAGTGCTGGGATTACAGGCTTGAGCCACCGCGCCCAGCCAAATGTAGTCTTCTTTAATGGATTCTGACTTACTTGGCCTTTCTGACCTCCTGATGCCACATAGCAAATACTGTTCCACTTCTACCTCCTTAGAAAATACCTTCTACCCTAGCTAGAACAACCTCTGCCTCTCAGCAAGGTGAAATTGAATATTTTGTTATGAGCCACTGAATTCAGAGAAATCTGCTTGAAGGCAATGGTCTGTTTTTTTTGTTTTTTGTTTTTTTTTTCCCTCCCTGAACCTAGGGAATAAGATGTTACAGGGGGGAAAATTCAGACCCCTGAATACAGGCTTCTGCTGGGTCCACCTAATCAGTTGAGGTTGGGATGGAGATACAGCTGGGGCTAGCAGCTGCTGTGGGAAGCCAAGTCTACCTCTATTCACCAATCCAGAGGAATTTAGAGGCAATTCAGCAAAAACTCTCTGAAATCAAACAGTCATGATGATTTATGAATATCCAGAGCTTTGGTTGGGAATGGACAAGGGCATTGGTGGGTGCAAACTGATTATGTTTCCAACATATTGTACTTTAGGAGACATGGAGGGCGATGGTCCTGCTCCTGAAGCCCCACAGTCATTTTTAGAGGGGGTAAATGAAGGTCCACCCACAAGAACTGATAGGGATTGCTCATCTACCAGGAGGAAGGGTTAAGACCTCCACAGCTTTTTCAGCTATCCTGGGGGAAGTGAGAGGGGACTAATACAAACTTTCACAGTTCGGCCACAGCCTCAAGAGAGGATTATGCAATGAGCTGGCTCAGGTCACCAGGCTTGAGCTTCCCAATATTAACAAGCTTCTGTGCAAGGCTAACGGTGAGACTGGCACACAACCATTCCTCTTCTTTCTCTTCGGTGGTAGCAGAGTAGTGTGTATGTGCATGTCCATTTGTTTCTGCCTGTCTCCGTACCTCTAAGCAGGTCATCTATATTCCTACAAGATATAATGCCTGTTCTTGATGCAGACTGCATTATTCATACTCTACTTCTAAAAGATGCTTGCTTAAAGAATACCTATTGCATAAAAAGTGTATATTATTTTAATTTTAGAGGTTTTTTTTAACTGGTGATAATATTCAAGAATGCCTTCCTTTAGCAAGTGGCCTCTTCCTTATAGCAAAAACCTTTGGAAATGCTTTGCATGTGATGTTGCATTATACAGAAGTCCCTGGGCAATCTTTGGTAATAATGGCTAATGTGTAATAGTGGCAACAGAACTTCTGCCATTTGGGAGGCGACAGAGTAGCTAAGAACTTGGCCCTGAATCAGGTGAACCTGGATTCAAATGTCTGCAGTGCCATTTATAAGTTATGAAGACTTGGGCAAGTTCCTTAACGTCTGCCTTGATTTTCTCATTTGTCAAATGGGAGTATTAATTCCTTTCTCAAAGGGCTTTACTGAGAATTAAAGAAGATAATATATGTGAAGTCCTTGGCACATAGCAAGTACTCAAATGCATGATATGGACATTTACTAGACTCTATCACTGTCCCCACACTTATTAATAATCTCTAAATATTTGCAGAACATAGGTGCAGTGCCTATAAGCCGAGCTACTTGAGAGGCTGAGGTGGGAGGATAGCTTAAGCCCAGGAGTTCAAGTTCAGCCTGAGCAACACAGTGAGACCTTAATTTCTTTAAAAAAAAAAAGTGCAGGACATTTCTTTTTTTTTTTTTTTTTTTTTTTTTTTTTTGAGACAGAGTCTCGCTCTGTGGCCCAGGCTGGACACTGCAAACTCTGCCTC
>NW_012110030.1:259372-272204 GCF_000951045.1 Mandrillus leucophaeus | reverse complement strand
AGGCTGGTCTTGAACTCCTGACTTTGTGATCCGCCCGCCTTGGCCTCCCAAACTGCTGGGATTACAGGCTTGAGCCACCACGCCTGGCCCATGAAGAGTATTTTTACAGGAAGACGTGTGGGACCAGCTAAGGATGCCAGGAATGGGGTACTCTTCCTTTCCCCAACTTCCCTCGCTTCTGAGCCTCTGTAGCCTAGGGCAGAAAATTCTCCCTACAAGATGATTAGGAGGAAGGTAATGAGGTGTGGAGCTGGAGGCCTTCGGAGCTTGGGAGTTGGAGGATGCCACCTCGTGAGAAGCTATGAATCTTTCTTGATCAGCTTCAGCAGCTCCTGGCTCACTTCCTTTCTTTTCGTCTGCTGACCCTCAAAATTGATCCTCTTGCTTCTCCCTTCACTGCCACAAACAACCTTTTCCTTGAGAGAAGCATTTTTCTCTTTTCATTTTAGATCAGAATAGAGTCCCCTCTACTTGCCTGACTTGGAAGTAAATACTTGGATTAGTCCCATACTCTATAGAGTTAAAAAATTTCCCTGACCCTTTTCTTGTATTGCAAATTATTCCTACAAGTAAGGTTGAAGCCCTCATTAATGGCAAATATTTTTCTACTTAAGGAGCTGTGTAAAATTCATCCACATTTCAGGGGGAATCCTAGATTTAGGCTTTCATAAACATTTCTTCAAGAGTTGTTGCTAATGGAGGTATGGGGGTGAAGAGCATGACAATGAAGTTTGTGTAGTGCAGAATAGTGTAAAACGACCATGTGAGTAGCACCCCCTAGTGTTGAAGAAGAGGTGTGAGTGTGGGAGGTTGCTGGAAGAAGGGGTGTATTACAGATATTCTTTTTATTCCTTTTCACTAAATCCCTTCCTGCAGGGGCAGGAGCCCGGGATGCAGGGTTCGGCTACTCAGAGACTGCTGAGTAAAGTAATTCAAGAGACAGTACGTAGGAGTAAAAACCACAACTAAGATGCCATCAAAAGTTACCATGGAGAGAGGTGAAATTCAAGTGGCAATGAGATGGATAGTGGGGGAAGGTTGACCCAAGCAAGAGGTTTCCAGTGGAGTCTGAAGAGACTCCTTGAGCTGTCACTTGGAAGAGCACGCTAAGGATTTTGTTTTCTAAAACTCTGAAGCTCTAGAAGGGAAGGAAACTTTTTCTTTTCTTTTAGAGATGGGGTGTCACTCTGTCACTCTGTCACCCAGGCTGGAATGCAGTGGTGCAATCATAACCCATTGAAGCCTTGAACTGAGGCTCAAGCAATCCTCCTACCTCAGGCTCCCTGGTAGCTGGGACCACAGGCATGTGCCACCGTACCCAGCTAATTTTTTTTTGTAGAGACAAGGTCTTGCTATGTTGCCCAGGCTGGTTTTCAGCTTCTGGACTTAAGCGGTTGTTCTGTCTCAGCCTCCCAAAGCACTGGAATTATAGGCACTATGCTCAGGCAGAAGGAAACTTTTGAAGGAGCTGAGTAGACATGTATATCTTTCCTTAGATCACCATCAATCCTGCCTGGGCTAAGGTCAAAAGAGTGTCAGAAGAGAATACTTTAAAGCATTCTGGAGGCAACACCCGAGCAGGTGAGGTGAGCAGAGGATTAAGAGCCATGAGGCTTAACAACCAGGTCTATGGCAGAATTAGACTTTGGCTTCCTTCATGCCCTTCAATTTTTAGCGACTTAAGATGCCTTCTTGGTTTGGATCCATTTGTCTTTCCGACTCCAGCTACTCTGATCTTTTGTTGAAGCTGTAATTTGTCATCATGCTTACCCCATTTCTAAGCACAAGCCAGGTCCCTCTTCTTGGCTCAGCCCTACCTCCTTCCTGTCCCATGGAGTTTGGTCTGAGGAAGACTCAGCCAATTCCTGAACTTTCTTTCTTCCTGTCATTTATTTATTGATCACTTGCTATGTGCCAGATACTGCACTGAATGCTGGGGATTAGGGATTCAACATATAAATTTGGGGAGGGACATAATTTATTCCATACAGATGTGAGGGAATTAGCTGTATGGATATCTGAAGGAAGAACATTTATTTTAATCACATACAAAAAAATTAGGACATCCATTGCCTTTCAGACAAGGCCCAGGTCGATTAGTTGGTTGGAGGGTCAGGTGTTATAAATATGCCATATAATGGATAAGGAGGGTGGTGGTCTAGATTCAGAATCCTTGTTCAGACCCCAGTTCTGCCACTTATTAGCAGTGTGTTTTTGGGAAAGTTACTTTACCTCATAGGGAAGGAAAAATATCTTTCCTTCTACCTATTTTAGGTTCATGGCTAAGGTCCCTGTACAAACAGGCAGATTAATAAGAGAAAAGCCTGCAAATTTATTTAATGTAAGTTTTACATGACTTGGAGACTTCATACAGAAATAAAAATCTGAAGAGACCATTAAACCTGAGGGTTGTGTGTGGGTTTTTTTAATGCTAGGTTTGATGAAGATTGGATAGTTGTGGAGAAATATGACAGGCAAAAAGGGTGTGATCTAATGGTAATAAACTGGGGGAAACTTAGCAAGTCCTTAGAATCTTAACAAGTCAGATTCTTCTCTGTGACCCTTTATCTTCAGAGATAAAGATGTTCCTCTCTCCCAGGCATAGGAGGATACTTCTCACATGAGGGTCTTATAACCTGCTTCAGGGGAAGGTCAGAAAATCCTTCCTAGGTTTTGTGATCTGCTTTATGGGAGAAGGGAGGTGGGGAAGGTGAGACTGGCCTTCCTGCTTCTGCTGTTTTCTCTAATTTCTTTCCTTTCTTTCCTTTTTTTTTTTTTTTTTTTTTTTTTTAAGGGATAGGGTTTCACTCTGCCCAGGCTGGAGTGCAGTGATGTGATCATAGCTCACTGTACCCTTGAAACCCTGGGCTGAAGCAACCTTCTTCCTGCCTCAGCCTCCTGAATACCTGGGATTACAGGTGGGTGCCACCACGCCCAGATTGTTTTCTCAAATTTCTTCAGCTGAAAATGTTCACAATGCCCAGGTGCCATATTTTTGAGGTAGCATGTCCTGAGCCCCATTAATTTCTTTGAGTCTTGGTTTCTTAATCTGTAAAATAGGAATAATTAAAAACCTATCTTAAAGAGCTATAATAAGGATTAAATGAATTAAGGCATGAAAAACATTATAATAGTTCCTGGTCCATAGTAAGTGGCATATAAATGCTAGCTTTTATTTTTATAAATATGTTTGCCTCCTTGACAAATGTACATATTGCAAGTTAGCCAATCTTTGGTGACCCCAAACACGTGAGTTGCCAATCTTCTTCTATAAGATTCTGATGGGCTTATCAGGCTTTCTTAGAGAGCAAGAAGGTCAGAGATCAAGGGGCAAACTAAGTCAGAAAAAATCTGTTAGGAAAAGATAAGAGGAGTTTGATGGGAATACCTGGTTTAAATACCAAGTTTTAAGGGCCACAGGTAGGCTCAAAATTTGGGCTGTACAGAGCCAAAGGTTTGGAGTTAGACAGAAGCAAGGACAGAGTTTAAAGGGAGAAAAAAGGTTCAGCGTGACAGCAGGCCAGGAATAAATGAGAAGGTGTCCACAATGACTGCTGCGAAGGCGCACCCTTTTCTCAGCTCCTCAACCAACCCCATCAGGAGGCTACATGAAAGGCTCTGGTGAGAGTCAAGGGTATGTAAATAGGCTGGTAAATAGTTATGCTGGGTCTTAAGCTTGCAAGGGATATATGGATGTTTGTCTTATTATCATTTAATTTACTTCGCCCCTATTGTGAACATAAACTCCATGAAGACAGTTATTTTTTTTTTTTAAGAGGCAGGGTCTTGCTCTGACCCTGTCTGGAGTGCAGTGGTGTGACTGTAACTAATTCACTGTAATCTCAAACTCCTGGGTTTAAGCCAGCCTTCTGCCTCAACCACCTGATTAGGACTCTAGGCATGCGCCATAGCTCCTGGCTAATTAAAAAAAAATTTTTTTTGGTTGGGTGCAGTGGCTCACACCTGTGGTCAAGGTGGGCAGATCACCTGAGGTCAGGAGTCCCAGGCCAGCCTGGCCAACACGGTGAAAGCCCCGTCTTTGCTAAAAACACAAAAATTAGCCAGGTATGGTGGCTCATGCCTGTAATGCCAGCTACTCTAGAGGCTGAGGCAGGAGAATTACTTGAACCCAGGAGGCAGAGGTTGCAGTGAGCCGAGATTGTGCCACTGCACTCCAGGCTGGGCGACAGAGCGAGGCAGGGTCTTGCTATGTTGCTGAGGCTAGTCTTGAACTCCTGACCTCAAGTCATCCTCCTGCCTTGGCCTCCCATGGGATTATAGGCATGAGCCACCACTCTGCCTAAAACAGAATTTTGGTCTGTTTTGCTCCCTGCTGTATCCCTGGCACCTAAACAGTACCTGACACATAGTAAAAATGCAACAAATATTTGTTGGGTGAACAAATAAAATTTTCATAAAACAACAATGATATGCTATGAACATAGGCTCTTCCTCCTGGTCAGGGTGGTATTGTTTCTCTAGCTTTCCCAGTGGTTCCCAAGACTGCCCTTCTGACCCATAACTTTCTAGTGAGAACAGGTACCAGATTTTTGACAATGGTGACCCTAAATCCAGAACCCTGTTAATGAGATACTCAGGTTCCCCTCACAGGGTTGTTAAGGGAGACTGAAGTGGCATAGGGTTAAGAATATGGTCTGAGGGCACCAGAAAACTGAGAGAGTAGATATACATGAAGATGTTCAGGGAGAATCAGAAGACAAGGATTGGTGATTTCTATTACCTTAACCTTGGTGACCCTTCTCATTTCCAGCAGGGATATGAGATTTAACAAGTAGAGAGGGTTTCTGTGGTAGATAAGTTCATGACCTGATTCATATTCACTTATTTGGAATTGTATCCTGTCCCTAATCCTGGCTAAGGTGTGAGTCTAGGTGGTCACACAAGTCTCTGCACCTTTCTTAAAGGAAATGCTTCCAGTCTTTTGTCATTGAGTGTTTGCTGAGAGTTTGTCATATGTGGCTTTTATTACGTTGGAATAGTTTCCTTTTGTTCCTAATTTGTTGAGTGTTTTTTTTATCATGAAAAGGTACTGAATTTTGTCAAATGCTTTTTTTTTTTGCTTCAATTGAGATGATCATGGTTTTTTTTTTGCCTCCATTCTGTTAATGTGGTATTTATATTGATCGTTTCTATGTTGAACTATCCTTGCATTTCAAGATTAAACCCCACTTGGTCATGATGCAAAATCTTTTCTACTATCCTGCTAAATTCAGTTTGCCAACATTTTATTGAGGATTTTGGCATCAGTATTTATAAGGGATATTGGTCTGCAGTTTTCTTTTCTTTTCTTTCTTTTTTTTTTTTTTTTTTTGAGACGGAGTCTTGCTCTGTCGCCCAGGCTGGAGTGCAGTGGCTGGATCTCAGCTCACTGCAAGCTCCGCCTCCCGGGTTTGCGCCATTCTCCTGCCTCAGCCTCCTGAGTAGCTGAGACTACAGGCGCCCGCCACCTCGCCCGGCTATTTTTTTGTATTTTTTTAGTAGAGATGGGGTTTCACTGTGTTAGCCAGGATGGTCTCGATCTCCTGACCTCGTGATCCGCCCGTCTCGGCCTCCCAAAGTGCTGGGTGCAGTTTTCTTTTCTTGTAGTGATTTCTTGCTTTGATATTAGGGCAATACTGGCCTCATAGAATGAGTTAGAAAGTGTTCCCTCCTGTTCAACTTTTTTATGAAAAGTTTGAGATGGATTGGTATTAATTCTGTAAATGTTTGGCAGAGTTTACCAGTGAAGCCATCGGTCTTGGGCTTTTCTTTGTTGGGAAATTGTTTTCAACACTGATTCAATCTCATCACTAGTTGTAGGTCTATCCAGATTATTTATTCATAACCCAGTCTTGGTAGATTTTGTGTTTCTAGGAATTTGTCCATTTCATCCACTTTCTCCAATTTGCTTATGTAGTCTGTTATAATCATTTTTACTTTTGTAAAATCTATGGGAATGTCTCCATTTTCATTTCTGATTTCAATAACTTGAGTCGTCTGTGTTTTTTTCCCCCATCTAGCTAAAGGCTTGTCAGTTTTGTTGATCTTTCAAAAAATCAGTTTTAGTTTCATTGATTTTTGCTTTTGTTTTTCTATTCTCTGCCATTTATCTCTGCTGTAGTCTCTATAATTTCCTTCTGTTAGCTTTGTGTTGTGTTTGTATTTTTTCTAGTTTCTTAAGTTGTAAAGTTATATTGTATGAAAAATTTGGTATCTTTTTAATTTTTTTTGTTGTAGGCATTTATAGCTATAAATTCCAACTGAGGACTGCTTTTGTGGCATCCCATAAGTTTTGGTATATTGTGTTTTGGTTTTCATTGTTGGTAAGTATTTCATTTGTTGATAAATTGGTATCATTTTAGCTCATTGATTATTTAAGAGTATGTTGTTTAAATTCTACAAATTTAAGAATTTTCTAGTTTTACTTCTGTTATTGATGTCTAAGTTTATTCTGTTGTGGTCAGATAAGATTTTTTTTATGATTTCTATCTTTTTTTTTGAAATGGAGTGTCTCTCTGTTGCCCAGGCTGGAGTGCAGCAGGGCGATCTTGGCTCACTGCAAGCTACACCTCCCGGGTTCATGCCATTCTCCTGCCTCAACCTCCTGAGTAACTGGGACTAGAGGCACCCACCACCAGGCCCGGCTAATTTTTTGTGTTTTTAGTAGAGATGGGGTTTCACTGTGTTAGCCAGGATGGCCTTGATCTCCTGACCTCGTGATCCGCCCACCTTGGCCTCCCAAAGTGCTGGGATTACAGGTGTGAGCCACCGCACCCGGACTATGACCTCTATCTCTTAAAATTGATTGAGACTTAACTCGTGGCCCAATATATGATCTATCCTGGAAAATGTCCCATGTGCATTTGGGAAGAATGTGTATGCTGCTGTTGTTGGGTAGAGTGTTCTATATATGTTAGATCTAGTTGGTTTATTGTGTTAAGTCCTCTATTTCCTTGCTTATCTTCTGCCTGGTTGTTCTTTTATTTACAGTGGGGTATTTAAGTCCCCAACTATTATTACAGAACTATCTATTTTTCCCTTTCATGCTGTAAGTTTTTGCTTCATGTATTTTGGTGGTCTGTCATTACATTAGTAAATGTTTACCATTGTGTATTTTCTTTCTATGTTGAATCTTTTATTAATGTATATTATCCTTTCTCTCTTATGAGCTTTTTTGATTTACAGTCTATTTTGTCTGATATTCGTATAGCAACCCCTGCTCTGTTTTTGTTACTGTTTGCATGGAATATCTTTTTCTATCTTTTCACTTTCAATCTGTTTGTTTTTGAATCTAAATTGAGTCTCTTACAGATGGTATATAGTTAGGTTACATATGTTTTACTTTTATCATTGTTTGTAAATAATACATGATAATTGTACATACTTACGGGGTATAGTGTGATATTTTGATACATGTATACAATATGTAATGCTCAAACCAGGGTAATTAGCATATCTACCATCATAAACATTTATCATTTCTTTGTGTTGAAAACATTCAAAATCAATTCTTCTAGCTATTTAAAAATATACAATAAATTGTTATAGTCATTGTATAATGCTATAGAACATTAGAATTTATTCTTCTTTTCTAGCTGTACTTTTGTATCTGTTAATCAACCTTTGTCTATCCTTCCCTCCCTCCTATCCTTCTCTGCCTCCAGTAACCAATATTCTATTCTCTACTTCTATAACATCAACTTTTTTAGCTTCCACATATGAGTGATAACATGTCACGTTTATATTTCTGGGCTTAGCTTATTTTATTTAACATAATGCCATCCCATCCAAACTTATTCATATTGCCATGAAAGAAAGAATTTTGTGCTTTTTAAAGATACTGGCTAAATAATATCTCATTGTGTGTATATACCATATTTTCATTATCCATTCATCTGTTGGTAGACACCTATGTTGATACAATAACTTGGCTATTGTGAATAGTGCTGCAGTAAACCTAGAAGTGCAGATGTCTCTTCAACATACTAATTTTGTTTCCTTTGGATATGTATCCAATAGTGGGATTGCTGGATCATATGGTAGTTCTATTTTTAGTTTTTTTGAGGATAATTTATACTGTTTTTGATATAACTATATTAATCCACATTCCCACAATCCACTGTTGGTGGGAATGTGGATTAATATAGTTATATCAAACCCTTTCTCTATCAGTGATTTTGGTTTCTTTTTGATTCTCCTTACTCTGAATCCTCAACAGCATTTTAAAAAAATAATCATTCAAATTGGGATGAGATGATATTTCATTGTGATTTTATTTGTATTTACCTGATAATTAGTGATGTTGAGCATTTTTTTTCACATACCTGTGGGCAATTTGTTATATATTTCCTTTTGATAAATGTCTATTCAGTTCATTTGACCAGTTAAAAATTGGTTTATTTGATATTTTTGCTGCTGACTTGTTTTAGTTCCTTGTATTTTCTGGATATTAATCCCTTGTCAGATGACTAGTTTGTAAATGTTTTCTCCAAGTTTTCTGTATGTTGTCTCTTCACTCTGTTGATTGTTTCTCTTGCTATGTTAGTTTGGTATAATGTGATCCGTCTATTTTGTCTTTGTTACCTGTACTTTTGAGGTCTTCAACATGAAATATTTGCTCAGACCAATGTCTGAAGTATTTTCCCTATATTTCATTCTAATAGTTTCATAGTTTCAGGTCATAAGTCTTTAATCCATTTTGAGTTGATTTTTGTACATGGTGAGAGATAGGGGTCTGGTTTGCTTTTGCTTTTTTCTTTTTCTTTTTTTTTGAGACAGGGTCTCACTATGTCACTCAGGCTGGAGTGCAGTGGCATGATCTCAGCTCACTGAAACCTCTGCCTCCCAGGCTCAGGTGATCTTCCCACCTCAGCCTCCTGAGTAGCTGGGATTACAGGCTTGTGCCACCATGCCTGGCTAATTTTTTATATTTTTTGTAGAGACAGGGTTTCACCATGTTGCCCAGGCTGGTCATGAACTTCTGGGCTCAAGTGATCTGCTTGCCTTGGCCTCCCAAAGTGCTGGGACTACAGGTGTGAGCCATCATGCCTGGCCTGGTTTTATTGTTCTCTTTGTGGATATCCAGTTTCCCAGCACTATTTGTTGACAAGACCATCCCTTTCTCTATCAGTGATTTTGGTTTCTTTGTCAAAAATCAGTTGGCAGGCTGGGCATGGTGGCTTACACCTGTAATTCCAGAACTTTGGGAGGCCAACATAAGAGGATTGCTTGAGGTCAGGAGTTGGAGAACAGCTTGGTTCACATAGCAAAACCTCTCTCTAAAAGAAAAAAAAAGCCAACAAAAAATTAGGTGGGTATGGTGGCCTGTGCCTGTAATCCAGCTACTTAGGAGGCTGGGGTGGGAGGATCATTTGAGCTCAGGAGTTCAAGTCTGCAGTAAGCTATGATCCTTCCACTGCACTCCAGCCTAGGTAATGGAGTGAGACTTTGACTCAAAAAGAAAAGAAAAAGAAAAAGAAAAAATAAATAGTTGGTTTTAAATACATGGATTTATTTCTGGGTTTTCTATTCTGTTCCACTGGTCTATATGTCTGTTCTTATGCCAGTACTATCCTATTTTGGTTATTATAGCTTTATAGTATATTTTGAAGTCTGGTTGTGTGATGCCTCCAGGTTTGTTCATCTTTTTCTTTTTTCTTTTTCATACAGATGGGTTCTTGCTATATTGCCCAGGCTGGCCTTGAACTCCTGGCCTTAAGCAATACTCCTGCCTCAGCCTCCCAAAGCACTGAGATTACAGGTTTGAGCCACTAAGCCTGGTTTCAGCTTTATTCTTTTTGCTCAGGATGGCTGTTCAGGATCTTCTGTGGTTCCATGCATATTTTAGTTTTTTTTTTTTTCTATTTTTAAAAAGAAAGAGTGTCTCTTCATTTTGTGTGTCCTCTTCAATTTCTTTCATTGTGCTTTATAGTTCTTCTTATAAATATTTTTACCTCCTTAGTTAATTTTTTAAGGTATTTTTTGGTAGTGATTGTAATTGAGATTGCTTTTTTGATTTCTTTGATAGTTCTCTGTTGGTGGATAGAGACATTACTGATTTTTTAATGTTGATTCTGTATCTTGCAAATTTACTGAATTTGTTGATCAGTTCTAAGAGTTTTTTTGGTGGTGCTTTTAGGTTTCTTTACACAGAAGTTCATGGTGTCTGCAAATAAGAACAATTAGACTTCTTCCTTTCCAATTTGGATGTGCTTTATTTCTTTATTTTCCCTAATTGCTGTGACTCAGACTTCCAGTATTATGTCTAGTAAAAGTAGTGAAAATAGGAAACCTTGTGTTATTCCTGATCTTAGGAGAAAGGCTTTTAATTTTTCCCAATTAGGTGTGATGTTAGCTTTGGGTTTGCCATATATGGCCTTTATTATTTTGAGGTATGTTTCTCCTATACCAAGTTTGTTGTGGGTTTTTATCATAAAGGGATGTTGAATTTTATCAAATGCTTTTTCAGCATCTATTGAAATGATTATATGGTTTTTGTTTTTGGGTCTGTTAATCTGATGTATTGCGTTTATCGATTTCCATATGTTGAATTATCCTTGCATCCCTTGGATAAATCTTACTTGATCATAGTGAATTATCTTTTTAATGTGCTACTAGATTTGGTTTGCTAGTATTTTGTTGAGGATTTTTACATCTGTCTTCATCAGGATATTGGCTTATAGTTTTCTTTTTTTGTTACGTTACTGTCTAGTTATGGTATCAAGGCCTCATAGAATGAGTTTGGAAGAATTCTATCCTCCTCAATTTTCTGGAAGACTTTGAGAAGAATTGGTAATTAGTTCTTTAAATGTTTGGTAGAGTTCAGCAGTGAAGCCACTGGGTCCTGGGTTTTTCTTTGATAGGAGACTTTACTTCTGTGGTATCAGTTGTAATGTCTCCTTTTTTATGTTTCTGATTTTTATTATTTGGATCTTTTCTCTTTTCGTGATTAGTCTAACTTGTGGAACCTTACTAATTTTATCTTTTTTAAAAAACCAGCTTTTTGTTTCATTGATACTTTTTTTAGTCTCAGTTTTATTTGTGCTTTGATCTTATTTCTTTCTTTCTCACTTTAGGTTTAGTTTGGTCTCACTTTTCTAGTTTGTTGAAATGCATTGCTATGTTGCTTATTTGAAAGCTTTCTATTTTTTGATGTAGGCATTTATTGCTATAAACTTACTTCTTAATACTGCTTTTTCTGCATCTTATAGGTCTTGGTATGTTGTTTCTATTTTCATTTGTTTCAAAAAATTTTTAAATTTCCTTCTTAATTTCTTTATTGACCAGTTAATTATTCAGGAACATGCTGCTTAATTTCCATGTATTGGTATGATTTCAAAAGTTTCTCTTTTTATTAATTTCTATTTGTACTCCCTTATGATCAGAAAACATACTTAATATGATTTAAATTCTTTTAAATATATTGAGACTTGTTTTATAGTCTAACATGTAATTTATCCTGGAGAGTGGTCTATATGCTGATGAAAATGATTTGTATTCTGCAGCTGTTGGGTTAAATGTTCTGTAAATGTCTGTTAGACATTGGTCTACAGTACAGCTTAAATTCAATGTTTCTTTGCTGATTTTCTAGATTATCTGTTCAATGCTGACAGCAGGGTGTTGAAGTCTCCAATTATTGTGTTGGAGTCTATTTCTCCCCTTAGATCTAATAATATTTGCTTTATATATCTAGGTGCTCCAGTATTGGGTGCAGGTATATTTAGAATTGTTATATACTCCTCTTGCTGGATTGAGCCCATTATCATTATATAATGACCCTCTTTATTATGTCAGCTCAGCCCTAACACAACTGCTCAACTTGATCCAGGGTATTGATTCTTCAGGGAGCAACATGCCACTTCAACTCAGGCCTGGTTGTGTGTGATTGTTCTGGGCAGCCCAAGTGCTATTTCCCTGGATGCAGGGTACCACTTCAGGTTAGATACTGGGGTCACGACTACTCTGAGCAACCAAGGCACCATTTCCTGGAATGCAGAGCACTGATTCAACTTAGGCACTGGGGAGGTATGACTGACCTGCGTTGCCAAGGTATCATTTTCCCATGAAGCAGAGTACTACTTTAGCTCCAGCCCAAGGGGGCAGTGGTAGAGGTAGGTAGAGTGGCTCCACCTCTGCTTGGTTCTGTGGAAAAGGGTATAACAGCAGCTTGCATCTTGGCTTGAGTGTGTCAGGCCACTGGGATGGGGTGGTTTAGTGGTGGCTTAGCCTCAGAGCTGAAAGGGAACCTTGGCTACTCAACCCCAGAGCAAGACACACTCCAACCATAGTACCAATACTAAGATAGTATAGTGCAGTAGCTGTGTGAGCCACAGTGTCTGCTCCTTCTCTGGGAAGAACACAGCTATGTGGACTCCAGGAATCTCCCTTAGCTGGGTTTAGTGTCTGTGAGGACTCCAGAGGACTCCAGTGCTGAGGTCTGTAGGTGTCCAAGGAGTTGATGGGGGCTGCTGGGAATTTCTTGCTTTATTTCCTCACTGTAGGAAGAAGTTCCTCCTTGTTCCCAGCAGATTCCAGTTGGGGAATGAGATGGTTCAATCCTGGCATTTTCTTGTATTCTTTATATGGCCATCCCAAGTTTCTGTTATTCCTCTGGTGTACTTCTGCTCTCTCTCTCCATTATTTTTGTTAAAATATAGCTTATTTGTTGTTCTGGCTGTCTTTGTGAGGAGGACAAGCACTAGGGCTTCTAGTGAACCATCTTGCTTAGATCAAGTATTTTTTTTATTATTATACTTCAAGTTCTAGCGAACATGTGCACAATGTATAGATTTGTTACATATATATACATGTGCCATGTTGGTGTGCTGCACCC
>NW_012110030.1:254416-255162 GCF_000951045.1 Mandrillus leucophaeus | reverse complement strand
TGAATCTGACAATTATGTGTCTTGGAGTTGCTCTTCTCAAGGAGTATCTTTGTGGTGTTCTCTGTATTTCCTGAATTTGAACGTTGGCCTGCCTTGCTAGGTTGGGGAAGTTCTTCTGGATAATATCCTGAATAGTGTTTTCCAACTTGGTTCCATTCTCCCTGTCACTTTCAGGTACACCAATCAGATGTAGATTTGGTCTTCTCACATAGTCCCATATTTCTCGGAGGCTTTGTTCATTTCTTTTTAATCTTTTTTCTCTAAACTTCTCTTCTTGCTTCATTTCATTCATTTGACCTTCAATCACTGATACCCTTTCTTCCACTTAATCAAATCGGCTACTGAAGCTTATGCATTTGTCATATAGTTCTCATGCCATGGTTTTCAGCTCCATCAGGTCATTTAAGGACTTATCTACACTGTTTATTCTAGTTAGCCATTTGTCTAATCTTTTTTCAAGGTTTTTAGCTTCTTTGTGATGAGTTTGAATATGCTCCTTTAGCTCAGAGAAGTTTGTTATTACCGATCATCTGAAGCCGCCTTCTCTCAACTCGTCAAAGTCATCCTCCATCCAGCTTTGTTCCATTGCTGGTGAGGAGCTATGTTCCTTTGGAGGAGAAGATGTGCTCTGATTTTTAGAATTTTCAGCTTTTCTGCTCTGGTTTCTCCCCATCTTTGTGGTTTTATCTACCATTGGTCTTTGATGATAGTGATGTACAGATGGGGTTTTGGTGTGGATGTCCTTT
>NW_012110030.1:235384-254366 GCF_000951045.1 Mandrillus leucophaeus | reverse complement strand
TGGAGGAGAAGATGTGCTCTGATTTTTAGAATTTTCAGCTTTTCTGCTCTGGTTTCTCCCCATCTTTGTGGTTTTATCTACCATTGGTCTTTGATGATAGTGATGTACAGATGGGGTTTTGGTGTGGATGTCCTTTCTGTTTGTTAGTTTTCCTTCTAACAGTCAGGACCCTCAGCTGCAGGTCTTTTGGAGTTTGCTAGAGGTCCATTCCAGACCCTGTTTGCCTGGGTATCACCAGCAGAGGCTGCAGAACTGCAAATATTGCAGAACGGCAGATGTTGCTGCCTGATCCTCCCTCTGGAAGCTTTGTCTCAGAGGGGCACCTGGCTGTATGAGGTGTCAGTCAGCCCCTACTGGGAGGTGTCTCCTAGTTAGGCTACTCTGGAGTCAGGGACCCAATTGAGGAGGCAGTCTGTCCGTTCTCAGATCTCAATCTCTGTGCTGGGAGAACCTCTACTCTTTTTAAAGCTGTCAGACAGGGACATTTAAGTCTGCAGAAGTTTCTGCTGCCTTTTGTTCAGCTATGCCCTGCCCCCAGAGGTGGAGTCTACAGAGGCAGGCAGGCCTCCTTGAGCTGTGGTGGGCTCCACCCAGTTTGAGCTTCCCTGCCACTTTGTTTACCTACTCAAGCCTCAGCAATGGCAGATGCCCCTCCCCCAGCCTCGCTGCTGCCTTGCAGTTTGATCTCAGACTGCTGTGCTAGCAGTGATCAAGGCTCTGTGGGCCTGGGACCCTCTGAGCCAGGCGTGGGATATAATCTCCTGATGTGCTCTTTGCTAAGGCTGTTGGAAAAGTGCAGTATTAGGGTGGGAGTGTCCCAATTTTCCAGGTACCATCTCTCATGGCTTCCCTTTGCTAGGAAAGGGAATTCCTTGACCCCTTGTGCTTCCCGGGTGAGGTGATGCCCTGCCCTGCTCCGTGGACTGCACCCACTATCTGACAAGCCCAGTGAGATGAACCCGGTACCTCAGTTGGAAATGCAGAAATCACCTGTCTTCAGTGTTGCTCATGCTTGGAGCTGCAGACTGGAGCTGTTCCTATTTGGCCATCTTGGAATCTCTCTAGATCATGTATTTTTATGCATTCTGGCAATCTGTGTCTTTTGATTAGAGAGTTTACTCCATTTACATTTAAAGTAATTACTGATAGGGAGGAATTTAATTCGTTCATTTTGTTACATGTTTTTTATATGTTGTGCATCTTATTTACCTTTTGTTTCCTGCATTATTGTCTTCTTTTGTGTTTAGTTCATTTTTGTAGTGAAATATTTAAATTCCTTTCTCATTTTTTTTTGTGTACATTCTACAGCTATTTTCTTTAAGGTTGCCATGGGAATTACATTTTATATTTAAAGTTATAACACTCTAGGCTGGGCGCAGTGACTCACACCTGTAATCCCAGCACTTTGGGAGGCTGAGGCGGGTGGATTGTAAGGTCAGGAGATCGAGACCATCCTGGCTAACGTGGTGAAACCCCATTTCTACTAAAAATACAAAAACAAAATTAGCCAGGTGTCGTGGTGGGCATCTGTAGATCCAGTTAATCGGGAGGCTGAGGTGAGAGAATGGCATGAACCCGGGAGGCGGAGCTTGCCGTGAGCCGAGATCACGCCACTGCACTCCAGCCTGGGCAACAAAGCAAGACTCCATCTCGAAAAACAAACAAACAAAATAAAACAAAAAGTTATAACACTCTGAATTTATACCATCTTAACTTGAGTAACATACAAAATCTTTGCTCCTTTATAGCTCTGCCCTCACCTCTTTTGATTGTTAATGTCACAAGATTACGTTATTAAACGTTGTGTGTCCAAAAATGTAAATGAATACTTTCTTTAAATGCATTAGTCTCTCAAATTATTTGAAAATAAAATGTGGAGTTACAAAGCAAAGTTACAATAATGCTAACTTTCAGATTAATATGTTTTTAAATGTATTAATCTCTTAAATTGTATAGAAAACAAAAAGTAGAGTTACAAACCATTAGCTGATGAATTTGTAAAACCACTGGCTTTTATAAGTGCCTCTGTATTTACTTTTATTAATATCTTTATTTCTTCATGTGGTTATGAGTTACAGCCACAGGTCTAGTGTAATGAGCTAACTCAGCTTTTGCTTATCTGGAAATGTCTTAATTTCTCCCTCACTTTTAAAGGACGGTTTTGCCAAATATAGGATTCTTGGACAACAGTTTTGCTTTTTTTACTTTTAGCATTTTGAATATATTGAACCACTGCCTTCTGGCCTTAAAGTTTTTGATGAAAAATCTGCTGATGATCTCATTGAGTATCTCTTGCGTGTGATGAATTGCTTTTCTCTTTCTGATTTCAAGATTCTTTTTTTGTCTTTGTCTTTCAAAGTTTGATTATAGTGTGTTTTTGTATGAGTCTCTATCAGTTCATTTTTCTTGGAGTTTGTTAAGCTTCTTGGATGTTTATATTTACATCTTTCCTCAAATTTGTAAAGTTTTCCACCATTATTTCTTTAAATATACTCTCTGCTCATTTCTGTCTCTCTTTCTTTTCCTTTTGGAATTCTCACATTGTATTTGTTGGTCTGCTTGATAGTGTCCTATAAGTCCCTTAGGCTCTATTGACTTTTCTTCAATTTTTTTTTCCTTCTGTTCTTCAGAGTTAATAATTTTCATTTTCTTTTCTCAGATTCACTAGTTCTTTCTTCTGTCTGCTCAAATCTGCTTTTGAATCCCTCCAGTGAATTTTTCATTTCAATTATTGTTCTTCTTAACTCCAGAATTTCTTTTTCTCTCCTTAGGTTTTCTGTATCTTTATTTATATTTCCATTTTGTTCATGCATAATTTTCTTTTCTCCACATCTCCCTTTAGTTCTATGAGCATCTTTAAGCTATTTTTAAGGTATTTGTCTACTGTATCTGCCATGTGTTTTTTTTCAGGACGTGGTTTATTTTTATTCTTTAAATGGACCATACTTTCCTGTTCTTTGTATGCCTTCTGATTTTTTTTGAAAACTGGACTTTTGAATCTAGTAACGTGGTAACTCTGGTAATTAGATTCCCGTCATTTCCCAGAATTTAATGTTTTTTTGTTATTGTTTTTGTTGATTGTTATTATTTTTTATTGTTGTAGGCTATCTCTGTTCCAAGGATTAACCTGAAACATAAATTTAAGGTCTTCTCAGGTATTTTCTGAGCTTTTTCCTGGACATGCACAATCACTTTCTAATTTCTCCCATATATGCAGTTGTTTTTGAATGTCTGGCTCCCAAAAGAGGAAAAAGAGAAAAATGAAGGGGAGAAAAAAGAGCACTGGCCCTTTAAGTCCCTTAGAAGTCACTTCAGCTAGTAGGGAGGTGCTTGCCACAGTGGGGCTAGGTACAACAACAATGGCTGCCCACCTCTGTCTGTACCTCTGTGAGCAGAAGCAGCAATCAACGATTGATCAGAGCACAGATCTCTACTATTTGGAAGACAGGGTCCTTTTTGCCAACCCTGGCTCTCACAAGCTATGTACAGGTTGTTCCAGAAACATATGCACATTTACCAGTTACAGAGCTGGGACTGGGAATGGGTAGATGGTACTGTGTTCAGAGTACTGAAATTAACTACAATTTATTGTTCAAGCCTTCCCCTGGAAGTTGCAAGCCTTCAGTATATTCTAGTGTTCCAAAATTGTTACATCACACTGATTTGCCAGCTCAATTGTTATCTAAGTAGAGAGACAGGTTCCTTGTGCTTCCCACTCTGTCATCCTTCTGGAATCCTCTTTCCACAGTTGTTTCAATAGAGTGATGCTCATCCTTTTTCCTTACATTACAGTCCACAGGCAAGAAACTGAAATTCTGTGCCCAGATGCAAATCCTTAGCAGAATCAACCTGTGCCATCATTGTCCCCTTGATAGGTGGAGCCATCAAGCACATTGCCTGCCACTATCAGGAAACCTGCACAGTTCTGGATCAGTGATTGCTAATCACCTCTCTGTAGTCCACACAAGCCATTAAGAGTAGAGCATGTAATAAAAGTACTTTCTTTCAAATATGGAACTTGGCATTTTGATGAATCAGAAAGCAGAGGAGCCTCTAGAAAATGCTGGCAAATTTCTTTGGGAGCGATGCTAGTATTTTTCCGGGACATGTATGATAGTAATGAACATAGGGATTGGTATTCTATCATCATCCCTGCCAGCAGCATGGAAAGTGTTATCTCTGGGAAGCATAACTTTCAATTCTTGTGTCTTAGTCATCTGGGCTGCTATAAACTGGGTAGCTTGACAGAAATTTATCTCATTTTTCTGGAGGTGGATCAAGTTATCTGTAGATTCAGTGTCTGGTGAAGGCCTATTTCCAGGGTTATTAATGGTGCCTTCTCACTGTGTTTTCCCATGGTGAAAAGGGCAAACAAGCTCCCTTTGGCTTGTTGATAAGCCATTTATGAGGGCTAATCACTTCCCAAAAGGCCCCATCTCCCAATACCATCACCCTGTGGTTAGGATTTCAACCTATGAATTTGGGGTGGGAAGACATAAACATCAAGGCCGTGTCATCTTGTCTCAATTTTCTATCCTAATCCCTTCACTCATATGGGCAATTAAAGTCCCAGAAAACTGACGGCCTCAGGAAATTTTGTTTCAGTGTCATTCCTATCTGGTAGTTCTCAGGTATTGAGCGAAACCTAGGGATGTGAATCTTTGGGTGTACACATATTCTAGGAACTATTGAAAATTGCATCCTGAATTGGCCAAGTTAAATAGACTTAAGCTGGGCTACAAAATCCAAATAGGCCTAGATGAGTGGAGATGATCAAGTTATGAAGGCAGACAGGGTAGAGGATGAAGAAAGCCAGTGCATAGGAAGGGTAGAAGCAGGTGGAAAAAAGAAATCTCGAGGAAACTTTAGAGCCAGAATCCAAATGTTCATGGAAGCATTTTATTTGGTGCCCATGACCACTGATACAAAAAAGCCAAAGCAAAATGAATGTGCAACTCCAGTTTCAATAATATCAGGCCTTTTCAATGCTACAGCCTTATTATCTTGCAAATTTATCCCCCTCTCCCGACCTCATGCAGTTGGTTCCTAAGTCTGATTCTACCTCTTTAATACTTAATCTATTTCTCTGATGACCAGAGTAATCTAAAACAAAAATTTGATAGTTACTTTTTTACTTAAGTGCTTCAATGCCTCCCATTTCCTAAAGGCTTAAATATTAATATCTAAGGTAGTATGTAAGACTACTTATGATTCTTGCCCCCTGCTTATTTTTTCTTACTCATGTAACACCATTTCCCCTTCCTCTCTAGCCGCAGTGATGTACTGTTAGTTCCTAGAATATGCCATTCTTATACATTCCTTTGTGACTCAGTTCCTCTGGATGTTGTCTGGAATATTCTATTCTTGTCTGTCTGCAAACTTCTCCTGGTCCTCTAAGACTTTCTGTCTCTCTGAAGGCTTTACTGACCTACCAAGACAGAGTTGAACACCCCTTCCTCAGGACTTCTTTTATATCTGGCACACAGCTCTATTTTAGCACTCACTGAATTATAATGATTTGAAAGTCTGAGTGTTTCTAGAGAGCACATACAATGTCTAATTTACTTCTATGCCTTGAGAACCTGGGACAGCTCTTGATACATAGTAGGGTCTCAGATAGGCTTTGAATAAACAATATATTTTTGTTTAAAAGCAAAAGGAACTTGTCAACAAGTTCATGTTGTTGATAATCTCTTAGATTCAATATTTGATGTCTGAAGTATATGATGTTAATTCCTTCCTTGATTTAACATGTGTTTATTGAAGATCTATCCTAAGCCAGAAATGGACAATGATCAACAAAAATAAATATGTACTTTACTACTTTTACAGAGTTGAGCATTTATTGGGGAAACTTACTACTATTTTAGAAATTATTAAAGAAAATATAACATCTCTCAGGTTTGGCCCATGATAATAGTCTGAGATTGTCCCTAACACAAGCTTTCCTGAAATATGTCAAAGCCTTTGCCTGTTGGACTACTTTCATTTCTTGTATGCTGCAGGCTCGCCTCTTGCTCTTCAGCATACAAAGCCATTTTGGTTGATAAACACAACAAATTAAAAATCAAACATGCAAAATAGTAAAACATCTTGTTTTAATCCAAGCAAAATTTTGTCTTCAGAAATGTAGAGGGTTGGGATACATGAGTAACTTTACAATTTACCAAATGCTTTTATATTTATAGTGGTATTTGGTTTTGCTTATAGGAAAACCAAAGGAATGTTGGGGGAGCATTCAAGAGTCAACAAAACAGAATCATCTTCTTAGGCTGGAGGGACTACTATTTTAGGCAGTGAGAGGTTACTGAAATGTACCCAAGCAAATAAGAGTCCTAGTCTCTGCCCACAGCCAATAAGACACTAACTTCTATCGCAGGCAGTGTGACTAGAGGAATGAAAGAGGCTCCCAGATCTTGGCATTTTGGAAATGGGAAAGGAAAACAAAAAAAATGTATATTCCTGTGAAAATCAGATATCAGAAAATTGAAACAAACACAGTCTAGGTTCCTACTGTCTTGAGCTCTCCAGAGGGTTATATTCTGCTTCCTTCTCATTTAGGGTTACCTAAAAAGAAGGGCAGAGTTAAGAGCAAAAATGTATAGTTAGGTCCATTCAAAGACATAACAGCCAGCTCACAGGGGACAGACATTCTTTTTAAAATGTTCCTTGAGACAGGGGTGTATCTTTCTTGAATTTGGCTATACCTGTTTTCCTCCAGCCCCTCAGCTGGAGGTGGTAACTAACTAGGAATTACTGCCAGAGAAGCAATTTCTTCCTTTTAAGTGAAGTGCTGCTATGGCAAAGACATGCTGCTTCAAGGGTTAAACTTTAAAACACTCATTTTGATATATAAAGAAATTGTAAATAAAGCACAAGGCAAAGTTGCAATTTCAGTTTGTGTGCAAAGTAGTAACAATTTCCTAAACTGATGCTGTTGTTTTGCTTAGTCCAGAGCTTTGAAAACAAACAAGTTTTACAAAACCTGTATTAAAAATGTAACATTAAGTGCACTATTACTATTTTCCTCTCTTTTTCTGGGTCTCAGAGAAGATGAAGTTTTCTTGATTATCTTTTTAAATAAAAGTTGTAGGCCAGGTGGAGCTTTCAAGGTGACTTTGTCTGAGACTGAGGGAAGGAAGGAAATGAGGAAGGGAAAAAAACAAAAAACAAAAAACTACAGATTACTTCATACCTCTTTCAAGCTTAAACAGAAATCTACTTTGGCTTTCTAATAGACTAGTTTTCCAAAAGAGAGCTTGGACTTTGGCTAAGACCCCTCTGGAGTCACTGACTTGTCCATTAGATACAGTCTCAGGAAAGCTAATATAATGACACATTTCGTCTATAAACTTAAGTGCAAAATAACCAGGTACAAAACTTTGGGTTCTCTATCTTAAGAGCAGCAAATATCTATGTTCTTTTCTCAAAACTGGATCCTGTCAATTTCCGGAATTAACCACTTTACCATTGTGGTTTGCTTGCTTGTTTTTGTTGGGCAGAGTTGCAAATGTAATGAGGGAAGGGGGTTCTTGCCCTGGTTTAGTACCAGGCAAGGTTACCAAGGGGGCTCATTCTGGTTCCAGAAAGCAGAGCTGGTCATCCTCATTCTCCAGAACTGGGAGTGGATCATTCCCACTCCCCGGAATCTGGAGTGGGTCTTCCCCACTCCCCAAAACTGAGAGCGGATCATCCCCACCCTCTGCAGAAGAAAGACAGTCAGGGCCAAGCTCTTTGCCCCCTGCCACTTTGGACTTGATTGTCCCCATCAGACCTTCAAAAGATCTGAATGTGGCCGACTTCTTTATGCCTCCAAGCTTCCTGCAGAGGGCAGTGCCCATGGTGGACAGAGCAGCTGACGTCTTCTGTTCCACATAGGTGTTGGAGACCTGAACATCAAGCCAGCTCTTGGATAGATTCTGTCTCAGTCCTACCAAAGCCGTGAAGCCTAACTTCCTCTTGAGCTTCCCACAGCGTCTGTCTTTGGCTGCTAGTACGTGGCGTAGGGTTACAATTTCAGCCTCCAATTTAGTGAGTTTGGCTTTGAGCTCTCTTTGCTCAGGCTCTGTCAGATCCTCCAGTTCAGAAGTCGAGTGGGATTCATATGTGCCCACAGAGGTCTCTGTCCTGGCATGTGGCATGAACTGGAAAAGAAGATCTTCATTAAGAGAGTCTAGGTTCAATTCTTGGTAGAAAGAGTCGAATTCTTGGGCTGCAGAGAAATAATCTTGGCCAGCAGAGTCGAAACCTAGGCCTGCAGGCTCAGACTTTTGGTGGGTGGAGTCAGATTTCAGGCGGGAGAGATCCATGACCCAGCTGGTACAATGGACCCCTTGGCAGTTGAGTTGATGGCCTGGCCTGTGAAGTAGACGCGCTAGCTCGTGGTATTCACTTCCGGGTGGTGGGGGTGGGTAGCCGGTCAGGTCAGGGTTGCGGAGGTGGGACTTCCCGTCCAAAGTGCGAATCTGCAGAATCTGTGCTCAGCTGAGGCGCAGCCCACACTGGCAGCATCTTGGCATCGCAAGGACCTCATGAGGTAGGCAGTGCAGAGATTATTGTCGAAAGGAGAGAAATTTCTCCTGACGCAGTAAGTGACAAGCCCTGGCCTTCAAGCCAAAGCGTCAGGCAACTCTTTTCCACACCAGCAGTTTTCCAGCACTTGAAAATCATTTAAACATCATTGTGCTAGTATGAGTTTTCAATTTTGTAGTTGCATTTTCTTTATTCCCCCCTGCCTCCACTCACATTTCTGGAAGCATGTCTGCCCACGTTCAAGGTTACCAGTTGTGGGAGGTAGTCTGCACAGTAAAGTAAAACTAGTTAAATAGGATCTATCAGAGTGTGGATCCACTCTTCCCCTCCAACCTCCCACCCTAACCTCCCGCCAACCCTAATTTTGCCCAGAGTAAACTTATGCAATGGAAAAATCAGGACATTAATCCAGTGAGGTGTTGTGGTCTGGCTTCACTTAACTCATTCTATGGCTGCCTATTCTCAGAGAAATATTCTTGAGCAAGTCTTAGATTCTAGTGATTTTGTTGGATATTCTGGTAGTGCTTGTGAGCATGATCTTGTGGAGCATAATTTGATCCTCAGCAAATTTCAGCAGTTTGCCCTACTCATGCCTATGTGGCTACAATGAAGCATCTAGCTATGCATTCAAACCAACTTCAGCCCTCCTTTGAGTTTATGTTCTATAACCCTTTCACATAATTTAGTAGTGTTTATTATTGTCTTGTCCTGAATGGTGTGTTTCCCTAAGTTAAAAAATGAGAATTGTTCTTGTTGTAAACGTGAAGGCTGATGGGGGATTTGGCTATGTGTTTAAAGACGTGAAAAGGGCAGCAAGGGCTCCCTAAAAACCAATTTGTTCTAAAGGCTAGGCTTTTCCTCCATTGCCTGTAGAAACACTGGTGGCTTCAGGAACACTCCCAGACTCTGAATCAGAACTCCTCTTTCAAACCTGAGACTAAAGGGTAAAGAAATCCCTGAATTATGCTACATAATATGGAACATACATTCTCTATTCAAAGTTGAGACTCCAAGTCACCAAATCTGAACTTGCACTTGATTTTACTTCTCTGCATTATTTCAGCCACCAACCTTGATGCCTATTTTCTTTATATGCTTCCTCGTCCTTCAATGTAAAATATGAAATATTTTATTAAGCCTTGATTCATTTTGATAGAGTAATGGTTTTTTTCTCATAGCAAAACTGAACTTTTCAGATACTTGGTTTCCAGATCCCACATCAAGACATACCCTCTCATTCAAATAGGAAAAGAAGAAGTAGAATTATTTCATTTTGCAGATGATATGATTCCATATCTAGAAAACCCCAAAGGCTCTACCAAAAGGCTCCTGAAACTGATAAATGACTTCAGTAAAGTTTCAGGATATAAAATCAGTAGCATTTCTATATATCAATAATGTTCAAGCTGAGAACCAAATAAAGAATGCAATCTCATTTACAATAGCCACAAAAAAATTAAATACCTCAGACTACATCTAACCAATGAGATGAAAGATCTCTACAAGGAGACCTACAAAACACTGCCAAAAGAAATCATAGATGATACAAACTAATGGAAAACATTACATGCTCATGGATTAGAAGGATCAAAATTGTTAAAATTGCCATACTGTGCAAAGCAATCTGTGGATTCAGTGCCATTCCTTTCAAATTATCAATGTTATTTTTCACGGAACTAGAAAAAAAACTATTCTAAAATTCATATGGAACCAAAAAAGAGCCTAAACAGCCAAAGCAACCCTAAGCAAAAAGAAAAAAGCTGGAAGCATGCTGCAATAATCAGAACAGCATGGTACTGGTACAAATAGTTCAATGGAGCAGACACATAGACCAATGGAACAGAGACTCAGAATAGAGACTCAGAAATAAAGCCACACGTCTATAGCCATCTGATATTTGACAAAATCAACAAAAATAAGCAGTGGGGAAAGGATTCCTGATTCAATAAATCATGCTGAGATAGGTGGCTAGCCATATAAAGAATAAAACTGGACTCCTATCTTTCACCATATACAAAAGCTAACTCAAGATGGATTAAAGATTTAAATGTAAACCTCACACTATAAGAATCCTAGAAGAAAACCTGGGAAACACCATTCTGGACATCAGTCTTGGGAAAGAATTTATGACTAAGTCCCCAAAAGCAATCTCAACAAAAGCAAACATTGACAAGTGGGACCTAACTAAAGAGCTTCTGCACAGCAAAAGAAACTATTAATAAAGTAAACAGACAACCTACAGAATGGGAGAAAATATTCAGAAACTATGCATCTGACAAAGGTCTAATATCTAGAATCAATATGGAACTTAAATAATTGAACAAGCAAAACCCAAATAACCCCATTTAAAAATGGACAAAAGACACGAACAGGCACTTTGCAGAAGAAGACATACAAGTGTCTTCAAGCCAACAAACATATGAAAACACATGTGAAAAAATGTTTCACATCACTAATCATCAGAGAAATTCAAATCAAAACCATAATGAGATAACATCTCACACCTGTCAGAAGGGCTATTCCTAAAAAGTCAAAAAACAACAGATGTTAAGAAGGCTATGGAGAAAAGGAAACGCTTATACACTTATACACTGGTGGTGGGAATGTAAATTCAGCTACTGTGGAAAACAGTTTATAGATTTCTCAAATAACTTAAAACAGAACTACCATTAATCCAGCAATCCCATTACTAGGTGTATATGCAAAAGAAAACAAATCATCCTACTGAAAAGACATGCACTCATATGTTCATCACGGCACAGTTCACAATAGCAAAGACATGGAATCAACTTAGGTACCCATCAATAGTGGATTGGATAAAGGAAATGTGGTATATATACAGCATGGAATACTACACAGGAATAAAAAAGAATAAAATCATGTCATTTCCAGCAACATGGATGCAGTTGGAGGCCATTATCCTAATTGAATTAATACAGGAACAGAAAACCAAATGCCACATGTACTCACTTATAAGTCAGAGCTAAACATTGGATACTCATGGTCATAAAGAGGACAACAATAGACCCTGGGGACTACTAGAAGGGGGAAGTGGGTGGGCGGGGAAAGGGTTGAAAAACTAACCGTTGGGTACTATGCTCAGTACCTGACTGATTAAATCATTCGTAACCCAAACCTTGGCATCACACAATATACCCAAGTAACAAGCCTGCACATGTACCTCTGAATCTAAAATAAAAGTAGAAAAAGAAAAAGACAATAGCCTCTGGAAGAGATACTCCTTATTGGCAATATTCTAATCTCCTGAGTAAACCTGGCTAAACAATCCATTTTATTAGGCGTATGCATAAGCACATACAAAACAACATATATATTTTGAGAACATAGATCTATCAAATGAAAGTTTATTTAATTTATAGTGACAGTAACCAACTGTTTGTATAAGCTATCCTGTTAAGGTGTAAAATACGAAACACTCACCCCATGATTGTAAAATTTCACATCTCTAGATTAGACAATGGAATCTTCTATATTACACAAAAAGGCTCATAAAACTTCATATAAAACCAAAGGCTTTTTGATGCTATTTATTTAAGTACTAAAAATAGCCAAAGTATTTGATTCAGGAACTATAAAGAAAATGCTTGAGATTATTTGTAATCCTACAATGGTTTGATATCCTTTGTTTCCAAGGAGGACACCACTGACCCATTTTTGATAAAGAAAGAACTGAGTTATGTCTCTGGTAAGGGTGATGGATTATAATAATCTTTTGTAAAGTAAAGGTAAGTGGTATAATAAAATGATTTTTTTCTCTTTATGTGTAGAAGCCTGTATATGTTATGTTCTATAAATAATTTCCTAAAGCTTGAATATGAAAACAAAGCCATATCCTCCACCAGGTCTGGGTTATTTGGGAATAGGAGAAGTTAGATCATAGCGAGTGATACTCAGGTTTGGAAATGATTAGGAACTTGTATCAGTGCCGGCAGTTTTAACCATTTGACTTCTTTTGTTATAAATGATCACTATAGAGCTTTCTGATTACATTGATGATTCAGATTGCTTCTAAATAACTGACGACTCACCTTGCAGTCTGGTCATTTGCACTGCTAGATTTAAGTGAGTTCTCTAAGGCTTTATTTCTAATATTTAAACACTTTTTTCTGGTATTCAACTACCATAATTTTAACTGAATGCAAGGAAAAATATTTAAATATCGAATTGAGCCTGAAAATAAGGCATATAACTGAAACCCTACTCCAGTCAGAATGTTTTAAGAGTAAGAGAAAATTGGTAATTGGGCTTTTCTTGTGGAAAGTCAGAATATTTTATTTTATTTCAATTTGCAAGTTATTTTCACTATTGTCTCACATCATAGCCCAGCTCCATCAATAATATATGTAGTTAGTCACCTCTCCATAGATACTCTCCAGCATGAACAGGAATATTGACTGCACTTTATAGCAGCAAGCATTACTGCTATCAGTTTTCATATTTCAGTGGTTAAGTTGATCATCATTTAGGATAAGGATGATATTTTCTTTCAGCAGCTCTCCTATTTGAACTAATTAGCTTAAAAAATAAATAGGATAGGATTTTCCTCTCTGATACCAAAATACACTATCGGTGTATTAAATCAACATTAGAGCTTATTGCTGTTATTCATCCTCTTTGGTGGTATATAAAGGTGGTAGGGGTACTGGGGGAATCAAATTAAGATTCAGAGTCTGATTGTGCCTGAAGAACTGTGTTCCCCTCCTCTGTCATGCCCACTTACATGGGTTAATATGTAAAGGAGGAAGGGACTTTCAAAGAGGACGTTTGTTTGTTTGTTTGTTTGTTTGTTTCAGGTCTTAGAGGTAGAAGAGGAATCATAAGGAGAATGAGGGATGGAAAGAAGGGAAAGAAAAATGATCAAATGATGCAGGAACTTCCCTAGATTAAAAAATGAGGATTCTTCTTGTTGAAATATAAAAGCTTTGTATATAAAGGCCTATGTAGACTAGTAAGGACTCTGTAAACACTGTATTTTGTCCCAGAGACTGGAGTTTTCCTCCAATGCTTGCAGAAACACTGGTGGATCTAGATATGTTTCTTTAGTGATGATCTAGAAATTTGGAGGATGCCTTAAAATGGAGCAGGGGATTGAAAAAGGATATGACTGTCACTTGCTTCTCACTCTCCTTCACCCCCTTCAGCCCAACCAACACTCTCCTTGAGTTACATGCAGTTACAGCAAAGGCATAGATTGTTGCTATGGTTTGAATGTGTCCCCCAAAACCTATGTGTTGGAAAGTTAATCCTCAATGCAACAGTATTGAGAGGTGGGATCTTTAAGAGATGGTTAGGTCGTGAGAGCTCTGCCTTCATAAATGAATTAATGCAATTATCACTGGAACAGGTTAATTATTCTGGGAGTGAGTTGCTAATAATTGGAGAGTTTGACTCTGTGTCTCCTCTCATGTTCTTTTGCTCTTTTACCTTCTTCCATGGTATGATGCAGCAAGAAGGCCCTCACCAGATGCTGGTGCCTTGATATTGGACTTTCCAGCCTCCAGAATCATGAGAAATAAATTTCTATTGTTTATAAATTATTCAGTCTGTGATGTTCTGTTATAGTAGCATAAAACTGACTAAGATAACTGTTGCTAAAAAGTCTGTAGGGGATCCAGATTACTTGAAGGAGCTAGTAGTAGCTTTCTGTATGTATGACCCTTAACTAAGCAGGAAAATTTAGCAAGACATTTATTTGAAAGATGTACAAATTTTGAGTACCAGGAGATACATCTCCTAGATTGGGCATATATATATTTTCTCTCCTGGGGAGGTAGGGTTCTCAGAGTGCAGGGTTAAGAGTGGCAGCAGGAGATACTTCCATCAAGTGGCTGGACACAGAATGGACATCTACAGAGAGGACAGAGCAGAAGCGCATGGAAGAGTTAGTCCTGAGCATAGAGGACTCCCAGAAGTAACTGGGGATATTCAGGGAAGGGAGTCTTGAAGTCCTGAAGCTTGGCACTGAGGGGTTGGAACTAACAAAATGTAGTGGCCAGAGTAATTAGATTCATTTGTATCTACAGGCTGTAGAAGCCTGAGGACAATCAGGTTATTTTACATTTTTATTTTGTTTTATATTTTTGAGACAGGGTCTTGCTCTGTCATCCAGGCTGGAGTGCTGTGTTGCAGGTTCCTAAGCTCAAGTGATCCTCCCACCTCAGCCCTCAGACTCCCAAGTACCCAGGACTATAGGCGTGTGCCACCACATCTGGCTAATTAAAATTTTTTTTTTAGTAGAGACGGAGTTTCACCATGTTGCCCAGGCTGGTTTTAAATTCCTGGGCTCAAGTGATCCTCCTGCCTTGGCCTCCAAAGTGCAACCCTGGCAGCAATCAGGCTATTAATGGAAAAGTTACAATCTTTTTAAAGGTTATAACCATTGTGGTGAATTTGCTGCAATGTAATAAACCTACAGCCTGTACTCTACTCCCTAGGAGCTTAGCTATTTTTGTCTTAAAACAGTCATGCCTTCTATAGCATAATAAGTATTTTATTTCCTTGATTCTGAGGCACAATCAGTTGTAAGACATATCTTTGTTTTATTAGGAGGTTTCTAGGAGGAAAAATCTATATTGTACATTTATTTTAAGATACAATCCTGCCTTAGTCTGTTTGGGTTGTTATACAGGAATACATGAGGCTGGGCAATTTATAAAGAAAAGGGATTTATTTGGCTCATGGTTCTGCAGGCTGTACAAGAAGCATGGTGTCAGCATCCATCTGCTTGGCTTCTTCAGGGCCTCATGTTTCCTCCATTCCTGATGGAAGTTGAGGGGGAAGCTAGCCTCACATGGCAAAAGAAGTGCCAGGCTCTTTTCAACAACCACTTTTCTCGGAAACTAAGGGTGAGAACTCACTCCCTCCTTTGAGAATGGCACCAAACCATTCATGAAGGATCCAACCCCATGATCCAGACACCTCTCACCAGGCCCCACCTCCAACACTGGAGGTCAGATTTCAACCTGAGACTTGACAGGGCCAAACAAACTGTATCCAGGGCTGAGTGTGGTGGCTCACACCTGTAATCCCAGCCATTTGGGAAGGGTGAGAAGATTGCTTGAAATGAGGAGTTCAAGCAATGACCAGTCTGAGCAAAACAGCAAGACCCCTCTCTACACAAAATTTTATTATTATTACTATTATTTTTGTTTTTCCATAAGTTATTGGGGTACAGGTGTTACTTGGTTTCATGAGTAAGTTCTTTAGTGGTGATTTGTGAGATTTTGGTGCACATATCAACTGAGCAGTATACACTGCATCATATTTGTAGTCCTTTAATCCCTCACCTTCCTCACACTCTTCCCCCCGAGTCCCCAAAGTCCATTGTGTCATTCTTATGCCTTTGAATCCTCATAGCTTAGCTCCTACGTATCAGTGAGAACATATGATGTTTAGTTTTTCATTCCTGAGTTACTTCACTTTGGGTAATAGTCTCCAGTCTCAGCCAGGTCACTGCAAATGCTGTGAATTCACTCCTTTTTATGGCTGTATAGTATTCCATCTCATATATGTATACACACCAGTTTCTTGATCCACTTGTTGGCATTTGGGTTGGTTCCACAATTTTGCAATTGTTAATTGTGCTGCAATAAACATGGGTATGCAAATATCTTTTTCAAATAATGACTTCTTTTCCTGTGGGTAGATACCCAGTAGTGGGATTTCTGGATCACATAGTAGTTTTACTTTTAGTTCTTTAAGGAATCTCTATACTGTTTTCCATAGTGGCTGTACTAGTTTACATTCCCACCAGCAGTGTAGAAGTGTTTCCTTTTCATTGCATCCATGCCAACATCTACTGTTTTTTGGGTTTTTGATTATGACCATTCTTGCAGGAGTAAGGTATCATATGGTGGTTTTGATTTGCATTTCCCTGATCATTAGTGTGTGATGTTGAGCATTTTTTCATATGTTTGTTGGCCATTTGTCTATCTTCTTTTGAAAATTGTCTATTCATGTCCTTAGCCCACTTTTTGATGTGATTGTTTGTTTTTTTCTTACTGATTTGTTAGAGTTCATTGTAGATTCTGGGTATTAGTCTTTTGTCAGATGTATACATTGTGAAGATTTTCTCCTACTCTGTGGGTTGCCTTTTTACTCTGCTGACTGTTCCTTTTGCCGTGCAAAAGCTCTTTAGTTTAATTAGGTCCCAGCTGTTTATCTTTGTTTTTATTACATTTACTTTTGGGTTCTTGGTCATGAAATCCTTGCCTAAGCCAATGTCTAGAAGGGGTTTTCCAATGTTATCTTCTAGAATTTTTATAGTTTCACATCTTAGGTTTAAGTCATTAATCCATCTTTACTTGATTTTTGTATACGGTGGGAGATGAGGATCCAGTTTCATTCTCCTACAGGTGGCTAGCCAATTATCCCAGCACCATTTGTTGAAAAGGTTGTCCTTTCCACACTTTATGTTTTTTGTTTGCTTTGTTGAAGATCAATTGGCTGTAAGCATTTGGGTTTATTTTTGGGTTCTATATTCTGTTCCATTGATCTATGTGCCTATTTTTATACCAGTACCATGCTGTTTTGGTCTTACAGTATAGTTTGAAATAAAGTAGTGTGATACCTCCAGATTTGTTCTTTTTACTTTGTCTTGCTTTGGCTATGTGGGTTGTGGGCTCATTTTTGGTTCCATATGAATTTTAGAATTGTTTTTTCTAATTCTCTGAAGAATGATGGTGGTATTTTGATGAGGATTGCATTGAATTTGTAGATTGCTTTTGGCAGTATGGTCATTTTCACAATACTGATTCTACCCATCCATGAACATGGGTTGTGTTAACATTTGTTTGTGTTGTCTATGATTTATTTCAGCAATGTTTTATAGTTTTCCTTGTAGAGGTCTTTTGACTCCTTTGTTAGGTATATTCTTGAGTATTTTTTTTTTGCAGCTATTGTAAAAAGGGTTGAGTTCTTGATTCGATTCTCCACTTGGTTGCTGTTGGTGTGTAGAAGAGCTACTGATTTTTGTACATTAATCTTGTATCTGCAAACTTTGCTGAATTCTTTTATCAGTTCTAGGAGCTTTCTGGAGGAGTCCTGAGGGTTTTCAAGGTAGATGATCTTATCGTCAGCAAACAGTGACAGTTTGACTTCCTCTTTACTGATTTGGATTCCCTTTATTTCTTTCTCTTGTCTGATTGCTCTGGCTAGGACTTCCAGTACTATGTTGAAGAGGAGTGTTGAGAGTGGACATCCTTGTCTTGTTCCAGTTCTCAGAGGGAATGCTTTCAACATTTCCCCATTCAGTATTATGTTGGCTGTGGGTTTGTCATAGATAGCTTTTATTATATTAATGTATATCCTTTGTATGCTGATTTTGCTGAGAGTTTTAATCATAAAGTGATGCTGGATTTTGTCAAAGTCTTTTTCTGCATCTATTGAGATGATTATGTGATTTTTGTTTTAAATTCTGCTTATGTGGTGTATCACATTTATTGACTTGCGTATGTTAAACCATCCCTTCATCCCTGGTATGGAACCCACTTGATCATAGTGGATTATCTTTGTGATATGTTGTTGGATTCGGTTAGCTAGTATTTTGTTAAGGATTTTAGCATCTATGTTCATCAAGGATATCAGTCTGTAGTTTTCTTTTTTGGCTATGTCCTTTCCTGGTTTTGGTATTAGGGTCATGCTGGCTTCATAGAATGAATTAAGGAAGGTTCCTTCCTCATTTCTCTATCTTGTGGAATAGTGTCAAAAGGATTGGCACCAATTCTTCTTTGAATGTCTGGTAGAATTCATCTATGAATCCATCTGGTCCTGGACTTTCTTCTGTTGGTAATTTTTTAATTACCATTTCAATCTTGCTGCTTGTTACTGGTCTCTGTTCAGGGTATCTAATTCTTCTGGATTTAAGCTAGGAGTGTTGTATTTTTCCAGAAATTTATCCATCTCTTCTTGTTTGTTTTTTGAGACGGAGTTTCACTCTATTGCCCAGGCTGGAGTGCGATCCTGGCTCACTGCAACCTCCACCTCCCAGGTTCAAGTGATTCTCTTGCCCTAGCCTCCCGAGTAGCTGGGATTACAAGGCATGTGCCACCATGCCTGGCTAATTTTTGTATTTTTAGTAGAGTTGGGGTTTCCCCGTGTTGGCCAGGCTGGTCTGGAACTCCTGACCTCAGGTGATCCACCTGCCTTGGCCTCCCAAAGTGTTGGGATTACAGACGTGAGCAACTGCACCCAGCCTGTATTTTTTTGTTGTTGTTGTTTCAATTTCATTTAGCTCTGGTCTGATCTTGGTTATTTCCTTTATTCTGCTGGGTTAGGGTTTGGTTTGTTCTAGTTTCTAGTTCCTTGAGGTGTGATCTTAGAACGTCTGTTTGTGCTCTTTCAGACTTTTTGATGTACGTGTTTAGGGCTATGAACTTTCCTCTTAGCACCATCTTTGCTGTATCCCAGAAGTTTCTTTTTTTTTTTTTTT
>NW_012110030.1:234523-235334 GCF_000951045.1 Mandrillus leucophaeus | reverse complement strand
TCCACCTCCCGGGTTCAAGTGATTCTCCTGCCTCAGCCTCCCAAGTAGCTGGGACTACAGGTGCATACCACCACACCCAGCTAATTTTTGTATTTTTAGCAGAGACAGGGTTTCGCCATGTTGGCTGGGATGGTCTCGATCTCTTGTCCTCATGATCCACCTGAATCGGCATCCCAAAGTGCTAGGATTTCAGGCGTGAGCCACTGCGTCCAGTCCCAGAGGTTTTGATAGGTTGTGTTATTATTGTCATTCAGTTTGAAGAATGTTTAAATTTCCATCTTGATTTCATTTTTGACTCAGTGCTCATTCAGGAGCAGGTTATCTAATTTCCATGTATTTGCATGGTTTTGAGGGTTCCTTTTGGAGTTGATTTCCAGTTTTATTTCACTGTGGTTTGAGAGAGTGCTTGATATAATTTCAATTTTCTTAAATTTATTGAGGCTCATTTTATGCCCTATCATATTATGGTCTATCTTGGAGAAAGTTCTGTGCGCTGTTGAATAGAATGTATATTCTGTGGCTGTTGGATGAAATATTCTGTATATATCTGCTAAGTCTGTTTGTTCCAAGGTATTGTTTAAATCCATTGTTTCCTTGTTGACTTTCTGTCTTGATGACCTGGCTAGTGTCAGTGGAGTATTGAAGTCCCCCACTATTATTGTGTTGCTGTCTATCTCATTTCTTAGGTCTATTAGTAATGGTTTTGTTTTTGTTTTTTTTTTACGGGGTTTCACCATGTTGGCCAGGCTGGTCTCAAACTCCTGACCTCAGGTGATCCGTTTGGGGCCAAAATTTTTTAACTTTTTATTAT
>NW_012110030.1:224802-233863 GCF_000951045.1 Mandrillus leucophaeus | reverse complement strand
AATTGAACAATGAGATCGCTTGGACTCGGGAAGGGGAACATCACATACCGGGGCCTATTATGGGGAGGGGGGAGGGAGGAGGGATGGCATTGGGAGTTATACCTGATGTAAGTGACGAGTTGATGGGTGCTGACGAGTTGATGGGTGTAGCACACCAACATGACACAAGTATACATATGTAACAAACCTGCACATTATGCACATGTACCCTAGAACTTTAATTTAAAAAAAAAAGTAATTGTTTTATAAATTTGGGAGCTCCGGTGTTAGGTGCATATATGTTTAGGATGGTGATATTTTCCTGTTGGACAAGGCCTTTTACCATTATATAATGTACCTCTTTGTCTCTTTTAACCACTGTTGCCTTAAAGTTTATTTTGTCTGATATAAGAATAGCTACCCCTGCTGGCTTTTGGTGTCCATTTGCATGAAATGCCTTTTTTTTCCCCCCACTCCTTTACTTTAATTTTATGTGAGTCCTCTTGTGTTAGTTGAGTGTCCTGAAGGCAGCAGATAATTGGTTGTGAGTTCTTATCATTCTGTGGTTCTGTATCTTCTTAGTGGAGCATTTGGGCCATTTCCATTCAATGTTAGTATTGAAATGTGAGGTACTGTTGCATTCATCATGCACTTTGTTGCCTGTCAACTTTGTTTTTTGTTTTGTTTTCTTCTCTCTTGTTTTTCCTTTTTAACTTATATTTTTGTTTTATAGGTCCTGTGTGACTTATGCTTTAAAGAGGTTCTGTTTTGATGTACTTCCAGGATTTGTTTCAAGATTTAGAGCTCCTTTTAGCAGTTCTTGTAGTGGTGGCTTGGTAATGGCGAATTCTCTCAGCATTTGTTTATCTGAAAATGACTATATCTTTCCTTCATATATGATGCTTAGTTTCACTGGATACAAAATTCTTGGCTGATAATTGTTTTGTTTGGGGAGGCTGAAGATAGGGCCCCACTCCTTCTAGCTTATAGGGTTTCTGCTGAGAAATCTACTGTTAATCTGATAGGTTTTCCTTTATAGGTTACCTGGTGCTTCTATCTCATAGCTCTTAAAATTCTTTCCTTCGTCTTAACTTTGGATAACCTGATGACAGTGTGCCTAGGCGAAGATCTTTTTGCGATGAATTTCCAGGTGTTCTTTGTGCTTCTTGTATTTGGATATCTAGGTCTCTAGCAAGGCTGGGGAAGTTTTCCCCAATTATTCCCCCAAATATATTTTCCAAGCTTTTAGAATTCTCCTCTTCCTCAGAAACACTAATTATTCTTAGATTTGGTCATTTAACAGAATCCCAGACTTCTTGGAGGCTTTGTTCATGTTTTTTTATTCTTTTTTCTTTGTTGCATTGGGTTAATTTGAAGACCTTGTCTTCAAGCTCTGAATTTCTTTCTTCTACTTGTTCAATTCTGTTGCTGAGACTTTCCAGAGCATTTCACATTTCTACAAGTGTGTCAAAAGTTTCCTGAATTTTTTGTTTTTTTCTTTAATCTATTTCCTTGAATACTTCTCCTTTCACTTCTTGTGTCATTTTTTGGATTTCCTTGCATTGGGCTTTGCCTTTCTCTGTTCCCTCCCTGATTAGCTTAATAACTACCCTCCTGAATTCTTTTTCAGGTAAGTCAGGGATTTCTTCTTGGTTTGGATCCATTGCTGGTGAACTAGTGTGATTTTTGGGGAGGTGTTGAAGAGCCTTGTTTTGTCATATTAGCGGGGTTGGTTTTCTGGTTGCTTCTCATTTGGGTAGGCTCTGTCAGAGGGAAGATCTAGGGCTGAAGGCTGTTGTTCAGATTCTTTTGTTGCATGAGTTGTTCCCTTGATGTATTACTCTCCCGCTTTTTCTATGGATGTGGCTTCCTGTGAGCCAAACTGCAGTAATTGTTGTCTCTTCTGGGTCTAGTTGCCCAGTGAGTCTACCTAGCTCTGGGCTGGTAGTGGGGGTTGTCTGCATAGTCCTGTGATGTGAACCATCTATGGGTCTCTCAGCCATGCATACTAGTGCCTGTTCCAGTGGAGGTGGTAGTGGGTGCAGTGGACTCTGTGAGGCTTCGTAGCTTTGGTGATTTAATGTTCTATTTTTGTGCTGGTTGGCCTCCTGCCAGGAGGTGTTGCTTTCTAGAAAGCATCAGCTATAGTACCAGCTGTAGTAGTGTGGAGAGGGACCAGTGGTGGGCAGGGCCCTAGAACTCCCAAGATTATATGCCCTTTGTCTTCCGCTACCAGGGTGGATAGGGAAGGACCATTGGGTAGGGGTGGGGCTCGGCGTGTCTGAGCTCAGACTCTCCTTGGGCAGGTCTTGCTGAGGCTGCTGTGGGGGATGGGGGTGAGATTCCCAGGTCACTGAAGTTGTATACCCAGGATTAAGACTGCCTCTGCTGAGTCTTGCAGGTTGTCAGGAAGTGGGGGAAAGCTGGCTGTCATAGGCCTCACCCAGCTCCCATGCAAACCGAAGGGCCGGTCTCAATCCCACTGTGTCCTCCCCAGCAACCCCTAGTCTGTTTCCAGGTAGAGAGCAAGATGGGCGTGAAAACTGTCCCGACGCTCTCCGCCTTCCAGCTGCGAAAGAAAAGGGCTTTAGTTCTTCCCCTGTCTGTGAAGTCTGCACGCTGAATTCATGTCCTCCCCTGTGTTCTGACCAGGAGGCTTCTCACCCCATTCAAATTGTTACAAAGTTCAGCTAGAGAATTCCTTCTCCCGTGGAGTTTTACCCCCTAGTCCTCTGGCCACCCTCCCAATGGATCCCTGTGGTGCCACGCAGGAACGGGCTGCTTGGTGACCCAGCGAGCTTGCAGGGCCTTTCTGCTGCTTCCTCTACCCCTGTATTTTGCTTGGCTCTCTAACTTGACTCAGTTCCAGGTAAAGTCAGAAACTTCTCCTGCAAACAGACCTTCAGCTTCTCCAGTGGGGGTGTGTGTTCAAGAAAGGAGGGTTTCCCTTTCCCACTTCTGCAGTTGGGGCACTCACATTATTTGGGCGTTTCCTGGGTCTTGCCGGAGCAGCCTGCTTTCTTCAGAGGGTCTCTGGGTCCTCTCGGGATTGCAAGTTTGTTCTTGCAGTCAATCTGGAGCTAAAATTCACATTGTGACCCTCTGCATGCTGCTCTGTCTGGAGCTGCAATCTAGTCCTGCCTCCCATCCACCATTATCCCAGGAGCTCTCCCTCAAAAAAAATTTTTTTAATTAGTTGGATGTGGTAAAGCAGGATGATTGCTTGAACCCAGGAGTTTGAAGCTGCAGCAATGATCATGCCACTGCACTCTAGCCTGGGTGACAGAGTGAGACCCTGACTCTAAAAAAAATTTAAAATAATAAAGATAAAATTAAAAACCAAACCATATTCAAACCATGCTATGGTTTGAATCTCATCTTGAATTGTACTCCCGTAATTCCCACATGTTGTGGGAGGGACTTGGTGGGAGATAATTGAATCATGGGCACAGTTTCCCTCATACTGTTCTTGCAGTAGTGAATAAGTCTCATGAGATCTGATGGTTTTATCAGGGTCTTCCGCTTTTGAGCCTTCCTCATTCTCTCTTTGCTTGCTGCCATCCATGTAAGATGGGACTTGCTCCTCCTTACCTTCTGCCATGATTGTGAGGCTTCCCCAGCTGCATGGAACTGTAAGCCCAATTCAAGATTTTCAAGATTTTCTTCTACAAATTGCCCAGTCTCAGGTATGTTTTTATCAGCAGTGTGAAAACGGACTAATACATTCACCATGCTCTCTTGCCTTCAGGTCTTTGTCAGTTTTGTTGCCTCTCCCTGGAATGCTCATTTCCTGCCTGACTCTTCCCCTCCTTTCAGGTGTCTCCTAGTTAGGGAAGCCTCCCTCCATGACATTCTAGTTTAGGACTTTTCCTTAACAGAGGAGATGTCCTACTGTCATCTTAAGGGTTATTCAGAGTTGCCTTTTCAAAGTGTCAATAATATTACAGAATAAAACCCCACAGTTGCACTTTGGTACCGGGAAAGACTGTATGAAAGGTCTGTTTTATATAGTTGTAGTTGTAATGAACAGGAAGCTTGGAAATACCGCTTAGAATTGTCAGTACCAACTTTTCAAACCTCTTTAGGTTAAGGCACAAATTACGTACTTGTTGGTGAAAAAGAGCCGGATAAATTACATGTTATTTTTATTTGCTTTCGAGATTTTTATCTAGATTTCAGAATTTTTCTAAGAGCAGCAAGACAAAACCCATCCTCTTTGCCTGGAGTTTGTTCTCTGGCATGGGAAACAAAGTCTCATTTGGTTCCCTCGCTGTGTTTATATCACCCTGGCTGCTTATCTGTTGGACATCTCACCAAAAAATGCTTCAAGGGATGGGTGGATATGGGAAGTAAAAACCAAATTAGTTGGTTACGTGCTTTTTAAAAAATAAGCTTTTCTTTTTAGAATAGTTTTAGATTTACATAAAAGTTGCCTAAACCCAACCTGAAGCCAAAGGGTGAGGGAAGCTGTTTGATGGACTCTCTAAAGATTAGCCTTCTAGGGCATGGAATACGGTGGAAAAGAATGGAGAAAGTAGAGAAGGGTACAGTTTGAAGTTGCAGAAGCAAACAAAATATACAGTTCAATATTTAATTGTATAAATATGTAATTGTTTAATCATCTACTTTTGAGCATTTAGATTGATTCCAGATTTTCTTTTTGCTTATTATACACATTTTTTTATTTAAATCTTGCATGTCTATTCCAATTTACATATGATACATTCATAGAAGTAGATTGTCTGGGCTCTAATTTTAAGATTTTTGATATATATCGTCTCCAGAAAAATTTTAGCAGTTTACCTTCCATCTGCAGAATGTGAAAGAGCTTGTTTTTCTGTGTCCTCATTAATATTAGGTATTATCATTAGTCTTTGCCAGGTTAATAGAAAAATATCTTGTGGTTTTTATTTATATTTCTTTGGTTATAGTCAAATTTAAAAATAAAACTATCTTTACTGGCCATCTGTGGCTTTGTTAAATTATCTCCTTATTGTGGTATAAAACACTTGCTTTCATTTATGCCTGGTGCTCTTCAATCCACAAACCATCTGTTTTGCCCTCACCAGAGAATAAACATTCAGCATTCTGCAGTGATCTTTACCATGGTTACTTGACTACAGTCTGGGGAAAGTTGTAGGGTGATCTTTACCATGGTTACTTGACTACAGTCTGGGGAAAGTTGTAGGGTGATCTTTACCATGGTTACTTGACTACAGTCTGGGGAAAGTTGTAGGGTGATCTTTACCATGGTTACTTGACTACAGTCTGGGGAAAGTTGTAAATCCTTAACAAGATTTTCAACCAGTGTTTTTAGTCCCACTTTCGCACCACTGCCCTTCTCCCTCTCATTTCTAGAGACACCTGGTGCTGCCAGTTCTTGAGCTTTTTGGTGATTATGCAGTGTGATTTGCTTTGATTCTTTACTTTCTGCACTACCACCTCAAATTTCTTATGTCTTCCAAGTAGGTTGCTACTCTTCCATCTACTTTTCAGCTTCCTCATTTTTGTTGTGGTTGTCTCTTCTCCTAATCTCTTTGTCCTTAAAGATTATACCTTAAAAGTATATAATTCCCTCTACTTCATTTTAATTATCTTATTGGAGGATGTGGAGATACATTCCTGTGTTCAGTCTTCCATCTTTAACAGGAAAACCTGAGTTGAAACTGTTTTACTGGGGCTTGTTAGGTTGGTAAATATTACAGATGTCTCATAGACCTGGAAAGATATAAAGGATCGCTGTGTAGACCAGAGAGCCTACAAGTTGCCTCAGATTAGTGTGAGAAAGATCTCTTTATTGATGAAAATTCTTTCCATGACCTCTTGAAATATCTCTGCACTCATATTTATAAAGATATTAAATTGTTGGGTTGCTTATGTAAAAATATTTGTGAATTTGTCCATTTGCATGCGATCGAATGAATCAGACAGGCATACATATATTCACAATGTAGGTTAAGCCTCTCAGGAACATAGCAAAATATTGAATAACTGATGATGCATGAGCATTAACAACCAGAATGGACAGTGACTGGAGCAGGGTCCAAGAGGCCTTCTGCTGGGCCACATGATATCCCTTTATATTCTGGACCATCTCAGGAGGGACTAAGAAGTGGCAGGGTAAGGAAAGGAGGACACTTTGAGAACTTAGTAGAGCTGCCGTTTGCCAACTAGTAAGGACGTATTTTTATATTTTACAGTAGGTATGGCCATAATGGTATGTATAAGTAATTATCATACCCTTTTGCTTCAACTATGTTGCCCTTATATGAATTATTTTCCCTTTCTAGCATGCTCTACATGTTGTCTGTCACTGTCTTATTTCCTCTGCTCAATGTCTGTCCCAGCTTTCTACAGATGGTGATTCCCACTACAGACTTAAGCCTTCACCAATTCCTGAGGCAGTCCTGAAGATGGTGGCAGTCTAATCAGTAACACCAGCAACCTGATGCTTGCTTTCCAAAAAGAGCCCAAGCTGCATAGGTAATCTCTGAGTTGTAGGTTTCCCTTCCATCCCTCAATCTTGGCTTTATGGGTATAGTAGCCTTTGGTCTCAGTTTTCCTCCCCAGTATTTGTACCTCTGATATTTTTTGGTGCCTTCTATTTCCTTTGATTCTCCTCTTCCCCCATCACTTCCTGTAGTATTGCTGCAAGTGGACAGACATAGCCTAGAGTCATGATATAGCTACCTATGTGGTTTTAGTTACACCTGTTACCTCAGCTCTGCTATCCATTCCTGGATTGCATTCGTTTAGCATTGATACTTCCCCAATCCATGGCAAAGCTTTGCTGTGCCCTTTGGATGCTGTATTGTACACTGTTTAGCTGCTTCCATGGGACTATTGCATACTTTGTATTGGACAAATTATCTAAAAAAATCAGTGTTCTATTAGCAAAGATGGAAGGGAGAGTGGCTGACAGGTTAGCTACCAAACAGCTTTTGGCATATCACGTACTGATATTGGAAGTTCCCAACTACAAGGGCCCTGTAGGATATCTAATGACAGAGTTCACAAAGGGAGGTGTTACTCAGTTACTCAGTGCTTCCACTTAGCTTTTTAGTCCCTCACTGTTAAATATGAGAAGGCAACCGAAGATTATCAGACATTTGAGGAAGGCTTTATATACAAAAGAAATAAAACAAAACATACAAACATAAAAAATAATTTGGAAAAGACAAAGACAATGTAGGGAGAAGAATAACAATTTTAAATTATCATTAATATTCTTAGAGACATGAGGGAAGATATAATAATGAAAAAAGAGAACACTATAAAAGAATATTTAGAGAATAGAAAGGAGGTCTTGGAAACTAAACATGTGATCACAAAAGCAGTAAACTCAATAGAAGGATTAGGCAATAAAGTTGAAGACATCTCTGATGATAGAGCAAAAAATAGAGGAAATGAAATATAAGAGTGAAAAGAAAAAAAAAATAAGGCATTCTAGGAGGTCTAACACCTGAGTATAAGGGGTTCCAAAAACAAGAACTGGGAAAATAGAGCTGAGAAAACTGTCAATGTAATAATTCAAGAAAATTCCCTGAAACTAAAAGAATCCATTTCAACCTAAGTTTGTAAGGTACATCACTGTGAAATTTCAGAACTTAGGAGACAAAGAGAAGATTCTATAAATTCCTAGAGAGAAAGAGGTTTTCTTTTTTAAAAAGGTCAAATACAACAGGCTAGGAATCTTAATGGCCTCAGATTTTTCAAAAGCAGTAGTAGAATCTAGGAGGCAATGGAGCAATGCCTTTAAAATTTAACCTAGAATTTTGTACCCAGTCAAATTATCAATCAAATGTGAAGGTAGAATAAAGACATGTTAAGACATGCAAAGTTTTATAGTTTACCTACCATGTAGACCTTTTCATACTCAGAAAGTTACTGGAGGATATGCTCCACCAAAACAAGGAAGAGGAAGACTTAGGGTACATGAAACGGGTGATACAGATGAGACCAAAGGAATTCCCAGGATTAATGATGTAGACTCTAGGATGAGGGTAATGCACTAAGGCATTGAAGGCAACTTGTCCAGATTGGAACATTTCAGAAGACTCTGGAAAAGGCTTCTTTAAGAAGATGTGACTGATAGAATACGTGATACAAATGAATGTGTTAAACAGAGATTTAGGCTGCTCACAAAGAGGTTAATTCAAATTCAAGCCAGAGAGAAAGCTGAAAATGGATACAGACCTGCAGACTAGTTTAAGCAGGGCAGGAGATATCAGCATAGGAGAGATACCACCTAATAACAGGAAGGAGATTACTTTGTTCCAAGAGCCAGATGGAATATATAATCTTACTGGGCATTTATTAATATTGATATTTGGTTTCTCTATTCATCCTCACTTAAGAAAGAAGTTACCTCTAATGTCAAGGATATTACAATTATGGTTTTATCTTTTTTTTTAACCTTTTTTTTTTTTAGACAGAGTTTCGTTCTTGTTGCCCAGGCTGGAGTGCAATGGCACAATTTTGGCTCGCTGCAACCTCTGTCTTCTAGGTTCAAGTGATTCTCCTGCCTCAGCCTCCCTGGGATTATAGGCATGCACCACCATGCCGGGCTAATTTTGTATTTTTAGTACAGATGGGGTTTTGCTGTGTTGGCCAGGCTGGTTTTGAACAGTTTTATTGTCAATTTCCATTAGCACCAAAAACATCAGCCCTTTAGGCCTCAAATCCTAAAACTGTGTTCTTTCTGTCCAGGCAGTTTCCCCAAACAGACTCAGTTTCATTGAAATACTGTGGCATCAGTGACAGGAGTTATGTAACAGGTGAACATTCAGGAAACAATAATATCTTCCTTAGTGACTGTAGGTAGCTAATGGAATCTCTGCTGCAATTGTCAAGTTAGAGAAGCATTACTATAGTCTTGTTTTAGCATGCTACCAGATTTAAGTTGGTCTTTTTCTGTGTCTGTTTATTTTAGGGTTGACTTGCTTATTTTCTTATATCAGGGACTTCATAGTTAAACCATTTCTGTTTCTCCACCTGCAATCACTTCATTTAATTCAGAACCTTCAACAACTACATGGAGATTTGGGGTCTTCTCCCTCCCGCTCTTTTTTTTTTTTTTTTT
>NW_012110030.1:222084-224230 GCF_000951045.1 Mandrillus leucophaeus | reverse complement strand
GCCATACTGTTTTCCATAATGGTTGAACTAGTTTACAATCCCACCAACAGTGTAAAAGTGTTCCTATTTCTCCACATCCTCTCCAGCACCTGTTGTCTCCCTCCCGCTCTTGACTTCCCCTCCTAAGGTGTGCTCTGAGCTTTCGTACGTAGGCAGAAGGGGTGTTAGGGCCCTCACCTTCTTGAAAAGAAAGCGAACAGATACCAGGTTTTAAAAAACTATTGACCAGGCATAGTGGCTCGCATCTGTACTCCCAGCACTTTGGAAGACTGAAGGAGGAGGATTACTTGAACTTGGGAGGTCAAGATTGCGGTGAGCCAGGATTGCACCACTGCATTCCAGCCTGGACAACAGGGTGAGACCCTGTCTTTAAAAAGAAGGCAATCCTGGCTGCAGCTGCTTTGCATTTACTGATTGACTATTTCATGCTCACTATTTATAGAGCAGTGCTTCTTAAAGTTTAAAGTACATACAATTCACCTGTGAGAATTTTGTTAACATGCAGATGATTCCAATTCTGGGGTAGAATTTGAGAGTCGATTTCTAACAATCTCCCAGGCAATGCTGATGCTGCTGGTATATGGACCACACTTTGAGTAGCAAGGATAAATACCCCAAATACTCAAAAGTATTAAGAAATTTGGGAGAAAAAGGATTTGGGCTTTGTTTATAAGTATCAAGCCTGATTATGTGGAAAGGAACAATGGCTACCTACTATCTGTTCAGTATAGCTTAATGTGTTAGAAATCGTATTTTGTTTCAGTAGTATATTAGCTACTGTAGATCTTAGACCTGGAAAGTATTGGCACTTCAGTTGGCCTAATTCTCCTTAGATACTAGAGATCTGTACTTCTGAGCTAGCAACGTGCAAGTATATTCCTTTAGGAGAAGTAAAGAGTAGAGAAAGGACATAGATAGCGGAGAGGATGTTAAGATAGAGATGGATCAACAATATTACCTGCCAAGAGCTCAAACTCAAATTTCACCAGGTTTAGGATACATAAGAATCATCTAGGGTACTTGAAAACAGTGCAGATCACTAGGCTGTATGCTTAGAGGTCCTAATTTGGTAGGTCTGGTAGTGGGTTAGGGGAGGCAAGGATATGTATTTTAAAGAAGCACCCCAAGTGAATCTGAGGCAGTTGGTCCCCGTACCATGATTTGAGAAACAGTGCATTAGAAAGACTGGTGGTAGTCTCTGGAGGATGAAAAGAAAACAAAACATATAAACACAACCAGGCAAATGATTGCATCTATTTTGATTGGAGTCTTTTTGAATTACAGGTGAGAAATAGAAGATATCGCCCCTGGTCAGCAGACAGTTCTAAGTTATCTCTAACTATAAATTAGGCAGCTATAAACTCTGTATCAGCACTCTGAGGCGGGACTGATATCCACAATTCATAGGAACATGGAATTTTAGAGCTGATAGGAACCATAGAGCTTTCCAACTCTTGTTTTTAAAAATTTTTTTTTCTTTTTTTAAAATTAGACTTTAAGTTCTAGTGTACGTGTGCACAACTTGCAAGTTTGTTACATATGTATACGTGTGCCATGTTGGTGTGCTGCACCCATTAACTCATCATTTACATTAGGTATATCTCCTAATGCTATCCCTTCCCCTTCCCCCTACCCCACGACAGGCCCCGGTGTGTGATGTTCCCCTTCCTGTGTCCAAGTATTCTCATTGTTCAATTCACACCTATGAGTTAGAACATGCAGTGCTTGGTTTTTTGTCCTTGCGATAGTTTGCTGAGAATGATGGTTTCCAGCTTCATCCATGTCCCTGCAAAGGACATGAACTCATCCTTTTTTATGGCTGCATAGTATTCCATGGTATATATGTGCCACATTTTCTTAATCCAATCTATCACTGATGGACATTTGGGTTGATTCCAAGTCTTTGCTATTGTGAATAGTGCCACAATAAACATGCACGTGCATGTGTCTTTATAGCAGCATGATTTATAATCCTTTGGATACATACCCAGTAATGGGATGGCTGGGTCAAATGGTGTTTCTAGTTCTAGATCCTTGAAGAATCGCCACATTGTCTTCCACAATGGTTGAACTAGTTTACAGTCCCACCAATAGTGTAAAAGTGTTCCTATTTCTCCACATCCTCTCCAGCACCTGTTGTTTCCTG
>NW_012110030.1:206873-215609 GCF_000951045.1 Mandrillus leucophaeus | reverse complement strand
CGAGTTGATGGGTGCTGACGAGTTGATGGGTGCAGCACAGCAACATGGCACAAGTATACATATGTAACAAACCTGCACATCATGCACATGTACCCTAGAACTCAAAGTATAATAATAATAATAATAAAAAAATCTGGTCATGACCTATTATATTGATTTTGGCTAGTATGTTATAATTTACTACTTCAGAAACACCAATCTATTGCAGTCACTTCATTTAACAAATAAGAAACAAAATTCGAGAGGTAAAATAACGTGTCCAAAATCACACAGCTGTGAATAATAGATCTCAGAGCTAGAAGTCAAATCTGAGGCTTTTAATCCAGTAGCCTGTCCACCATGGTCTAATATGTATCTAACTGTTTGTTTTGTTGATCTTAGCCTGTTTTTTCCTCAGGACAAAGTGGTTTATTTTTATCTACTAGATTGCCTATCTAGCTGAAACATTTTGAAGAGTACAAATGTCTTTGCACTAAGTGAACCACTAGATGGTAGTGTAAACTCTTCTGATGGTGAACTGTTCAACTGAGCCAAGGTGAATTCTGGTTTGTGTATTTGCACATTTATCTTATAATGCTGTAGATTGCTATTCTGTATATATAAGCTGAGCTTTATGCCTATCTTGAAGAAACTTAGGTAACTTACATTATTGTACAAGCAGGATACATTTTGTTGTTTGGTATGTCTTTTTTTCATGTCTGTGAAAGAGAGATTTAGAAAAACAAATAAGTTTTAGCGCAGTGGCTCACACCTGTAATCCCAGCACTTTAAGAAGCTGAGGCAGGAGGATCACTTGAGTCCAGGAGCTCAAGACCAGCTTGGGCAACAATAGGGAGATCCCTGTCTCTACAAAAAATTAAAAACAAACAGGCTGGGCTCAGTGGCTCACACTCATAATCCCAGCACTTTAGGCCAAGACAGGTGAGTCACCTGAGGTCAGGAGTTCGAGACTAGCCTGGCCAACATGGTGAAACCCTGTCTCTACTAAAAATACAAAAATTAGCTGGGCATGGTGGCGGTGCGTGTAACCCCAGCTACTTGGGAGGCTGACGCAGGAGAATTTCTTTAACTCAGGAGTCAGAGGTTGCAGTGAGCCAAGATTGCACTACTGCACTCCAGCCTGGGTGACAGAGCGAGACTCTGTCTCAAAATAAAAAATAAATAACTAAATAAATAAAAATAAAAGCGAACACACACATATGTTGCCAGTATCCCCCAAGAGCTCTCTTGTTTTGTATTCAACAATTTTTTCTTTTCCAGATTGTTATTTTATAGAACTTTAAATAATCAGTTTCTGTTATTTCTATTATTCCAGGTTGAAAACTAAATTTGTTTTAGTATAGAAAGTCTATGTGGGCCCTTTCAGGTTTGAAATAAGCAAACAAAAACTCCAAACAACTTTATAATCTCCTAAGAAACACTCTGCTTTATAAGATTTGTTTTCTTTAGTTGCAGCAAGGTTGGCAGCATAATCTATGCATGTACTAGGAGCTTTTGAGGGAAGTGAATATGAACACAATGCTACTTTGCAGGGGCTTCGGGGTCAGTCAGGCAGGCTGAAGAGTTGAACTCTTCCTTACAGTCTAAACCTGAAGAAAAAGGAGGAATCAGATGGTTTGTTCTTGACACATATCCTTTTATCCCTTTTCCCCTCCTCCTACTCAAATTCTCCTTTTTTATAAAAAAGAAAAGTAGATTCAAGGACATAGGAAACAGGAAAGGATAAGAAATGTGATGGTTTGGCCAGGCGCAGTGGCTCATGCCTGTAATCCCAGCACTTTGGGAAGCCAAGGCAGGTGGATCCCTTGAGCTCAGGAGTTCAAGACCAGCCTCCGCAACGTAGTGAAACCCTGTCTCTGCAAAAAATACAAAAATTAGCCAGACATGGTGATGCACGTCTGTAGTCCCAGCCACTAGGGAGGCTGAGGAGGGAGGCTTGCTTGAGCCTGGGAGGTCAAGGCTGCAGTGAGTCATGAATGTGCTACTGTTCTCCAGCCTAGGCAACAGAGCAAGACCTTGTCTCAAAAATAAATAAATAAATAAATAAATAAATAAATAAATAAATAAATAAATAAAAGATAGTTAAGTTTATGTGTCAATTTGGCTGAGCCACAATGCCCAGATATTTGGTCAAACATTATTCTGGATGTTTCTGTGAGGGTGTTTTTGAATGAGATTAACGTTTAAATTGGTGGAGTTTGAGTTAAGCAAATTGCCCTCCATAATGGGGGTGGGCCTTATCCAATCAGTTGAAGGCTCTAATAGAACAAAGACTGAGCAAGAAGGAACTCTGCCAGCAGACTGCCTTTGGTCTCTAATTGCAATTCTTATGTAAGTCTGCAGCCTGCTGTCTATCTCATCCAATTTTGGACTCACTAAGCCTCCATAATCATATGAACCAATTTCTTAAAATAACCCTCCCTTTCTCTCTATCATATTCTCTTGGTTCTGTTTCTCTAGAGATCCCTGACTAATACACAAAGTAAAGGGCTAGGTAAGCCAGGGGACTTCAAAATGATTAAGCTAGGTTACAAATGAAAAATGGAATGAAAGCAAATGGAAAAATAATTAGTACACTACTATTCTTCCCTCCGTCCCTCTCCCACAGCTTCCACTCTGAAGCCTTGACAAATGCAGGGACTAATTCTGTTTTCTGCACTATTGTATCCTTGTTGTTCACTATAATTTTTGCCATATCCTAGGCTCTTGTAAGTATTTTTTGGCTGGATAAATGAATTGTTAGGAATCTTAATTGTAGAACTGAGGGAAGGACTTATGCTAGTGTCACAGGAGCATGAAATTCAATGTAATTCTGATCAAAGTCTCAATTGTGTGTTTAAGGTCGGAGAGCTAATTTTAAAATTCATATGTAAATGCAAAAGATCAAGAATGGACAGGCCATTTTTGAAGAAATACAGGCTGGGGGGCTTGTTATACTGGAATCCTGGATATTAAGATTTATAAAGCTACGTGTTCAAAGATAGACAAAGAGACTAATGGAATAGAATAGAGAGTAAGAAATAGATCTTTGCATATATGGAAACTTAAATCTAATCAGCAGAGAAAGAGTAGACGTTTGAATAAATGATGCCAAGGAAGCTGACTATCCATCCATGTGATAAAAATGAATTCTAGGTGCATTAAGACTTATTTTTTTATTTTTAAATATTTTTTTGAGACTGAGTCTTGTTCTATCACCCAGGCTGGAGTACAGTGGCATGCTCTCAGCTCACTGCAACCTCCGCCTCCTGGGTTCAAGTGATTCTCCTGCCTCAGCCTCCCGAGTAGCCGGGATTACAGGCACCTGCCACCACACCTGGCTAATTTTTATATTTTTAATAGAAATGGGGTTTCACCATGTTGGCCAGGCTGGTCTCAAACTCCTGACCTCAAGTGATCCACCTGCCTCAGCCTCCTGAAGTGATGGGATTGTAGGCGTGAGCCACTGCACCCCATGTAGGTGCATTAAGATTTACATATGAGAGACAAAGTTATGAAATTGTTAGCAATTATACAGAAAAATATCTTAATGACTTGAAGTAGGAGAGAATTTCTTAAATAAGAGAAAAAAGGACAAACCATAAAGGAAAAGATTCGTAAATTCAATTCTATTAAGAATTTTTATTTACCAAAAGACAGCAAAGAGAATGAAAACACAGGCACAAACTGGGAAAAGGCATTTACAATTGATATAACTGATGAAAGTTCAGTACCCATGATACACACATAACTTTTATATATCAGTTAGAAAAAGATTCAATAGGAAAATGGGCAAAATCTGGAATAGGCATTTCATAGAAGAGGAAAGCAGAACAGCCTATTAACCTGTTAAAATATTTTACCTCATTAGTAATTAAGGAAATGCAAATTAAAACCATAATATAATATCATGTTATCCCACCCATGAGACTGGCAAAAATTAAATCTAACAATAAATAGTGTTGGTGAGAAGATGAAGCAAGAAGAACACATATACTTTGAGTGGGAATATAAACTGGTATAACCACTTTGGAAAAAATGTGGCATAAAAATGCTTATACCAACCATGACTCAGCAGTCCCACCCCTAGAGAAACACTTGCACATTTGCGCTAAGAGACATATGAAGGAAGTGCAGGAATGTTCATAGCAGTGCAGTTTTTAATAGCAAGAAATGGAAACCAACTCAAATGTTTATTGACAGGTATAAGCCTCCCTGTTCATGAACAAGGAGGAAGGATGTTATGACTATCCCAACTGTTACATAGTTCATGAACAGTGTCTGCCATTTCATCTAGCAGGAAAATTCAAAATAAATTATTTCTTAAACTCAAGAAATGTTAACATGGTTTATCATGTTCCTTCTTTTTCCTTCCACTTTAAAAATAATTCACAAGCCTTTAGGGATAAAGAGTACAGTGTCGACAACTGGCTATAAAAGAGGAATAATTTGCTGAATTGAATCTCTGCATTTTGGCAAGTCTAGAGTGGGAGTATACATGAAAATATTTTAAAAGGCAATTTCAAGGCTGACTTTGAAATCAGTTTGTCAGTCTCTAACTTGCATACCTACTCCATCTTCCTTTTGAAGCTGACTTACACCCTAGTAAAATGAGAACACAAAGGCCATGTGGAGGGTGTGGTCAGTTGTTTCTGCAGTGGTAACAGGCTAATGCCTGAGAGGACTACCTTTCCATCATAGCTGAACCTACTTCAGTAATTAATGAATAGAACAGCAGTTGTAGAACTTGTTCATTTCCCATCCATCAAATCATAAGAGCTTTTCTAGTGAAGGCAGCAGTGTCAGGGTGAATATTTTCTCCATGTAGCTCACATATTTAACAGCACCCTTAAGAAAACATAATTTTACCCACATCATTAAAAGAATTGAATCTTACTCATCTTTCTTTATTTATGTTCCAGATAGAAGCTACATTTCTATGTTTTTTAAAAGAAAGAAAGAAAACTCTGGGGGGAAACAGGGAGATGGGGAAGGGGAGGAGAGTCATGTTTCATATTCTAAAGAAAGACAATATGAGAGACATTTTAGGTTGTTATATTATGCAAAACAATAAACCCCAAGCAAACAGTGAAATATTGGAGGGGTTAGACACACATGGCTTCTAAACCATTGTGCTTTGGGATGCTGAGCAGCAGATTCTTAAGTTATTGCACATTTTTAAAATTATGATTTCATTAAGTTATTAAAATATTTAAAAGTATAATTTCATTATTTCAGAATGGTAAAAATATAAATAGGAATGGGAGATTTGGCTGGTCTTTGTCCCTGGTTCTTGGAAAAGACCTCCAAATTCTTGGAAATTTCCTGAGTGATGGACTGGATTAAGAAGCGATGGAATGTAATCCCAGCATTTTGGGAGGCCAAGGTAGGTGGATCACCTGAGGTCAGGAGTTAGAGAACAGCCTGGCCAACATGGCGAAACCCCATCTCTACTAAAAATACAAAAATTAGCCAGTCGTGGTGGTGTGCACCTGTAATCCCTGCTACTCGGGAAGCTGAGGCAAGAGAATCGCTTGAACCTGGGAGGCAGAGGTTGCAGTGAGCTGAGATCTCGCCACTGCACTCCAGCCTGGGTAACAGAGTGAGACCCTGTCATAAGATAAATAAATACATAAATAAAATAAAATAAAAATAAATAAGAATGGCAGTATCAGAGGGCTACAAATAGCAGGACATATAATGGAAGAGTTTATTGCTAATATAATTGTTTGATCAATTAGGAAAACTGAGTAGAAGTTAGGGTGCTGTAAAATAATAAAAAAAATTGGGGGTTGCTTACACACAGCTTCTAAAACCCTTAGAATCTCTGGAGTCCTAAGAGTATCGGCCAGGCGCAGTGGCTCACACCTGTAATCCCAGCACCTTGGGAGTCTGAGGCGGGCGGATCACAAGGTCAAGAGATTGAGACCATCCTGGCCAACGTGGTGAAATCCTGTCTCTACTAAAGATACAAAAATTAGCCTGGTGTGGTAGCAGATGCCTGTAATCCCAGCTACTGAGGTGGTTGAGGCAGGAGAATCATTTGGAGGCAGGAGAATCACTTGAACTCAGGAGGCAGAGGTTGCAGTGAGCTGAGATCGTGCCACTGCACTGCAGCCTGATGACAGAGACTCCGTCTCCAAAAAAAAAAAAAAGTATCTTTTAGGCATACATAGTGGTATAATGGATGTTGGAGATTCAGAAAGAGGAAGGATAGGGGAAGTGAGGGATGAAAAATCACTGTTTGGGTACAATGTACACTATTGGGATGATGTGTACACTAAAAACCCAGACTTCACCACTCTACAATTCGTCTGTGCAACCAAAACCAGTTGTACTCTTAAAGCCATTCAAATAAAAAATTTTAAAAATAAAGGAAATGAGACATAATATAAACAAAAAACAAAAGCGTTGTTGTCGTATGTTCAAAAAGGAAGTTCCCCCACTACTTCTGGGGAAGAGAGAGAGACTGGAGATTGAGTTAGTCACCAATGGCCAATGATTTCTTCATCATGCCTATGTGATGAAATCTCCATAAAACCCCCTAAATGATGGAATTCTAAGAGTTTTCAGATTGGTGAACACATCGAAGTGCTGGGAGCGTGGCACTCCCAGAGAGCGTATAGAGGCTCTGCACCCTTTTCCCCATACCTTGCCCTATGCCTTTGACTGTTTCTGAGCTGTATCCTTTGTAATAAACTGGTAAGAGCAAATAAAGTGTTTTCCTGAGTTCTTTGAGTCATTCTAGCAAATTATGGAACCTGAAGAGGGGGTTGTGTGAACCCCTGAACTCATGACTTGTGTCTGAAAGTGAGGGTAGTTTTGTGGGACTGAGCCCTTAAGCCTGTAGAGTCTGATGCTACTTCTGGGTAGTTAGTGTCAGAATTGAAGTGAATTGTGTGACACTCATTTGGTATCTGGAGAGTTGGAGAACTGGTTGGTGTGAGAACCCACCCCCTCCATCCCCCCATTTGGTGTCAGAAGTATTGTGAGTAAAAACAGTTCAGATGCAGTTTGTGCCCATCGGGTAGAGAGAAGCTGTTTGATCCATATGAGACTTGTATTTGGAACCTTGGCCTTCTTGGTCCCCTGTAACCAGAGCTGTCTGACAGTTTCCCTATAAGATAAGGGCCCTCAACAATAATAGGGAAGCAAGAAAAGGCGTCTGTGATGTTAATGTGTCATATTGAAAAAAGAGGGGCCGAAAGGTAAACTAAGCATTTATCTGATTTTTTTTTTTTTTTTTTTTTTTTTTTTTGAGACAGATTCTCACTCCATTGAGAGTACAGGCTGGAGTACAGTGGCACGATCTTGGAGCCTCTACCTCCCAGGTTCAAGTGATTCTCCTGTTCCAACCTCCTGAGTAGTCAGACTTACAGGCGTGAGCCACCACGCCTGGCTAATTTTTGTATTTTTAGTAGAGATGGGGTTTTGCCATGTTGGCCAGGCGGGTCTTGAACTCCTGACCTCAAGTGATCAACCTACCTTGGCCTCCCAAAGTGCTGGGATTACAGGCATGAGCCACTGTGCCTGGCCACGAACTAAGCCTTTGTCTGATTTCAATTGAGTTTATTAGAGAGTACTGCTTTGCTCTAAGGAAAATATGAAAAGATAATTAATATTCAAAACACACATATTCAAACACACAGCCTAGCATGCTAAAAAGATGTGAGCTGTGGGTCCTAGGTGCCTCAGGATAGCTGATTACAGGGACACTCCTCACAGAAGGAAGGGACAGAAGAAAATGCACAGAGACTCTTAGGAAGGTAAGTTGGGCTGGAGGTCAGAGACTGACCCATGGATCATCCATGAGTGTGAGTCACCTACCCTGGATACATGTGTAAATTTCTGGTCTCTACCTGAGTTGGAGACTGCTTTAAAGTTGTCTCAAATGGAGTCCTCTCCAGGAGAGATGCCTGCTGAGAACTCAAAAGAACGTTCCAGCTATAGTTATATATAGTATAATGGTTCCTGGTCAGGGTGGCTGGGATTAAGAAATTCTTAAAGGTAAAGAAAGAAAATAGCAGTAGTACCTGAATGTTAAACTGGGGCTCTGGTATGCTTTATTCCAGGGGCCAGAGTTGGACCATTTTCACAGATGAAGCTCAACCAAGCTGTTTAATGCTTCCCTCATATGTTTGGAAAAGTAATAAAAGGTATGATTGGCCCCCAGGCCACTAGAAAATTAGCTGCTCACTCTGGGGTCAGTCTGACCTTCAGAGAAACTTTTCTAATTGGAACTTTGCTATGTTTTTCCAACATAGACTTAAATCAGACCCTTCCGGAAAAGAATGGTTCAAGGAATTGTTGCTATATAGTCATCAGCTGGAGTGAGGATAGATTTATTTTGTTCACTTATTACTGCATTCATTCAACAGATAATTTTTGAGTACCTACCATATTCTTATATTCTGCTGGAGCTAGGGCTAAAATGGTGAACATGACTGGTGTGATGCCTACTCTAACAGAGAAATGGACAATTATAATACCATCTAAGAAGAGTAAAGGAAGCATATTGCCATGGCAGTATACAGGAGAGGTATTCAACCAGACTGGAGAGGTAGTGAAGATGATCAGAATCCTTGTGTGTGTGTATATATACTTTTTTAAAAACAGTAGTGACTATTGTACTTTTTTTTTTTTACTGTCTCCATAGTTTTGCCTTTCAAGAATGTCATATGGTTGGAATCATATGGTATATAGCCTTTTCAGATTGGCTGCTGCTTCTTTCTCCCCTCCCCTCCCCTCCCTTCCTCT
>NW_012110030.1:195600-206441 GCF_000951045.1 Mandrillus leucophaeus | reverse complement strand
CTGGGATTACAGATGTGAACCACCGTGCCCAGCCCAGATTGGTTTTTTACTTAGTAATATGCATTTAAGTTTCTTTCACATCTTTTTGTGGCATGATAGCTGCTTTTCTTTTAGTTCTGAATAATATTCTATTGTCTGGATGTACCGAAGTGTATTTACCCATTCATCTACCGAAGGGTTTCTTGGTTGCTTCCAAGTTTTGGCAATTATGAATAAAGCTGCTATAAACATTTGTGCAGTTTTTTGTGGGGGCTTGAGTTTCAACTGGCTTTATATTTTATATCTAGTTTCCTAATCCATTTGGAGTTTATTCTTGTATGTCATGTGATGTATGCATCTAATTTTATCTTTTTCTAATGGCTACTTAGTTTTCCCAGGGTAACTATTAAAAAACCCATCTTTACCTTAATGATTTGAGGTGTCACCTTTATCAGATCTGAATTTCCAAATGCTCTCAAGTCTGTTCTGAGCTTTCTATTGTATTAAATTGGTGTATTTGTATATTCATGTACCAGAACCACCCTATTTTTGTTATAGAGACTTCATAGTATGATATAGCGTCTGCTCTCTTATTATTATTTACTTGCTCTCTTTTGCTTTTTGTTTTTTTTTGTATTCTTCTGGCTAATTTTTTGTGTTTGTTTTTCCATATAAGTTGTAGCTTTTATTTTTCTTTCTTTTTTTTTTTCGAGAAGGAGCCTTGGTCTCTCGCTCAGGCTGGAGTGCAGTGGTGTGATCTTGGCTCACTGCAACCTCTGTCTCCCAGGTTCAAGCGATTCTCATGCCTCAGCCTCCTGAGTAGCTGGGACTACAGGTGTGTGCCACCATGCCTGGCTAATTTTTGTATTTTTGGTAGAGACAAGGTTTTACCATCTTGGCCAGGCTGGTCCTGAATTCCTGACCTCAGGTGATCCACCTGCCTTGGCCTCCCAAAATGCTGGGATTACATGCATGAGCCACCATGCCTGGCTAAGTTGTAGTTTTAACTTGTCTGATACCATAGAAAAGCTTATTGTTATTTTTATTGAGATTTTGTTGAACTTATAAATTAAAGTAGGAAGAGCTGACAATTTAATATTTAGTTTATTTTCCAAGAACAGGCAATGTCTATTTGTTCAAGTCTACTTTGGTGTCTTTTGAAAGTATTTAAAAAATTTTCCTCGTATAGGTTTTACACATCTCATGCTAAGCTTATTAAATATTTAGTTTTCTTTGTTGTCATCACAAGTGGTATTTTCTCTAACTGGTTGTTTGTATATGTGAAGGCTGTTGATTTTTGTTTGTTAATTTTATATTCTACTACCTTATTATATTTTAAAATGCTTAAGTTGGTTTTATTATACTTTAGGGTCATCCAGGGATACTGTTTTTCATTGGAATGTAGAAATATTTTTACTTATTCTTTACCCATTCTTATACTCTGAAGTAATTTCTCTTGTCTAACTGCATTGACCAATATCCCTAATTAAGTATTAAATAGTAATTGAGATGGTGGGCATCCTGGTCTCTTTTCTGATCTTAATGGAAATGCTTCTAGTCTTTCCCAATTAAATAAAATACTGATTCTAGGATAGATAGATGTAGATTTTAGGTATATATGATGTACATCAGGTTTAGGTACCAGTGCCACTTGCTTTATAAAGGGAATTGAGATGTTTTGCTTGTTTCTTAACGCTCTGGAACAATTTATAGAGCATTGGGACTATCTGCTCTTTGAAGGCTTACCAAGCCTTCCCTGGAAGACCATGTGAGCTTGATAGTTTTTGTGTAAGGAACGATTCTTTCTCTATGTTTTTTCTATGGAAAGTGCTTTGTTTAAGCTAATTATAATTTGGTAATCTGTATTTCTCTAGGAAATGATCCACTCCATCTAGTTTTTCATATTTATTTGCATAGAGGTATGTAACAAAATAGTATCTTATAATTTTTAAAATTTCTTCTTTCAATAGTTATTTTCCCTTTGTCACTTCTTATTTTGCAGATTTGTGATTTCCTTTTTTTCTGGATCACATTAATTAGTGGCTTGTGTATTTTCTTAGTTCTTTTAAAAACCCAGGATTTTAATTTATTAATTAGGTCTACTGTAATTTTCTATTCCCTTCCTCATTAATTTCTGCTTTTATTTGTGTTAGTTCCTTCCTTATGCTGCTTTTTTTTTTTTTTTTTTTTTGAGACAGTGTCTTGCTCTGTTACCTAGGCTGGAGTGCATAGCATGACCTTGGCTCACTGCAACCTCCACCTCCTGGGTTCAAGCGATTCTCATGTCTCAGCCTCCTGAATGGCTGGGATTACAGGCACCCACCCCCACACCTGGCTAGTTTTTGTACTTTTAGCAGAGATGGGGTTTTGCCATGTTGGCCAGTCTGGTTTCAAACTCCTGACCTCAAGTGCACCGCCCGCCTTTGTTTCCCAAAGTTTTGGGATTACAGGTGTGAGCCACTGTACCCGGCTCTTCCTTGTGCTTTATCTTGGCTTATTTTATTGTTCTGTTTTTGCTTTTTTTTTAAGCTGAAATTTTAATTGATTTATCTTCAATCATTTATCTTCACTAATTAAAAGTATTCACTGTGCAAAGATTCTTTCCTTGGTAAAATTCTAGTTAGATTCCTTTCAGCTGTTTTTTCAAGTAGACACTGTCTTTAGGCATGTCCTCAAGAGCCCAGTTTTAGCAAGTATCCTGCTAAGTCAGCTTAGCTAGAATCCTCCACCCTCAATATTTGATTACCCTTGAATATATGATCAAATTCCTCATTCTCCACCATCTCCCAGGTAATATCTGATTACTCTGGCCTGTCGTTAGCAATATTCATTTTAGGTTAGTTTAGCAAGGATTACCCTACCCTCTTAGTAATTTTCTATCTACTGACCTCCCCTCACCCCCAACTCTGCTCCCTGACTATAAATTCCCCCTTTTCCTTATTCTTTTTGGAGCTGGGCCCAATCACCCTTCCGTACTTCAAAACCTTACTGTAGTAGTCCCTGTAACTATTGCAATAGTCCTGAATAAATTCTGCTTTACTGTTTTAACAAATGTCATGGGTAATTTTTTTTTCTTAACAGCTGCTGTGGATTTTCCTCTGATGGCTGTTATTATGTATCCCACAGATTCTGATATGTAGTTGTTTTCATTGTCATTGTTTGAATATTCTATAATTTCAGTTGTATTTCTTCCTTCACCCAGAGTTGTTTAATAGTAGAAGGTTTTAATATTTCCAGGTGGAAAGACCTTTCTGATTTTATTTTGTAAGTATTTTCTAGTTTTATCATATTGTGATCAGAGTGTTGTTTGTAATACTTCTACATTATGAAAATTAGTAGTATTTTCTTTGTGATCTAATATATGATCAGTATTTGTGTCACATAGGCTCTTGAAAAGTTGTATTCTCTATTTTGAGGTATAGGGTTCAACATAAGTCTAAAAGATATATGTTATTACATATGTTGTTTGGATTGGCTATTTCCTTACTTTTAATGTTTACTTGTTTTGTGCTGAGAGTTAGTGTTTTAAAATATTCTATTATTAGCATGTTTCTAAGTCACCTTGCAGCTCACGTAGATTTTGTTTCATAAAGTTGGTTTCTGTAGTATCTAATGCATATATATTCTTGTTATATCTTTATCATGAATTATGACATTTAGCATTAAACATTGTAGATTTGTTAATTTTGCTGTTGTTTATTTTTGTTGTATTGAGTGTTTTACAAGATTCTTAATCTAATAATGCCCTGTCCTGTCAATACAGGACAGAAGTGGATTTTTCTCTACTTTGTTTTGGAGTTGGGGAAGGATGTGAATCCTTAGGCTATGGTTAATACTGAGTGTCAACTTGATTGGATTGAAGGATACAAAGTATTGATTCTGGATGTGTCTGTGAGGATGTTGCCAAAGGAGATTAACATTTGAGTCAGTGGGCTGGGAAAAGCAGACCCACCCTTAATCTTGGTGGGTACAATCTAATCAGCTGCCAGCACAGCTAGAATATAAAGCAGGCAGAAAAATGTGAAAAGAGAGACTGGCCTAGCCCCGGAGCCTACATCTTTCTCCTGTGCTTGATGCTTTCTGCCCTCAAACATCAGACTCCAGGTTATTCAGTTTTGGAACTTAGACTGGCTCTCCTTGCTCCTCAGCCTACAGATGGCCTATTGTGGGACCTTGTGATCGTGTGAGTTAATACTTAATAAATTAACTCCCCTTTTTATGTATATCTATTCCATTAGTTCTGTCCCTCTAGAGAACCCTGACTAATACAGAGTTTGGTACCGGGAGTGGTTCTTGAAGAACAGAATATTAAGGATGGAGTTCTTTCATTGGTTTTGGGGTTTCTGGAGTTGGCTGCTTAATATAATTAGACCCCAAAATGCTAAGGACTCTACTTCTAATAGTATAGAGAACACTGATAGTCCTTGGCATGAACGGGTTAGAGAGTTATGCAAAATAAATACATTTGACATTCCTGATTCATCACTCATGAGAGGCAAGGAGTTTAGTGACCCTATACACAATACCTTTGACCATATATGGAGAACCAATGAACATAATGAAGCTGATTGGTTGCTCCTAAGTTTAGTGGACAAAGTGATGAAAGAAAATGAACTCAGGGATTCTGTCTCCTGGCTTCAGAAGCAGATACTGAGCCTCAAATCTGCTAAGATTGCCCTGAGTTGAGAATCTTATCTCCTGTAGAGAAAGAGCTCAAATTGTGGAAAAACACACAAGCTCTTATTGTGCAAGTGGCTGACCTGCAATGAAAGGTGCATGCACAGCCTCACCAGGTGTCTACTGTTAAAGTGAGGGCATTGACTGGAAAAGAATGGGAGCCTGCAACTTGGAATGGGGATGTGTGAGAGGACCCTGATGAAGTTGGAGACACTGAGTTTGTAACTCTGATGAACCTTTTTTTCCAGAAGAAACAACTTCCCCATCCCCAGTAGTGGCAACATCCCCTCCCCAAACCCTGCTGCAATCAACCTTTCCACCTTTGTCTGAGGAGATAAACCTTGTGCTGCCTGAGGCAACGGTAATGGCCTCCCTTGAGGCACTTACCAGGCAATATGTTGATTCTCCTCAGGAACCATCCCCCAATACCCCTGTTTGCTTCTAGACGTGTAACTAAAGTTCCAGCAGGTCCCTAGAGGTGAATCTGGGAGTGTGACTCATGAGGAGGTGAACTACACTAGAAAAATAACTGCTTGAGTTTTCTAATTTATATAAACAGAAATCTGGAGAACAGGCATCAGAAATGGATATTAAGGGTGTGGGATAATGATGGAAGGAACATATAAGTGGATCAGGATGAATTTATTGATTTGGGCCCACTAAGTAGGGATTCTGCATTTAATGTTGCAGCTTGGGGAGTTAAAAAAGGTTCTAATAGTTTATTTGCTTGGCGAACAGAAATATGGATTAAAAGATGGCCCACTGTGAGTGAGCTGGAAATGCCTGATCTCCCTTGGTTTAATGTAGAGGAAGGGATCCAAAGGCTTAGGGAGATTCGGATGGTGGAGTGGATTGGTCACTTTAGACATACTTATCCCAGCTGAGAGGGTCCAGAAGATGCACCCTTGACCAATACCCTTCGAAATAGATTTGTGAGGGCAGTGCATGTATCTTTGAAGAGCTCTGTAATTGCTCTGCTCCGTATGTCAGATCTAACAGTGGGGACCGCAGTCACTCAACTAGAAAGTTTAAATACAATGGGAATAATTGAATCCCGGGTGGCAGGGTCCAAGTCCCAGCACTCAACTGTCAAAGGCAAGCTGGGCATAGCTACTGTAATGAACAGCAGAGGCAAAGTGGCAACCAGAATAGTCTGAGTGCCGTAGAGCTCTGCATTGGCTAATCATGGTGTTCCTAGAAGTGAAATTGATAGGAAGCCTACTACATTCCTACTTAATTTATATAAGCAGAAAACTTCTAGGTTGAATGGATGAATGACTAATTTGAATTCTAAAAACAGAGAATCACAGCCCCTCAGTCAATTTCCAGACTTGAGCCAGTTTACAGACCCAGAAACCCTTGAATGAAGGGGAGGCCCTGTCCCCTTGAGGAAGGACCCCACTACATTACCAACAATTTATGCAGTGAACCTTTCTCCCATCCTTCCCCAAGGAGACCTCTGGCCTTTTATCAGGGTAACTGCAAGGCCAGCAATATACTTCTACTGTCCTACCTCAGGGATATATCAACTCTCTGGCTTTGTGTCATAATGTTATTCAGAGAGATCTTGATTGTTTTTGCTTCTGTGAGATATCACACTGGTCCATTACATTGATGACATTATGTTGATTGGATCCAGTGAGCAAGAAGTAGCAAACACTGGACTTACTGGTGAGACATTTGAGTACAAGAGGATGGGAAATAAATCCAACTAAAATGAAGGGACCTTCTAGTTCAGTAAAGTTTCTAGGGGTCCAGTGATGTGGGGCCTGTCAAGATATTCCTTCTAAGGTAAAGGATAAGTTGCTGCATTTGGCCCCTCCTACAACCAAGAAAGAGGCACAACACCTAGTGGGCCTATTTGGATTTTGGAGGCAGCACATTCCTCATTTGGGTGTGTTACTCTGGCCCATTTATTGAGTGACCCGTAAGGCTGCCAGTTTTGAGTGGGATCCAGAACAGAAGAAAGCTCTGCAACAGGTCCAGGCTGCTGTGCAAGCTGCTCTGCCACTTGAGCCATATGACCCAGCAGATCCAATGGTGCTTGAGGTGTCAGTGGCATGTAGGGCTGTTGTTTGGAGCCTTTGGCAGGTGCCCCTAGGTGAATCACAGTGAAGGCCTCTAGGATTTTGGAGCAAGGCTCTACCATTTTCTGCAGGTAACTAGTGTCCTTTTGAGAGACAGCTCTTCACCTGTTACTGGGCTTTGGTGGAAACTGAACTTTTGACTATGGGTCATCAGGTCACCATGCAACCTGAACTGCCTGTCATGAACTGAGTGCTTTCTAACCCATCTAGCATAAAGTGGGTCGTACACAACAGCATTGTATCATCAAATGGAAGTGGTATATATGTGATAGGGCTCAAGCAGGTCCTGAAGGTGCAAGTAAGTTGCCTGAGGAAGTGGCTCAAATGCCCTTGGTCTCCATTCCTGCCACCCGGACTTCTCTCCCTCAGTCTGCAGCGATGACCTCATGGAGAGTTGCCTATTTTCAGTTGACGAGGAAGAGAAGACCAGGGCCTAGTTCACACATGATTCTGCATGATATTCAGGCACCACCCAAAAGTGGACAGCTGCAGCGCTATAGCCCCTTTCTAGCACATCTCTGAAGGACAGCAGTGAAGAGACATCTTCCCAATGGGCAGAACTTTGAGCAGTGTACCTGATTGTGCACTTTGCCTGGAAGGAGAAATGGCCAGATGTATGATTATATTACTGGGCTGTAGCCAGTGGTTTGGTTGGTCAGGGACTTGGAAGAAGTGTGATTGGAAAATTGGTAACTAAGAAATTTGGGGAAGAGGTATGTGGATGGACTTCTTTGAGTGGTCAAAAATTGTGAAGATACTTGTATCCCATGTGAGTGCTCACCAATGGGTGACCTCAGCAGAGGAGGGTTTTAATAAGAGGATGGGATGACCCATTCTGTGGACACCACTCAGCCTCTTTCCCCAGCCACTCCTGTTCCTGCCCAATGGGCCCATGGACAAAGTGGCCATGGTGGCAGGGTTAGAGGTTATGCATGGGCTCAGCAATGTGGACTTCCTCTCACCAGGGCTGACCTGGCTACAGCCACTGCTAAGTGCCCAATTTGCCAGCAGCAGAAACCAACACTGAGCCCTGAATGTGGCACATTCCTTGGGGTGATCAACCTGGTGGCAGGTTGTTTATATTAGACTTTCTGCATCATGGAAGAGACAGAGGTTTGTCCTCACTGGAATAAACACTTCGGATAGGGGTTTACCTGCCCTGAACGCAGTGCTTCTGCCAAGACTACCATCTGTGGACTCACGGAATGCCTTGTCCACCATCATGGTATTCCACACAGCATTGTCTCTGACCAAGTCACTCACTTTATGGCTAAAGAACTGCAGCAGTGTGCTCACGCTTACCATGTTCCCCATCATCCTGAAGCAGCTGGATTGATATAATGGAGAAATGGCCTTTTGAAGTCACAATTATAATGCCAAGTAGGTGACAGTACTTTGCAGGGCTGGGGCAAGGTTCTCCAGAAGGCCATGTATGCTCTGAATCAGTATCCAATATATGGTACTGTTTCTCTTATAGCCAGGATTCATGGGTCCAGGAATCAAGGGGTGGAAGTGGAAGTGGCATCACCTACCATCACCCTTAGTGATCCACTAGCAAAATATTTGCTTCCTGTTCCCACGATATTATGTTCTGCTGGCCTAGAGGTCTTAGTTCCAGAGGGAGGAAAACTGCCAGCAGGAGACACAACAACGATTCATTAAACTGGAAGTTAAGATTGCCACCTGGACACTTTGGGTTCCTTCTACCTGTAAATCAACAGGCTAAGAAGAAGGGAGTTACAGTATTGGCTGGGGTGATTTACCCAGACTCTCAAGATGAAATCAGTCTACTACTGCACAATGGAGGTAAAGAAGAGTATGCATGGAATACAGGAGATCCATTACGCTGTCTTTTAGTATTATCATGCCCTGCGGTTTAGGTAAATGGGAAACTACAACAGCCCAATCCAGGCAGGACTGCAAATGACCCAGACTCTTCAGGAATGAAGGTTTGGGTTACTCCACCAGGAAAAAAACCATGACCTGCTGAGGTGCTTGCTGAAGGCAAAGGGAATACAGAATGGGTAGTAGAAGAAGGTAGTTGTCAGTACCAGCTACGACCACAGGACCAGCTGCAGAAATGGGGACTGTAATTGTCATGACTATTTCCTCCTTCTTTTGTTAAAACATGTTTGTGCATGTATACACTTGTACTAAGAAAATATCTTCATTTTATTTCCTTTCTTCTTTATTATGTGACATAAGATTTATTGACCTCACATCAGCGTTTAAGTGTTGTTAACTTCATGTAATAGTATTTGGGTTGGGGATTGGTGCATTTCCGGTTGTACGTAGGATAGTTGTGTTAGGTTAGGTGTAATTATGACCTCATTATTGTCTTTATTTGGAGATTATGTATGATCTCAGGAGATGTGTATGTGTTGAAGTTGACGAGGGGTGGACTTGTGATGGTTAATACTGAGTATCAACTTGATTGGATTTAAGGGTACAAAGTATTGATATTGAGTGTATCCATAAGGGTGTTACCAAAGGAGATTAACATTTGAGTCAGTGGGCTGGGAAAGGCAGACTCACCGTTAACGTGGGTGGGCACAACCTAATCAGCTGCCAGCACAGCTGGAATATAAGCAGGTAGAAACATGTGAAAAGAGAGACTGGCCTAACCTCCCAGCCTACATCTCTCCCGTACTGGATGCTTCCTGTCCTTGAACATCAGACTCCAAGTTCTTCAGTTTTGGAACTCGGACAGGCTCTCCTTGTTCCTCAGCCTGCACATGGCCTATTGAGGAACCTTGTGATTGTGTGAGTTAACACTTAATACACTCCCCTTTATATATATATAAAGTGGTGACTTAAGTGTATTAAGTGTTAACTCACACACTACACACACACACACACATACACACACATTCCATTTGTTCTGTCCCTCTAGAGAACCCTGACTAATACACCATATAAAAAAAAATTAGAGAAGAACAAGGAGACATTAAAACTGATACTGTAGAAATTCAAGGATCATTAGTGGCTACTGTGAGCAACTGTATGTCAATTAATTGGAAAATCCAGAAGCAATGGATAAATTGCTAGACACATACAACCTGCCAACATTGAACCATGAAGAAATTCAAAAACTGAACAGATCAATAACAAATAACAAGATTAAAGGCATAATAAAATGTCTCCCAGCAGAGAAAGCCTGGAGTCTAATAGCTTCACAGCTGAATTCTACCAAACATTTAAAGAACTAATATCAATTCTACTCAAACTATTCCAAAAAATAGAAGCAGAGAGAATACTTCCAAACTCATTCTACAAGGCCAGTGTTACCCTGATATCAAAACCGGACAAAGACACATCAAAAAAGGAAGACTATAGACCAATGTCCCTGATGAATATTGATGTAAAAATCTTCAACAAAATAGTAGCAAACTGAATTCAGTAGCACATTAAAAAGATCATTCATCATGACTAAGTGGGATTTATCCTAGATATGCAAGGATGGTTTAACATATGCAAATCAATCAGTGTGATACGTCATATCAACAGAATGAAGGACAAAAACTATGCAATTATTTCAATGGATGCTGAAAATGCATTGATAAACTTTGACATCTCTTCAGGATAAAAACCCTCAAAACCTGGGTACAGAAGGAACATACCTCAACATAATAAAAGCCATATATGACAGACCCAAAACTAGTATCATACTGAGTGGGGAAAACTGAAAGCCTATTCTCTAAGATCTGGAACATGACAAGGATGCCCACTTTCACTACTTTTACTCAACATTGTACTGCAAGTCCTAGCTAGAGCAGTCAGACAAGAGAAATAAACAAAGGGCATCCAAACTGAAAAATAATTCAAATTATCCTTGTTTGCAGATCATATAATCTTATTTTTGGAAAAATCTGAAGACTCTACCAAAAAAAAAACTGATTAACAAATTCAGTAAAGTTGCAGGATACAAAATCAACATACAAAAATCAGTAACATTTTTAAAAAAATTTTTATTTATTTATTTATTTATTTATTTATTTATTTATTATTATTATACTTTAAGTTCTAGGGTACATGTGCATAACGTGCAGGTTTGTTACATATGTATACTTGTGCCATGTTGCTGTGCTGCACCCATCA
>NW_012110030.1:185896-195050 GCF_000951045.1 Mandrillus leucophaeus | reverse complement strand
TCATTGTGGTTTTGATTTGCATTTCTCTGATGGCCAGTGATGATGAGCATTTTTTCATGTGTCTGTTGGCTGTATGAATGTCTTCTTTTGAGAACTGTCTGTTCATCAGTAGCATTTTTATATGCCAAGAGTGAATGATGTAAGAAAGAAACAGTGGAGCAATTCCATTTACAATAGCTGCCAATAAAACAATTACCTAGGAATTGATCAAAGAAGAGATTTCTACAATGAAAACTATAAAATATTAATGAAAAAATTGAAAAGGACCTTAAAATTGGAAAGAGATTCCATATTCATGGATATGAAGGACCAATATTGGTAAAATGTCCATACTATCCAAAGCAATCTACAGATTCAGTGCAATCCCTATCAAAATATCAATGACATTCTTCACGGAAATAGAAAAAACAATCCTAAAATTTATACAGAACCACAAAAGACCCAGAATAGCCAAAGTTATTCTACACAAAAAGAACAAAACTGGAGGAATCACTTTACCTGACTTCAATTTATACTATAGAGCTATAGTAACCAAAACAGCATGGTACTGGCATAAAAACAGACACATAGACCAGTGGAACAGAATAGAGAAGCCAGAAATAAACCCATACATCTACAGTGAACTCATTTTCGACGAAGGTACCAATAACATATTTAATACATTGTGGAAAGGACAGTCTCTTCAATAAATGGTACTGAGAAAACTGGATACCTATATGCATAAAATGAAAGTAGCCCCTATCTCTCATTATGTACAAAAATAAAATAAAAATGGATTAAGACTTAAATCTAAGACTTCAAACTATGGAACTACTAAAAGAAAACATTGGAGAAACTCTCTGGGACATTGGAGTGGGCAAAGATTTCTTGAGTAATACCCCACAAGCACAGACAACCAAAGCAAAAATGGACAAATAGGATCACGTCAAGTTAAGAAGCTTCTGCACAGCAAAGGAAACAATCAACAAAGTGAAGAGACAATCCACAGAATGGGAGAAAATATTAGCAAACTATCCATCTAAAAAGGGATTAATAACTAGAATATCTAAGGAGCTCAAACAACTCTGTAGGTAAAAATCTAATAATCTGATAAAAATGGGGAAAATATCTGGATAGACATTCCTCAAAAGAAGATATACAAATGGCAAATAGGTATGTGAAAAGGTGTGCAACAGCATTGATCATCAGAGAAATGCAAATCAAAACTACAGTGAGATATCTTACCCCAGTTAAAATGGCTTTTATCCAAAAGTCAGGCAATAACAACCGCTGTTGAGGACGTGGAGAAAAAGGGACTCTCATACACTGGTGGTGGAATGTAAAGCAGTACAATCACTATCAAGAACAGTTTGGAGGTTCCTGTAAAAGCTCAAAATAGAGCTACCATGTGATCCAGCAATCCCACTCCTAGTTATATGCTCAAAAGAAAGGAAATTGATATATTGAAGACATATTTGCACTTCCATGTTTATTGCAGCCCTATTCACAATAGCCAAGATTTGGAAGCAACCTAAGTGTCCATCAACAGATGAATGGATAAATAAAATGTAGCATATATACACAATGGAATACTTTTCAACCATAAAAAAGAATGAGATTCTGTCATTTGCAACAACGTGGATGGAACTGGAGGTCATTGTGTTAAGTGAAATGAGCCAGGCACACAAAGGCAGACTTTGCATGTTCTCACTTATTTGTGGGAAATAAAAATTAAAAACAATTGAACTCATGGAGATAGAAAGTAGAATAGAATGATGGTTACTAGATACTGGGAAGAGTAATGGAACAGGGAGAGTTGGGAAGAGGTGAAGATGGTTAATAGGTACAAGAAAATAGAAAGAATGAATAATACCTAGTATTTGCTAGCACAACAGGGTGACTATAGTAAAAAATAATTTAATTGTACATTCAAAAATAACTAAAAAGTGTATAATTGGTTTGTAACACAAAAGATAAATGCTTGAGGTGATGGATACCCCATTTACCCTGATGTGATTATTATTATTATTGCATGCTTGTATCAAAATGTCTCATGTAACCCATAAATATACATACCTACTATATACCCACAAAAATTAAAAATTTATTTTTTTAAAAAAAACAAAGGCATCTGTATGGAGGACGGTTGCTTTAGCAAAGAGTTCAGTCAACTGTGGTCTTATTCACTAGAATTTAACTGACACATTATAAATCTTTGGCGCACTGAAGGAGCCTTTGTTTTTGAGCATGAGAATGGAAGCTGTGATGGCAATGTCTGGCAGATTGTCAGTATCCTCTCAGTTTTGGCAAGTTGCTTTGTTAGAATTTTAAATTGGCCAAGTCCTAGTATTGTCAAAAACAACCCAACCATGAAGAGTAATGGCTAAAGAGGTTTCCTGGATGAGAGAGTTCTTTTTTTTTTTAATTTAATTTTTTTTTTTTTTTTTTTGAGGCAGAGTCTCGCTGTGTCTCCCAGGCTGGAGTGCAGTGGTGCAATCTCAGCTCACTGCAAGCTCCACCTCCCATGTTCACGCCATTCTCCTGCCTCAGCCTCCCGAGTAGCTGGGACTACAGGGGCCCGCCACCATGCCTGGCAAATTTTTTTGTATTTTTAGTAGAGACGGGGTTTCACCATGTTAGCCAGGATGGTCTTGATCTCCTGACCTTGTGATCTGCCCACCTCGACCTCCGAAAGTGCTTAGGGTTACAGGCTTGAGCCACTGTGCCTGGCCAAGAGAGTTCTTTTTTTTTAAATGACCATGTTCAGTAGCTTCACTGGCTAGTTTGATGTTTGGGTAAAGTAGCTGTTAACTAATGTGAGGACTGGGGCAGACAGCAAAGGGGCAAAAGAAGATATAAGACAACAAGAGAGAGGAGGGGTTTAAACTGGTTTGCTGCCTTTCTTGGCTTGCCTCTGCCCTGACTTCTAAGTCCAGGAACAAAAATTCATGGAGGAAGTAGAGGTTAAAAATCTCTGGGAGGCTAGGATAGAGCTCAGATTTTATTGTGCTTTCCTCAGAGGCCCCATGTTGCATGACTAGGGAGAACCATTCACATGAATCAGTGCAATAATGTGTGTATAAGTAGTCTGTATATCTCATTAAAATGCTGATTCAGTATGACGAAGATGAGGTGTGAAATTTTCCATTCTCTTTCTTTTTTTTCTTTTCTTTTTTTTCTTTTTTGAGACAGGGTCTTGTTCTGCCACCCGGGCCAGAGTGCAGTGGCAGAATCACAGCTCACTGCAGCCTTGACCTCCCCAGGCTCAAGCGATCCTCCCACCTCAGCTGGGAATACTGGCACGGGCCACCACACTCACTAATTTTTTAAATTTTTTGTAGAGATGGGGTTTCTCCATGTTGCCCAGGCTGGTCTTGAACTCCTGGGCTCAAGCGATTTGCCTGCCTTGGCCTCCCAGAGTGCTGGGATTATAGGTGTGAGCCACTGCACCCAGCTGAAATTCTCCATTTCTAACTTGCTCCCAGGTGAATGAGAATGTTGTATGTCTAAGAACCATATTTTAAATAGCAAGTTTCCAAGGAAATTACGCATATTAATCCTCAAAACAATCTTATAATGTAGTAGTCACTGCAGTATTTCTAATTTATACACAAGAAAGTTGAGATTAAATCACTAGCCTAGTTCACCCAACTAAGAAACAAAGCCAAGATTTAAACTCAGGTAGTCTGCATCTATCATCCACATTTACAAATATATATATATATATAAAAATTAATAAAATTTATTTTTAGAGCAGTTTTAGGCTTATAGAAAAATTGAGTGGAAAGTAGAGAGAATTCCCACGTATACTGCTTCCCACCTCCCAACAGCTTCCTTTATAATTAGCATCTTGCGTTGGTGTGTTACATTTGTTATAGCTGATGAATCAATATTGGTACATTGTTACTAACTAGAGTCTGTAGTTATCAATAATGATAATAAACAAACTATTGTGCTTGTTTATGTATCTCCCATACTAGGCTTTTTATTATTTTAGTGTGCTCTTTCTATTTGTTTTTTTAAGGGTAACTGTGAAACAGCCTCAGGCAGATTTTTCCAGCTATTCCAGAAAAAGACATCATTATCATAGAAGGTGACAGTTCTGTGTGTGTTATTGCCCCTGAAGAACTTCCAGTGGGACAAGATGTGGAGGTGGAAGACAGTAATATTCATGATCCTGACTCTGTGTAGGCCTAGGCTAAGGTGTGTGTATCTTAGTTTTTAACAAAAAAGTTTAAAAAGTAAAAAAATTAAAAAATGTAAAAATATAGAAAAAAGCTTATAGATAAGGATATAAATGAAATATTTTTATACAGCTGTACAATGTTTGTGTATGTACATAAAAAAAAGTTATGTACATAATTGCATGTGCTCTGGTTTTATATGCCTGGCAGTGCAGTAGGTTTGTTTATACCAGGATCATCACAAACATGAGGAATGTGTTGTGCTAGGATGTTATGATTATGTCATAAGTAGGTAATAGGAATTTTTCAGCTCCATTATAATCTTCTGTGATACAGTGATATATATGGTCCATCGTTGACTGAAATGTCATTGTGTGGTGTATGACTGTAGTTGGGATCAGAGTATGTAGCCTTTCAGACTAGCTTCTTTCACTTAGCAAGGTAGGGATCCTCCATATTTTTTTGTGACATAATAGCTCATTCCTTTTATTGAAATACTATTATTTTAGTGATAGTATTTCACTATCTGGATTGCCCATTCGTCTATTGAAGGGCATTTTGGTTGCTTTTAATTTGGGGCAATTATGAATAAAGCTGCTATAAATGTTCATGTGCAGGTTTTTATGTGGGTTTAAGTTTTTAACTCAAGTATTTGACTAGAATTTAAATAAGTATTTGAGTAATTATTTGGGAGCAAAACTGCTGGATTATATGGCAAGACTACGTTTCATTTTGTAAGAAACTGTCAAATTGTCTTCCAAAGTGGCTGTATCATTTTGCTCCCACCAGCAATGAATAAGAATTCCTGCTGCACATCCTTGCCAGCATTTGGTATTATTAGTGTTTTGGATTTTGGCCATTTGAATAGGTATGTAGTTGTATCTCATTTTAATCATGTTTTCTTTTTAGCCATTATATTCTACCACCTCTCACTATAAGCCGCAGTTCATCTTCCTGTTATTCTAGGCAAAACCAAATTCCAATCCCACTGCGGAATTTAGCATTGCACCAGACTTCAAACTGGTTAATAACAAACAAACAAGGAGACCCTATAAAAACCATTGTACTTTCAGTCCTCTCTAAAAATGTCAAAAGGTTTCACTCACAGGCTAGTACATGAATTCCACACTGCATGGAATCAGTCTGGCTGCCATTCTACTTTACTTTTTAGTCAGGTTTATTGAATGATAATTTTAATACAGTAAAACGCATCATTTTAAAGTATATAGTTTGATGAGTTTTAGCAATATACGGATGTATAACCACCACCACAATCAAGATATAGGACATTTCCATCACTGCAAAAGGTTGTCCTTTTGTAATCCATCCCTGCCCTAGGCAACCACTACTGTCTATATAGTGTTTGGCTTTTTAGAATGCTATATAAATAGAATCATAGAGTGTGTACTCTTTTTAAATAATTTTGTTTCATACTAGTTTTTCTAGGGGTTCCAGTTTCACCTCTCAGTAGATTTTACATATTTCTCATATGCCTCTGTGCTTATTAATTCATCTAGTTCTGAAGGGTTATTCAGTGTCATCTTGATCCACCTACCATCTTCATAACAAGATTTGTTGACAAGTCCTGGATTTTCTGCAAGAGCTTCATTAATTTCAGTAACTTCTTCTGATATAGGAGAGTAAAGTTCAGTAGCAGCTTTCACACTTTCCAAAGCACTGAACTAGTTTTGTTTGTTCGATTTTGTCCCAATTTCAGGCAGACTACAGTAAACATCTCCCAAAAAGTTTCCTGTGCAAAATTGCTGATTCCCACTGTTCCAATACCATTTTCTCTTATCCATTCATTATCATTATTATTATTATTATTATTTTTTGGTGAATTTATGCAACAAGGGCTGAACCTGGCCGTGGCAGCGTCAGTAGTGCCCATCCTCAGCCCTCAAGGCGGCCGCGGGTTCCTAGGCCCTGTGCAAGGTGCAGGCCATGTCCCATGCTTGGCTGCTCAGTGTCAGGTGCCGATTTTTTCCTGTGTTTTCTTAGGAAAGTTTTATAGTTTTAGCTCTTATATTTAGGTCTGTGTCTTTTTAAATTAATTTTTGTGTATAACATGAAATAAAGACAGATGTTCATTTTTTCCTTTGCTTCCTTACCTTTTCTTCTTTCCTCTCCTTCCCTTTCCTCTCTCCATGCTTTTGTCCTGCTTCCCTCCCTATCTCCCTCCCTCTTCTTTCTTACAGATGTCCTTACAGATTCTTACAGATGTCTTCTTTCGTACATATTTTTTTCCTGCATTTTCTTAGGGAGGTTTTATAGTTTTAGTTCTTATATTTAGGTCTGTGTCTTTTAAAATTAATTTTTGTAATATTTTATAGTTTTTGTGGTATAGGCCTTGAAATATTTTGTTAAGTATATTCCTATATATTTTTTGTTTTGATTCTATTGTATATATTTTTTCACATTTTAGTTTATAATTATTTTTGATAGTATATAAGAAATGTATACTGTACACATTTTTGTATATTGGCCCTATGTCTTGTGACCTTACTAAATTTACTTGTAAGTTCTAATAGCTTTTTTTCGTTGCTTCTTTAGAATTTTCAATATATAGGATCATGTCATCTGCAAACAAAGATAGTTTTGCTTTTTTCTGATCTATTGCCTTTTATTTCTTCTTCTTGCCTGATTGTGCTGGTTAGTATCTCCAGTACAATATTAAAGTAGACATGGTGAGAACAGACGTCCTTGCTGATTGCTATAGAGGGAAAGCATTCAGCCTTTCAGAATTGAAGATGAGGTTAAATTTATGTTTTATGTAGATGATTTTTATCATGTTGAGGAAGTTCCCATTTATCTCTAGTTTGCTAATAGTTTCTAATCCCAAATGGATATTGAATTTTGCAAATCTTTTTCTGTATCTATTAAGATATCATTTTGGTTTTGAATTTGTTGATATGATGAATTTGACTGTGATTGATTTTCAAATGTGGAACCAACCCTGCATACCTGGAATAAATCACATTTAATGATGTATTATGTTTTATATATTACTGGTTTCAATTTATCAATATTTTGTTAAATATTTTTGAGTTGATATTCAGGAAGGATATTGGTTGTTCTGTTTTAGTTTCTTGAAACATATTTGGTTTTGCTATTGGGGATAATGCTGTCATCATAAAATGAGTTGATATTTCCCTCCTTTCTATTTTTCTGGAAAAGTTTGTGTAAAATTGGTATAATTTCTTCCTTAATTGTTGGCTAGAATTCACCTGTGAACTCATTTAGGCCTGGAGTTCACTTTGTGTGAAAGTTTTAACTATGATTTCAATTTCTTTGATAAACATGGCTATTCAAGTTATCTATTTCTTCTTCAGTGAGTGTTAGTAATGATTCCAAGGAATTTGTCCATTTCATCTAAGCTTTCAAATACATTAACAAAAATATTTTAAAAGTATTCTATTATTATCCGATGGGATTGATGGTGATGCCTCTTCTTTCATTCCTGATATTGATAATTTACATCTTTTTGTTGTTGTTGGTCAGTCTAGTGGCAGGTTTGTCAGTTTTTCTGAGCTATCCAAAGAACCCGGGTTTATTTGGGTTTTTTGTTTGTTTGTTTTCTATTTCACTAATTTCTCCCATTTATTATATCTTTTCTTCTTGCTTTGGGTTTAATTTGCTTTTCTTTTGCTAGTTTTTAAGGTGGAGGTTTATAGCATTGACTTGAGACTTTGCTAAAATAAGCATTTAATATTGTAAATTTCCCTTTAAGCATTACTGTAGCTGTGCCCCACTCATTTTGACATATTATATTTATTTTCATTTAAATAAAATATTTTCTAATTTTCGTTAGAAAATTAGTTATGGAAAAGCATTGTTTGATTTCCAAATACTTGAGGATTTTCCAAATATCTTTCTCTTACTGACTTCTAATTTAATTCCAATGTGGTCAGATAATTTTTTTTTTTTTTTTTTGGACAGAAACTTACTCTGTTGCCCAGGCTGGAGTACAGTGGCATGATGTCGGCTTGCTGCAACCCCTGCCTCCCAGGATCAAGAGATTCTTGTGCCTCAGCCTCCTGAGTAGCTATGACTACAGTCGTGGGGACCACTATGCCCAGCTATTTTTTCTGTATTTTAGTAGAGTTGGAGTTTAGCAATGTTGGCCAGGTTGGTCTTGAACTCCTGGCCTCAAGCGATCTACCCACTTCAGCCTCCCAAAGTGCTGGGATTACAGGTGTGAGCCACCGCCCCTGGCCTGAGAACATACTTAATATGATTTTAGTTGTTTTGTGTTTCTTGGTGAATGTTCTAGGTGCCTTGAAAATAATGGATATTGTTAGGTAGAATGTTCTGTAAATGTCCTACTAGGTCAATTTAGTTGATAGTGTTGTCAGTCTTCTCTATCCTTAATTATTTTTTTTTAGTATAATTATTCTGTCAAATACTGAAAGAACAGTCTTATAAAGTTTCTCAAACTGTTATTGTGACCATTCCATATTCTTTCCTAAACATGCCTTCCCTGGCTCAGTAGTACTTGGGCAGGGCCTGTAGTAGAGCGGGCACCAGCCAAGTAATCAAATATTAGTCTCCTTTGGCTGGCTCCCCAAATTTAGCCATATTTTACGATTTTATGGGAAATGTTCACTTTTGGTTTCCAAGAAATAAAGGGAAGGGAAATTTTTTTCTCTTTACAAACTTGGTGTTCCTCAAAAAGATGACTTTTTGGCCAGGTGCAGTGGCTTACATCTGTAATCCCAGGAATTTGGGAGGGCAAGGGGGTGGATCACTTGAGGCCAGAAGTTCAAGACTAGCCTGGGCAACATAGTGAGACCTCATTTCTACAAAAAATAAGAAAAAAATTAATCAGGCGTGGTGGCACATACCTGTAGTGACAGCAACTCAGGAGGTTGAGGCAGGAGGATCATTTAATAAGGTGGGAGGTTGAGGCAGCAGTGAGCCATGATTGCCTCTCTGCACTCCAGCCTAGGCAACAGAGCGAGACCCTGCTTCAAAAAAAAAAAAAAAAAAAA
>NW_012110030.1:153250-185846 GCF_000951045.1 Mandrillus leucophaeus | reverse complement strand
AGCCTCCCAAGTAGCTGGGATTACAGGTGCATGCCACCACGCCTGGCTAATTTTTGTATTTTTAGTAGAGATGGGGTTTCACCAGATTGGCCAGGCTGGTCTTGAACTCCTGACCTCAAGTGATCCACCTGCCTCAGCCTCCCAAAGTGTTGGGATTCCAGGCGTGAGCCACCGCACCCAGTGCGTGTTTTAGACAGCTAAAGATTCATCCCGCCTGGGTGCAGTGCCTCATGCCTGTAATCCCAGCACTTTGGGAGGCTGAGGAGAGAGGATTGCTTGAGCCCAGGAGTTCAAGACCAGCCTGGGCAACATGGTGAAACACTATCTCTACAAAAAAAAATCAAAAAGATGAGGCAAGAGGATCACTTGAGCCCAGGAGGTTGAGGTTGCAATGAGCCATGATTGTGTCACTGTACTCCCTCCTGGGTGACAGAGCGAGACCCTGCTTCAAAAAAAAAAAAAAAAAAAAAGTAACATGATTTTTCTATCACCTCCTAGTGCTCTTTTATACGGAAGGGGAAGGATGTGTCGTAGGAGAGATTGCTGACCCAAATAGCTAAATTTCAAATATTGGATACTTTATTGTTTTTGTTTCCAGCAATGGGGTCTTGGTGATAGTTCCAGGGAAAAATAGGAAAAGTTCTATTAAATAAGTTGTAGTTGCATGAAACTGAATTACTAAATCAGTTTATCTTGTTCTCCTTAAAATGCTTTACCGTAATTACTTAAGATTTCTCACTGAGTAGACACTGTTTAGGCCAAACTGGCAGTGTCCCAGCTAAGGCTCATTCCAAAATTCCAAACTGTTTGTTTAATGTCATAGAATAAAATAATTCTTTTCACAGAAGCAAAGGCCGGTATTGCACAATATCATATTATCAACACCAACAAATAGAAACATACTTAGCTCTCTTGGCTGTGTTTAACTTAAAAAATACTGTTTGAGGACTCATACAGCTGCAACGTTCTGACCTAAGGGAACATCTGGCCAGTTCCTCTGAGCCTAAGCAACAGGAAACTTAACCAGTTTTGTTTGTTTTCCTTGAGTGTGACTCTTTGATAAGTAGGCCTTTTTGAGGGGAAAGAAAAAGGCTGGTGGGTTTTAAATTATAAATGAATGTGGAGGAGGAGAAATAGGATTAACATTGGTTGACCTAATATACGCTAGGCTTTGTGATAAGTGCTTACGGCCATGTCCTTATCCCGTCTTCTCAAGATCTCTGTTTAAGTGAAATATTAGCCCCATTTTATAGGCAAAGAGACTGAGGTTCAGAGTGGAATGAAGTCCCATAGCTGGAAGAAATTGAAATTAGAACCAGGATCTCTCTAGTGCCAAAGTTCATGCTCTTTGTTGTCCGTCATGCTTCTACTAATATGGAGGCCCAGCACAAAAGTAACCCACAATCCATGGCTGATTTATTGATTAGGTCTGTGGTTTCTGGAATGGTCCTGCTCAAATGTGATTGGCAGTTGAGTCCATAAAAATGCCACATTTCTCTTTAGGTTCAGTGTGTTAGGGAAGCTTTGATCATGTCATGTACTTTAAGCAGAACCTGAGTATTTTTGTCTTAGATAAATTTGACGTTGTACAATACTGACATCTCTTTGGACTCCAGCCTTTGCAAATATTAGGCTCAATGTCAGGATTGAACAGTGAGCAGCAGCTTAGGGCCTCAGCCTAGGCAAGAAGGGAGGACTAGGAAAGTCCAAAGATTGACAAAGAGAAAGCTTACAGGCAGACAGGCAACTCCAGGTGTCAGAATTCAGGATAAAACAAATCCTTTTGGGTCTCAGATATTATAGACCCAAAAGGTCTTGCTATGAGAGAGAAGATCATGCAAAGAAGTAACCTAAAGTCCAGGTGATCAGTGACCATGCATCATATCTAAATGGTGCTGTCCCATAGGCAATTGGAAACACAGTTGACTTGCAACTCAGGAAAGATACCTGGTCTGGAGAGTTATCAGTCAATAAAGGGGCAGCTAAAACCTTGGGAACTGATGATCTTGGGCAGGGGAGTGTGGAAGGCAATGTGGAGTGAGGAATGAAGAGGGTCGGGGTCTAAGAGTCCTTGATGTCTGTTAACTACTCCTTCCTCAACCGGCAGCAGGCTTCCAGCTGTTCTGAACACTTCCTATCCACTCTCTTAGTTAAGGGAAAGGAGGACCTTGAGATGGCTGAACACACAACAGCCAACACCGGTCAGATGAGATTGGCAGTGGTTTATTAGTCACAGGTACACACAGGGTGGGGAAAGAGCACCACCACATGCCATCAGGGGCCACATAGAGCAAAGTGAACCAGCAGAGGCTTTGGGAGGCTAAACTGAGTTCAGAGGTTTGTCTATTCATGGAACTGGACATTCTAATTATTGAATTGAGGCTGTATTTGCAACTTAATATGACAGCAGGACTGTCTACTACTTAGGAATGAATGGAAAACTATAAGAGGGAGGAGTTGAATAAAGGGATGGTAGAAGATAACTAATGTTCTGATTACCAACTGTGCTTCAAGATTTTCGAATGTACCAATTATATTTCCAACTGTATTTCCATTTAATAATCCCATTGTCAGTTCACCCTCAACCTGTCCCAACAAACTCATTATCTTCCTTCGTACTTATTTGTTTCCCACTTCCTCATTTCTGTTTCTGACAGTGTCATTTTCTCAAGCAATACTCCTGCCTCAGCCTCCCGAAATTCTGGGATAATAGGTGTGAGCCACCATGCCTGCCTGCTAAAAATTTTTATGGAATTCTGTAGAATTCTTGTGTCTATGTTGATGAAAAACATTGGTCTGTAGTTTTCTTGTATTGTTTGTTTTTGATGTCAGTGTATTTTGCCTCATAGAAAAATTCAATAAAACTTCCTCCTTTTCAGTTTTCCTGAAAGAATTTGTGTAGATTTCATATTATTTCTTCCTTAAATGTTTGGAAGAATTCACTAATGAAGGGTGAAGTTTTCTTATGAGACTTTGAGCTTTACATTTAATTTCCTTAATAGATGGAGGGCTATTAATGTTTCCTGTTTCTTCTTGAGTGAATCTTGGTAGTCTGTGCCTGTCAAGGAATTTGTGTGTTTTCATTAGGGGTGTCAAATTTATTGATGTAGTGATGCCTATAATATTTCCATCTTATTCTTTTTAAAATCTTTAGAATCTCTACTCATGTCAACTCTGTTATTATTGATAATGGTAATTTGTGTCCTCTTTCTTTTTTTTTTCCCTGATCAGTCTGGACAAAGGTTTACCAATTTTATTGATTTTTCTTCAATATACAGCTTTTGATTTCTCTATTTTTTTCTGACCTATTTAATATTAATAAATTATTATATAAATTTTTAGTTATCCAATTCCTGTGTCTTGGAACATCTACACTTTTTGTCCAATGATCTTTTGAAGGAATATCAGTCTTTCATTTTTACTATTAAATTTTCTTATATTTATAATGTAATATTCGATGCATATTGTTATGGTCTGAATGGTTGTGTCCCCCCATGTGTTGAAATCCTAACCCACGAGGTGATGGTATTGGGAGGCGAGATCTTTGGAAAGTTATTAGGTCATGAAGGTGGAGCCCTCATGAGTAGGATTTGTGCCTTATAAAGGAGACCCCAGAGAGTTAGGTGGCCTCACTCTGGCCATGTGAGGTTATAACCAAAAGATGCTGTCTAGGGAAAAGGCCCTCATGAGACAATGAATCTGCCAGTGCCTTGATCTTGGATTTCCCAGCCTCCAGAACTGTGAGAAATAAGTTGCTGTTGTTTTTAAGCTACTCAGTTAATTTTGTTATTGTGGCCTGAATGAACTAAGACATATATGACAGAATTTATGTAACCTATTTGTAGGTTGAGAAGTATAAATAAATACCTATTTGTTTCATAGATTTGTTTTGTAGATTAATACCTGGCAGATTTCATCTTCTAATTTCCGCCTCCTACTTTATCTCTCAGAAAATAAATTCTCTTAAAGTTGTGGAGTCATTTGATTGTCTTTCTGTGTTCTAATTTTACCTAAGAAAAGTCGTTATCCTTATCAGTCAGGTTGGTTTGTTTTTCTAAGCTAACTTTCACTGAGTGCTTGCTATGTTCCAGGAAATTCTTATCAGTGGCCTAAGGAGCAGGTGTTAACATCATGTCTTCTATGGGTAAATTTTGCTTTAAGGCATATTCAGCAGAAAACTCAACACTAGCTTAAGCAGACATGGGTTTATTTTTCTCTCTCAACATAAAGTTTGCAGTTAGTACTAGAAGATTGATATGGCAGCTCTCCAATGTCACCTGTGACCTGGTATCTTACATTAGGTTCCCCAGGAGCAGATCCTGAGTTAAGGATTATGATAATGTGACTTACTAAGGAAGTATTCCCAAGAAATACTGATAAGGCAGTCAGGGCAGGACAGGGCAAGACAGGGCAGAAACGACAGGAATCTAAGAATGTGATCTCATGCTAAAGTGCAGCACAGGGCAGATTCAGCATGAGCCCCATAGGAGAATTTTTGAGTGAAATTTAAGACAGAGGTATTCCACCCAAGAACTGGGGAGTTGGGCTTTCAAAAGCCTTGTGAGGCTGGTGGGAGTAATGCACACTCATAGACATTTTCATCTGTCCGTGCAAGGGGGCAAAGCAGCATCACTACAACAAAGGCAATCCTTGTAAGAACTGCAAGTGCTGGATATTGAAAGAACATGGAAGATGGTGGTGGTATGGGTGTGTGGCACATATGGTAATGGTATCAAATAATCCAATATAAAGAAATTCAAGGGAATTTGGGCAGAGTACCAATATCATCCACTACACCAGGATTCCTTTAGCTTTCCCTCCTGCCTTTTTTTTTTTTTTCTATTTTTTTTGAGATATACTCTTGCTTTGTCACCCAGGCTAGAGTGCAGTGGCATGATCTCAGCTCACTGCAGCCTCTGCCTCCCAGGTTGAATCGATTCTCCTGCCTCAGCCTCCCGAGTAGCCGGGATTACAGGAGTGCACCACCACACCCAGCTAAGTTTTGTATTTTTAGTGGAGATGGAGTTTCTCCATGTTGGCCAGGCTGATCTCGAACTCCTGACCTCAAGTGATCTGCCTGCCTTGGCCTCCCAAAGTGCTGGGATTATAGGCGTGAGCCTGGTCCAGCTCCTCCTGCCACTTCTTCTAATGTGGAGGCCTTTGTCCCCATGCTCTTCACCTTGTGGTCAGAAGTTGGCTGCTCTGCATTCAGCATCCTATCTATGGCTCAGGCAGGAAGAGAAGAAGGGGTAAAAGACTGAAAAAGGGCTTGCCAGTCAAATATGTCTTTTTAAAAGAAGTTTTTCTTAAACCATTATCCTGCTTATATTTTATTGTACAGAACTATGCCAAATGGTTACCCTATCTAGCTGCATTGGAATCTGGGAAAGAGTGTATTTTTAGTTATGTGCACTGTTATCTGATTAAAAAAAAAAATGAGAGTCTATTGGTAAAGCAGTAAGGGTGGTTGTTGTGGATATTAGGTAGACAATTACAATATTTGGTGCTCCCTATTTACAGAGGAGAAATAGATATCGAGAGAGGTTACTTACCTTGCCAAAGTTGCACAGCCTATAAGCAGCAAACCAACCCTGTTCTTAATCCACTGGACACTGATTCACGTAATCTCTTTGTGGGATCATCCTCTGTGCTAGGGACTGTAATTAAGCTTGGATGAGTGTTTCATCTTTGTATTAGTCAGGGTTCTCCAAAGGGACAGAACCAGTAGGATATATATATGTATGTATATGTGTGTGTGTGTGTGTGTGTGTGTATATATATCTATATATGTGTGGATATATATACACACACATACACACAATGTATATATACACACTGTATCTATCTATCTATCTATCTATCTATCTATCTATCTATCTATCTATCTATCTATCTGAGTTTATTAAGGATAATTGGCTCACACAATTACAAGGTGAAGTCCCAAAATAGGCCCTCTACAAGTTGGGGAAAAAAGAGAAGCTGGTAGAGTGGTTTAGTCCAAGACCGAAAGTCTCAAATCCAGGGAGGCTGAAAGTGTGGCCCTCAGTCTGAGGCCAAAGGCCCAAGAGTCCCTGGGAGGCCACTAGTGCAAATCTCAGAGTCCAAAAACTGAAGAACCTAGAGTCTGATGTCCAAGGATAGGAGGAGAGGAAGCAAGTACCTGGCAAGGGAAGAGAGTATGAGAAGACTAAATAAGCAAGTTTATCACCCTTCTTCCACCTGCTGTGTTCTAGTTGTGCTGGTGACTGATTGAATGGTGCCTACCGACATTGAGGGTGGTTCTTCCTTTTTCAGTCCACTGACTCAAAACTCAATCTTGGCAGGCTACAGTAGCTCAGCCTGTAATTCCAGCATTTTGGAAGACTGAGGCAGGTGAATTGCTTGAGCCCAGGAGTTTGAGACCAGCCTGGACAACATAGTGAAACCCTGGCTCTACAAAAAAATACAAATATTAGGTGGATATGGTGGCACATACCTGTAGTCCCAGCTACCTAGGAGGCTGAGGTGGGAGGATCGCTTGAGCCTGGGAGGCTGAGGTTGCAGTGAGCTGAGATTGCTCTACTGTACTCCAGCCTAGGAGACAGAGTGAGACCCTGTCTCAAAAATAAACAAACAAAAATGTCAGTCTCCTTTGGCAACACCTTCACAGACACACCCGGAAACAATACTTTACCAGCCATGTAGGCATCCCTCAATCCAGTCAAGTTGACACCTAATATTAACCATCACAGTCATCTTGGCACTTCAGCAGGAAATAATTCATCGATTCTCTCTCTACCAACTTGCATTCACTTTCATCTCTTGATTTATTTCCTCAGACTCCTAAGTCCCTATACCAAATCCTGACCACTAAAGGGGTTAAAACAACTGAATTTACCCCTTTTACCTAAGACCTGCATGAGGAACCTGCTTAACAAGACCTTGAGAATGGATATAAGAATAGATCAGGGTAGGTTTTAGGGTATAGGGATAGACAATTCAGTTATATTTCTTTCCCTGATGACAAACCCACACTGATCTTTCTCACCTTTGCACAACTGTACTGCAGAATTGGAGTTATAATACATATGGTACATGTTTTAGGGGGCCGGGCACGGTGGCTCACGCCTGTAATCCCAGCACTTTGGGAGGCCAAGGCAAGCGGATCCCAAGATCAGGAGTTCAAGACCAGCCTGGCCAATATGGTGAAACCCTGTCTCTACTTAAAAAATACAAAAATTAGCTGGGCATGGTGGTGGGCACCTGTAGTCCCAGCTACTTGGGAGGCTGAGGCAGGAGAATCGCTTGAACCCAGGAGGCGGAGGTTGCAGTGAGCTGAGATCATGCCACTGTACTCCAGCCTGGGCGACAGAGTGAGACTCTGTTTAAAAATAATAATAATAATACATATTTCATATGTTTTAATTTCCATGTGAACAAGGAGCATGGCTTAGGTTTCTTTTGTGCTGTCATGGTGCCTAACAAAGTCCAGTACATGTGGCACCTATTTGATGTATAACTGCTAGAAGATGAGATTTCAGGGCTGTATAGGCTTATACTTGAAGGGAGAAGGAGTTTTGGGACAAGCCTACTGCTCCAACTCCCACTGGAGTACCACATCTGAAGATTTCTTTTTTTTTAAATTACTTAATTTTTAAAAAATTTTTGTTATAGGTTTGAGGGTACTTGTGAAGATTTGTTACATAGGTAAACTCATGTCATGGGAGTTTGTTGTGCAGATTATTTCATCACCCAGGAATTAAGCCCAGTACCCAATAGTTAGTTTTTCTGTTCATGTCCCTCCTCCCACCCTCCACCCTCAAGTAGACCCCAGTCTACTTGTATTTATAAGTCATAATGACCTCCAGCTCCATCCATATTCCCACAAAAGACATGATCTTGTTCTTTATGACTGCATAGTATTCTAGTGTGTGTATGTACCACACTTTCTTTATCCAGTCTGTCACTGATGGACATTTAGGTTAATTCTGTGTCTTTGCTATTGTGAATAGTGCTGCAGTGAACATTTGTATGTATGTATATTTATGTAGATATGATTTGTATTATATTTGTATTATATCATTTGTATGTAGATATATATTATGTAGAATGATTTGTATTCCTATTCTTCTGGGTATATACCCAGTAATGGGATTGCAGCTGAAGATTTCTATCCATCATGAAATTTTTCAGCATGAGGCACAAAGATTGAAATTATTTTTTGGCTTATTTTGTTCTGCAAAGTGGGGATTATGAATAAATTGTTTTAGTCTTAAATCAAGCTGCTGTTTTCTAATTAGATTGGCAATTTTCTTTCCAAATTCCACCTAAATCTCAACTCTTACCTATTATTTCCCAATTCTAAGTCATTTTACTCATTCAGATAAAATTTTCTTGACAATATTTCACGATATTCAGTAAATACATAAACACCTAAAGAACACAAATAAAATGCGGAAAAAGTAAGTTTTGACACAATTATCCTTTCTGATACAATTAAATGAACAAATTATTTCCAGTAATGTGTATTTGGACCATCAAAACACATACAGGTAAGTGACAAAAATGCCACCCCACATTTGAATATTTTAATCAAATTGTACTGACTATAATGTTGGTGGAATTTTTTTTTTAAAAAAAGGAAAATTAAACACTGAAAATAAGCGAGCTGAGTTGAAAGTTATCTACATAAGGAGTCAGAATAATAAGATCAAGGTTCTGGTGCAGGTACCTGTTGGCTGTTTGATCCTGAGTAAAAGTCACTGAACACCTTTGTGTCACCCACCAGTATGGGCACTGACAGTACACAGGTGAAAAAGACACAATCTCTTCTCTTGAAAATGTTACTTAGTTTTGAATCACCAAAATTATCAGGTAATGACCTACTCTGGATACCAACATTGGTAGGTTGGAATATGCTTACTTTCACTTAAGAATTTCAGAATATTGAGTCATCGTATGATAAAATCATTATAGTCTCACATACTTTTGGAAAATATATTTTATTCAATAATATAAACAATGTAGTAGATATATTTGGTTATTTAATAATCATTTTAAGTTTATCGTACAGATGCACACATCAATAATTAGTGTTTTTCAGAAGGGATGATACACATTCTGCTTTTATTTTTATCTCTTTGGTAACAATTATTGACAAAACAATGAAACAAAGATATATTGTTTTACAATTGTAATTCGCTGGTATAGTAATTCTCAGCCTCTTTTATCTTATATTCTACCAGCACTTACATCTAATAGGTTTCAGTATAGTAGAAATTTAAAAGTACATACTTTCAGAAAAGGTCATATTTCATATTCTGTTACTATGTTAGTCATTTATCATAAGTATTAAGTCTAAGAAAAATTGCAAAAGAAATTGCTAAGACTTTAAAAACTATTCCTTTAGTAGTTAAAAAAATGTTATATCGTTGAGTATAAATCTTATTGCCCTAGTGACAGTAAAAAACGAAGATGTTTAGCAAAAAATATTGCCATTAATAGGTTTATCTAAAATTCTACAATAGAAAAAGCAGAATAAATGTGTTGGCATCCAGAGGTCAGGTGATACAGAAATGAAATTCAGGGGGTGCAAAAGATATATCAAGGACATGGTAGTTAAAAGAAATGAAAAGAGACAGATGTCAAATGAATATTCTACAGTAAGCAGGGTTATCAGGAAGCTGGACAACAAAAAGACTTGAGCACATGGGAAGCAAGGATTAAAAGCAACTTCACCCAGTGTGACTGCGAGTATATCAAAAGACATAGGTCTGTGGAAGCCAGGGTCAGAAGGGATGGTAGGCCATGAACATGAGGGACAGTCAGTTACTGAAATGTTAATGTTAATTCGGTGTCTCATCTAGGCTGTAGTAGGTTAGAGGATTTCTGGCCTTACCATGGATTGTAATTATATGGTACCTGGATGCTCTAAAACATGTTGTGGCTTAGTACTTAAAAAAAAAAAAAAGTTTTAGCATGTTACATATTCCCAATAAATGAAATTTTATGTCTGAACTAAAATTTACTTCACTTCCTAATGTAAGAATGCCTTGCTTAAAGTAAATTCAATATATAAAAATCAGAATTTAAAAAATTAAACAATTAGAAATGAAGTTATTCACTTTATAAATACTGAATTTATTTGTCTTAATTTTTCAATTATGTTTACTTTTTCACACATTTACGTTACCTGGCTTGCCATGTGGGCCTTTGAAGTTCTGTATCCCCTGACAGTAAGGGACAGCTGCTCTGAGTGTTGCCTAAGATATCTACAAACAAAGCTGGTGTTTTATTCCAGTTGAAAAAATGATAACTCTGTGAAGCATCTGGTCTTGTTTTTACTAGCAGCTCTAGTGTTTGAGCCTATTGTTTGGAACGGGGGAAAATTATTTCTCTAAGTAGCTCTTTAAAATGGATCCCTGTCTACAGAGAGACAAGCTATGGCTCTGTCTCTCCTCAGTGGCCTTAGCTCTAAATGTGAAGTTCTTTCTGGACTGAAACTAGAGAAAAGTGAAAGTCAGATTGTATCTCTTTAGAATGTTGACAGTTTCTTTACCAATACCCTATTTAATATACTGATACTTGCATTGAATATGCAGTTATACAGAGGGAAAGAAAAAAAGAACTGAAGCATTAGAAAAAATATTTTTATGTATAATAAGGAAAACATTCCACAGCATGCTAAGCACTCTTCGTTTCCCTTAGATGTCACTGTCTCTTTCTTTATCTTTCATTCCTTCTCCAGTGGTAGCATTTGGGTACTCAACCGAAGACCCACAAGTTTCCATCAACTAAATTTCAGAGAGCTTAAACAAGATATTCTCACGACCCAAATTCTCAGAATAGTCTACTTTAATCAGAGCAAGATGATTATCCTTTACGCCTATAAACACTCCAGGATCAGTCTTGCATTCAAATGAAACACAGTTGAAGGACTCATTATGAAGGACAAAGAAGGCCTGGTCTGGCAGTGGTTTTTCACACTTATGGAGCTGAGGAAACAAGAGAGAAAGCAATCCATATGTGAATGGGAAGTTCAGAGTCAACGTTACCTGCCTGTATTGGAAACTAAAGGGGAATACTTATGTATGACTTGATATTTCTAGCAAGCTTGCTTAGTGAGTAGTGGAGGGGAGATGGGGAGAAGTGAGTACAGGGCCAGAGGGGTAGGGGGTGGATTTGATTTGATTCACTGATAGTCAATATAGTTAGAGAGGCAGTATGGATTGGGGTGATTGGATCTGGATGCAGCAGTTCTGGATTTGTGCCCTTCTTTTGACATGTACTATCTCTGAGACCTTGGGCATGTTGCTTTATCTCTCAAGCTTCATTTTTTTAGTCTAACTAGTTTTCTAGATCAGTCAATCCTCAAAATACCTACAGACATATGAATAAATATAAATGATTATTATTTTGGGTCACTGAGTTTTGGGATGGTTTGTTGCATAGCAACAGTTGACCAATACAACAACTCCATTGTAGAGTTACTGTATTAAATAAAATAATATTTGTAAAACATTTAGCACAGTGCTTGCTACATAATAGAGCTCAGTCTAAGTAGCTCTATTATTGAGTAGTTATACATGCCAAACACTAGATTATATATGTTTAGGAATGTTTTGGTTAGGAAGATGCTGGTTACTATCCACTGTTTATGTTAATAAGGCCTTACATGGCTGTGTGTGTTAGCTTTATAATTTTGTGTATTTATATAATTTATCTTCTATATTATGCTCTTCTGTTTTCTTCCATGCCTCTACCTTTGACTTGTTTGTCAAAATAGTTATAATTACACATCATGACCAATATAATAATGCCATTTACTAACTAAAGAAGAATATGCAATGAATCCTATGTTCAGAATGTAGATGTTAGATTATTTATAAATCTTGGCACATGGAAACTCTTATGACCCTCCCTTAAGCAAGCTCAGAATGGAAAATTATTTTTTGATATTTGTTTAAGAAAACGATATTATACAAAGAAATGTTTCCTAGAGGAACATAGTAGTTCCTAAAACCAAATAGCAAGGATTTGAGATCATTCTATATAACAGTGCTTCTCAAACTTTAAGGTACATATGAATTTCCTGGAGATTTGTTAAAATATGCTGATTCCGATTTATTTCTGGGAGGCTTGGAATCTTGCATTTCTAACAAGCTCTCAGGTGATGCTGTGCTGCTGGCAGAGAGCAGACTTTAAGTAGCAAAGCCATACATGCCACTTTCCTGCCTTCCTTACTCTAGAAGAAAGTCATTTGTAGTAAGTGATTGTGCTTTATATACAATAGCACAAAAAAAAATCCTTCTGCAAAATACCCCAACACCCAAATCTACTCAAGTTGGTGGAGTCATTCATGACAGTTCTGTAATCATTTATATATGTATAATTTTTTTTTCTTTTCTTTTCTTTTTCTTTTTTTACCTCCACAGAGTGCTCCTTGTTGTTGGCTTGCAACCAGCAGTCTTTTGTAGGACTCAGGGTTACCATTAACATCTTACCATCAACACCATCACCTTACAATTAAGAAAGTATAAATGATAAAGTTAAGAACTGTAACTCATCTTTATTTAAATGAATTCAGCACCCAGGAAAAGACTCTAAGACATTACATTAAAATAATTACTTCATTCACTAACAGGTAACTTAGAAGTATTTGTACCCAAATTCAAGAGGCACTGATAAGCAGAGGGTGCTTATAAACCGGAGAGAAATTAGTTTTTTTATATGCTTTTTAACTGGAGAGTTGTGACCCTAATGGGTACTTCTTTGGGCATCAGCTTTCCTGTCTGCATGTAAAGCCACTCATAGTGTCCCCCAATATTCATTCCTCTTTTGGGATGGTAATACGACATTCCCCAGCTTGCCTAAGTGTAGTAATACAACCGAGTTTTGACCAATGTGAGATGAGAGGAAGTGTTAGATGCAACTTCTAGGTTGTACCCTTAAAGGGAAATAGAATGCATGCATTTGTTTTTCTCTGTCCTGTTGACCGGACATTATCATGCTCCCAAGTACTCTTGAACCATGTAGATGTTGGCAGAACCACAAGATAGAAGGAGATAGGTTCCTTGGACAACTTGTTGAGCCATTCCAGCCGTGGCTAAGACAGAAAGTTTTATCTAGCATAAGCCACTCTTGTTTTGGATCTCTATTAAGTGTAGCCAAAACTTTATCCTAACGATTAAGCTGTAAAATGGATGAGAATGCATCCTCTGAGAATCTAAGGTTTTACCATGAGCTTGGGTTGGAGATAACCTTCTGAGACTATCTTTTTTCCTATGGGGTGAAAAGGATTTTATTTATCTTTACCCCATACTTAAGAATTCAAGCATTATAGCTACCCAGCTCTCCAAATTACCTGATTCACTTGAGGGGTGTTGAGACTCATAGTAACTCAGTAACACCTTATCTGAAAGAGAATACAGAAAATCCCTCTGGTGAGACACAATTTTCTTAAGTTTTCAGTTCCAACACATATATAACATCAGAAAATATCCTCCCATTTTATTATATAGCAATAAAAGCAAAACTTTTGTGGTTTTGAGAAAGGTCTCAAAAATGCATGAATATGCTCTGATGAATTCTCCAATATAGTTGTTATTAAAATATTTAAAATATTTTTCATAGCATTGACAAAGAAGTTGTACTTTGGTGATACTAATAAGGCTAGAAAGATCTATTGGATAATTTAGAGATAGCAAATACCTGTGGTCCCTCTTTCCATCTTTCACAACAGATACTACATTTCAATGTCAGCATTCTTTGATGAACCTGACAAAACTTCTGAATCCATCTTGACATACAAGTGGATTCCGGCATCCACTGCCAATGCATTAGAGTTAGCATACAGCATGACTTGTTTGCCATGTCTAAGTTAATCCATTGTTTAAAGTTTGGTAGATTTAGTTTTTTTAAAACATTTTACTTTTATTAGTCATTATTACATCGTTATAGAAAAAGAAAATAATCTACCTTTCTTTTTATCTTTCTTCAAGTCTTCAACATATATCTCATAACTTTCATCCTCCAAACCAAAAGTAATGGATTGATCATTGTATGTGCTTAGAGAAGCAAGAGATTCTGTAATAGGTGAAATTCCTGTTGTTAAGAATTCAAAAACTTGTCAGGTACAATTCTTTTGGCAACCTTTTTAAAAAATGCTCTCTCAAAAAACATTTTTGCAATTTGAGTTGCATTTTGTATGTCGCTGTTGGCTAGATGAAAGCCTTTGGCACAAGTTTTACATAGCTCAAAGGCTGAGATGTGACCCTTGAATGGGATTAAAGGTGCTAGTGTCCTGCACAAAGGCCCTGAGAGGTCATGTGAGTGTGCTTATGGGAGTGTTTGGTGGGGAAAAAGAAAATGGAAACCAACAGACATTGCTTGAAGAAACCTTCACTTCATGACACCACGTGGTCTGGGGACTGTGGTAAAGAAGGAACTGTATTTTGATAGATATGGATAAATAAATGTTCATCTATAAAGTATGGAGTTACCCAGAAGTTTCTGACAGTCCTGGAGAATGTGGGTATGAACCCTGTTCTCTGGCTAAATAACAGGGACACTTAGTACAGTGCTCCTAACTTTTAAAAAGTGTCAAAATACACATAGAAAATGATAATATTTTTATAGCCTGCTGAGGTAAACTGGAGCAGATTTAGGGACTACCTATATGGGGCCTGGAAAAAAATAGTATACAAAATATTAAGGAAAATGTTACATACTGAATTTGTACATGAACTTCTAAAGTAAATGATTTAGAAATACTGAATGAGAAACTTCAGTGTTGCTTCTGGGAATTTAGGACATTTATAGCAGGAATAATGCTTGAAATGGCAACTGCAATTCCAGGAAAAGTTTTTTTTTTTTTTTTTTTCCTGAGACAGCTGCTCTTGTTGCCCAGGCGAGAGTGCCCTGGCATGATCTCGGCTCACTGCAACCTCTGTCAGGGTTCAAGCGATTCTTGTGCCTCAGCCTCACAAGTAGCTGGGATTATGGGTGCACATCACCATAACTGACTAATTTTTCTAGTTTTAGTAGAGACAGGGTTTCGCCATGTTGGCCAGGCTGGTGTTGAACTCCTAACCTCAGGTGATCTGTCAACCTCAGCTTCCCAAAGTGCTGGGATTACAGGTATAAGCCACCACGCCTGGTCAAGTTTTTTTTTTTTTAAATGATGATCTCCTCACTTCATGATAGTCATCATCAACTTGGAACCTTGTACAAGGATGTGATAAAATTTAAAACCATTGTAACTACTACTTAAAGTGTATAAAGTGTTAGAATTACATTTAAAAATACAATAGCTTTTTTCTTTAATGGTCAAAATGTTGAAATTTGGGGGGGGGAAATGTGTTTTTTTCCCAAAAGATAACATATTTTCACCAAAGCTAATGACCATGGGATTCCAATCCATAGCAAGTATTTCAAAATAATGATGGTGTGCTAACTAGAGAATGCCTGTGCATTATTAGAACAGCTCCCTTGTGCCACTTTGCATACTATTAGATGGGTACATCAGCTGCAAATGGGCAGAAGTTTCTGGTACACATTAAAGACACAGACTTGGGACTGCTACCTGGAGTAGCACTTTCCAGGGTCCTGTGTCACACCTCCCTCCCCACTCCCACGTCACTCCTGTAACCAGTCATACCTGTGATACTTGAATCATGAAGTGCTCTAGTATAGTTCGGGACCCCTGATATACCAAAGGCAAAGCACTCCACAGTAGACTGCTGTGGACAGGCAGCGAGTACCAGATGTCCTTTGTGCTTTCCACCTGCAGACCAGATGGGATTAGGGATGGACCATCAATCCCCACTCTGCACAAACACCCCTTTGAGAATTCCCAGTTAAGGTTGCTTGCTGAGAGTAGGGCTTGACTCCAGGGCTTTGGCCACTCCGTGGACCAAAGGGATTGATACCTCCTGGCACACTTATACCCCAGTAGAAGCACATTCATTAGAGATCAGGAGGAAGAAAACTAGTCACCCACAATCTCAACACCCAAAAGGTAAGCACTACTAACACTTAAGCCTACTTCCTTTAAATTAAAAAAATTCACTTAAAAATATTGTAAACATATTTATACATAGTTGTGTATCTTTTGTTTTCACTTAACATTATAACATAATCATTTCTGTCATGCAAATTCTTTGTATGCCCTTTTTAAAATAGCTAAAAACCAGTTCGTCATCCTTAATATTTTCTAAAAGGAACCTTGGAGTGAGGAAAAATAATTGCATATTTAGATGTGGTAAGCAAAGGCAAATAGATACCTACCACTATTGCCAGAGAATGTACGGTTCCCCTTACCTGTTTTCAGTGAAGGCCTTTTGGTGGTTTCTCTCCTAAAGTAACAGGCCTCCTTTTTTATCGTAAGGCCAGAGCGGAGCTTCGTAAAGTACACATGGCAAACTTCTTTGGCCTTCTGTTGGGATTCTAAACAATTGAAAAACTTGTGAGACTGTTACATTCCATTCATCTTTATCCTTTTACAAATCCTGAGTGTAGCAGACCCAGAAAGCAAGTACTGGTTCACAGTATCTTATCAGAAACCCTTAGGTCAGTTGTGTTTCAAAATTCAGAATTTTTTAGGTTTTAGGGTTGTAATACAGAGCATATACTATATATATGTAGCACCCCAGAAGAGAGGGGGGCAGCACCCCATAATAAAAATTAGTTAATTTTATGTTGAAACATAGGAAAATTTACACAAAGTGAAATAAAGACCTCATGTTAGTTCACATCAGGAGTTAACTAAGAAATGAGTTTAGGTCATATTTTGCTGTCAAATAAGTTCTGAAAAACTTTAGGTCTTTAGAAAAAAATTTTGGTTTTCAGAATTCCATATGAGGGAGTGCGAACCTGTATCCAACATATATCAACCTTTGCCTAATTGAGGGGGATCTTTTACTCATATGAAATGTGCAATCTTTTCTCCTTATCTAGAATACACCTTTAATAATTTTGGGGGGATTGCTGAAGTCTACGAAGGTTATTGATATTAAAATAACTACTGTTTACTAAGTGTCTACAGTGAGCCAAACACCGTGCTAATGATTTTACATATGTATCCATTTAATTCCTCATAATAATCTTGCAACATAGGCATTATTGTCCCCATTTTACAGATGATAATCTGAGGCTCTCAGGAGTCAGTCATGACACTTGCCCAAGATTACAGGGCTGGCGAGAAGTTGTGATTGAAGTGTGTCTAAAATCAAACCTATTCTTTCCATTACCATCCACTTACCGCCATCTAAGAAAATACTACACTACAATTTGAGGGACTAACAAAATGCAAATTCAAATTAAATCAGTTGAAGTAAAAAAGTTAATTGATTATTCAGTAATTATTTCATTTTGCTAAAGAAAAATCTAAGTCTCAAAAGGAAAATTAAATTTGCTACTTGGAAAATCATAAAAAATCTTTCAGAATCAGGTAGAAAAGAAAATTATAACACATGAGTCATAGGACCTCAATTTTTAACATTATGTAGTAAATGAATTATCAAGCAATTTATACAGTAAAGTCAAATTTCAATTAGTCACAGTAATTCAGAAAATAAAATAATTATTTGTGACTTTGGGATTCATTTTATGAATTAAAAATATTCTCCAGAGGATTTGCCTTCCTAAAATAATGCTTTTCAAAGATAAGTGGAAAAGCTTTTATTAGCTATTATTTTGAATTAATCCACATCTTGCCTCCAATTCAGATGAGTAGGTACCTTTAACTATCTTCAACTGATTTAACAAGGGCAGACCACTTAATTATATTCACACCCACTCTGGAACTCTTTACCATTGATTCTCAATTCAGAAATATCAACTGTGGCATCTTGTATTTATATTTTAGTGCTTTTACACTTACAAAGATAATTTATAAAGAAAACTAGTGCTAGAGCCAGCATTGTACTTATTCTCTTAGCAAGTAATTTAATGCAGTACTTTACTGACCCTTGTATTAATTCGTTTTCTGCTACTATCACAGAATACCATAGACTTGATAATTTATAAAGCAAAAAAATTTGTTGGCCAGGTGCTGTGACTCACACCTGTAATCCCAGCACTTTGGGAGGCTGAGGCGAGAAAATCGCTTGAGGCTAGGCATTCAAGACCAGCCTGGGCAACACAGTAAGACCCTGTCTCTACAAAAAATTAAAAAAAAAAATAGCTGGGCATGGTGGCCTGCTTCTGTAGTCTCAGCAACTTGGGAGGCTGAGACCAAAGGATTGCTTGACAAGCCTGGGAGTTTGAGGCTGTAGTGAGCTATAATCATGCCATGGCACTCCAGCCTGGGTGACAGAGTGCGACCCTGTCTCTTAAAAAAGAAAAAACAGAGAGAAAATTATTTATTACACTTCTGGAGGCAGGCAAATCCAAGAATATTGTGCAGGCATCTAGTGAGGATCATCTGATGGTGGAAGGCAGCAGTGAGTACATGAGTCAGAGAGGAAATCTGGCGAACTCACTTTTATAACAAACCCAGTGTCTTGATAACCAAACCACTCCCATGATAGCAGTAATCTGTTCATGATAGTGGAGTTCTCATGACCTAATTACATCTTAAAGATCCGACCTCTCCAGAGGTTGCAGTGAGCCGAGATAGTACCACTGCACTCCAGCCTAGCGACAGAGTGAGACTCTGTCAAAAAAAAAAAAAAAAAAAAAAAAAAAGATCTGACCTCTCAACACTGTTACAATGGTGATTAAATTTTAACATGAGTTTTGGTGGAAACATGCAAACCATAGCAACTATACCACATTGTCTTTTCAAAGCTAAAAGGCATAATATGATAACTGAAAGAATGCTCACTCCTTATATTCTTTATATTTTAGTCAGCATCACATGGGAACATGATAGGCATGCCAAATACTGAGTGTGAACTCTGGGGGAACAGGATATCAGTCTGGGTAGTTAAAAGTGAGGGTCACAATACTGAGGAAGTACTGAAGATGTAGAAGACTTTTGGAGATAAGAAGAGAGTTAAAGATACAGGTGTGAGGGCTAGCATCTAGTAGGACAAGCACTGGTTATAGTTCAAGGATGGAGGTTACTACATTTGAAGTATTGAAAACACTTTGCATCAGGAGAATTTTGAAGAACATATACTTTGGTGTTTTGGGAAGCTGAAAGTGTGAGGGTTGTGTTCTGGAGAGGAAAGTGTAAAGCTGGTATGGACATGTGGACTTTGCAGGAGAGAGCATTCCACTGGGGTCAAAGAGCCAGCTCAAATGTATATAAAGGCTGTTACCACTTTCTATGTTTCTATCCTGCCTGCTCCCTGAGGGCAATAGCTTAGTATGAATTTTAAGAAAATTCCCATAGCTAATTTCATCATAACAGCAGCATAAATCCCTCAGGGATTTCTGGTGAGTAAATAGGAAGGACCCTGGAAATCTTTCTATAATTCTGCCATTCAGAGAACAAGACTATGGCTGATAGAAACCACAGAGGTGAAGTACTCCATCTTTCATTTCTTCCCCAAGCACGGATTTTACCAAGGTGTCTTCCTACTGCTTACTACCCTTTACCTGTCTGTGGCAATGGACTCTCAGGACTACTTCTTTCTTTGAACCCCTCTTTCCTTATGCCATGTCACCAGTTTCCCTAGGTTCTTCTTGTTTCTCTCTGACTAGTGCACCTTGTCTCTTTGTTAGTTATCCCTCTTCTGTCTGCTCATAAATGTTGGTGTTCCTCAGGGTTTCAACTTTTTCTTCTTCTCTCACTCTAAAACTTTCTTCCTGGGCAATCATGCTTGCTTCAATGATTTCAATCACCTTTTTAGAGGCTGATGACTCCCCAGACTGTAACTCTATCTTTGGCCTTTTTCCTGAGCTTTCTATCGGTTGTTCTTTCTCCACAAGTCATTTTGACCCAGATACTTCAAAGCATCACTGTCTCTTTCTGTGTATATCTTGTGAATTCTGGATATCTCTACCTGGATGACCTACAGCTACCTTAAACTAAGATTCACTGGTCTTAGTCTCTTTTCTGCTGCCATAACAGAATACCATGGACTAAGTAATTTATAAAGAGAAGAGTTTTATTTGATGTCTGGTTCTGGAGGTTGGGAAGTCCAAGATTGAGGGGCTGTAGCTGATGAGGTCCTTCTTGCTGTGTCGTCACATGGTGGAAGGCATCACATGGTGAGAGTGCACATGAGGCAAAGAAAGGATGGGGACTGAACTTCATCATTTTTATCAGAAACCCAATCCTGCAGTAACTAACTCACTCCCACGACAATGGCATTAATCCATTAATGAAGGCAGAGCCCTTATAATCTAATCACCTCTTAAAGGTCCCACCTCTCTTCTTCTTCTTTTTTTTTTTTTTTTTTTTTTTGAGATGGAGCCTTGCTCTGTTGACAGACTGGAGTACAGTGGTGCAATCTTGGCTCACTGCAACCTCTGCTTCCTGGGTTCCAGCGATTCTCCTGCCTCAGCCTCCCGAGTAGCTGGGACTACAGGGGTGTGCCACCATGCCCAGCTAATTTTTATATTTTTAGGGGAGACGGGGTTTCACCATGTTGGCAAGGATGGTCTCAATCTCTTGACCTTGTGATCCACCCGCTTTGGCCTCCCAAAGTGCTGGGATTACAGGCATAAGCCACCGCACCCGGCCGGTTCCACCTCTTAATACTATCACAATGATAATTAAATTTCTACATGAGTTTTGGTGGGGACATTCAAACCATAGCAGTACTTACAATAAAAAATTTCTTTTTCTTTTTCTACCCCCAATATATTTCTCCTGAATTGCCTATCTTGAGAAATAGTAGAACTATCTATCATTATCCACCCATTTCTTTCTTTTTTTTTTTTTTTTGGAGATGGAGTCTCGCTCTGTCGCCCAGGCTGGAGTGCAGTGGCGCGATCTCGGCTCACTGCAAGCTCCTGCCTCCCGAGTAGCTGGGACTACAGGCACCTGCCACCCTGCCTGGCTAATTTTTTGTATTTTTAGTAGAGACGGGGTTTCACCGTGTTAGCCAGGATGGTCTTGATCTCCTGACCTTGTGATCCGCCTGCCTCGGCCTCTTAAAGTGCTGGGATTACAGGCGTGAGCCACCACGCCTGGCCTCTACCCATTTCTTTAATAAAAAAGCTGAGAATCATTTATTTTTCCTTCTTTCCATTCTTACAATTCATTCAATCTGTCATTAAGTCTTTTTGATTTCACCTTCTGAATATATCTAAAATCTAGTCTGTCCTCTCTATTCTGTTGTCTTAGGTCACGCCTTGATCATTAGTCCCTTAGATTAATGCGGTAGACCTCTAACCAGTTTCTGTTTCTACTCTTGCCTCCTCACTTTATCATCACACTACTATCATCACACTTCACCAATGTGATATCTGTAAAGTAAAAATATTTTATCATTCCTCAGTTCAACATTTTCAATGATTCCCTACTGTCTACAGGATAAAGTCAAATCTCCTTTACTGTAGCAGAAGATCTTCTATGGATAGACTCAAACTAAAGGGGTTGATCTCTACTCAGTTCTAGCTAACTATTGCCATGTAACATATGGACCCAGTGTTTCTAGATCTTTGGATTTTTTAGAGAAACTATACACATTTAGATTTTCATTTAAAATATCCTATTTTTAAAAAATTGACTCAATTAGAAAATATCAATAACACTGTTCAGTCCTTATAAAATACTCCTGCTGGATGGATCTATCCCAAGGCTCCCATATTGTGACCTCTGGCTAGATCCATGAATGAAGACGGCTGGATTTTTAGGGAAGAGAAAGTGTTGACAGATGTGGAGGGGAGAAAGTGGGAGAAGAGAAAAGCCTGACCCTGGGAAGTAGCTTCCTGTAAACTGGGAAGGGAAGGGTTGTGAGAGAGGCTTTCCTCCAGGCCATGAAGTCCTGTACCCTGTTGACATTAGAGGCAAAATGCCCTGGGGGTGATCACAATGTGGGACTGACTGTGGGGACACCTGCAGTGGTTGGCTACCAAGTTTTGTGGCATTGTGAACTGTGACTTGTGTCAGATCCTGGCAGCTAAAGAGAAGAGAAGGCATTAAATGTGCTTTCTTGCCTTGTTTCTTGGGATCTTAGAGAAGAAGCTTATTTAGAAAAAGAAGATATGACACATCTTTTGCATTTTGAGTTGAGAATCAGTTTACACCTGTCACATACCCCAGAGATATCTGTTAGATTTTTCACCTGTATTGTTTAAATAATCACAGTTTTAGTGCAGTAGCTCTATCCCACTCGCCCCCATCTGTGAGTTTACTTTCCATGATTTCAGTTGCCCACAGTGAAATACAGTAAGATATTTTGAGAGAGAGAGAGAGAGAGAGAGAGAGCAGACATTCACATTGTTTTCATTATGGTATGTTGTTCTAATTGCTCTACTTTTTTATTAGTTATTGTTAATTTCTTATTGTGCCTAACTTATAAATTAAACATTATCATGGGTATGTATCTGTAGGAAAAAACATAGTATATGTAGGGTTAGGTACTATCCATTGTTTAGGTATCTGTTGGGTGTCTTGGTACATATTCCCTGCAATCCAAAATTGGTTGGTAGAAGTACCTACTGTCAGTACCATCAGTAGATTTACTTATCACATGGTAAGTGGAATGTCACTTAGGGCACAGGTAAATTATTTATAGGACTTTTCTTAACAAAGATCATTAAAATTTAGGCCTAAATGAAAGCCTTGCCCCAAAGACATTCCAAAAAGATCAAAAGGCACAGAAGTTTTAGTTTGAGAAGAATGTGTGGCCAATAGTGTGGTGATATTATAAAACAGTGAATTCAGAACTATTATAGATTGGGCACCTTGAGGTCAATCCCACCACAATTGCACAGACGAACTCAATTGTGTCCCAGTGCACAAGTGAGTCCAGCTATTGATAGTGACTTAACAGAAAGTTTAGACGAACATAAGCACAAAAAATTACAGTCTTTCTACCCTTGGGAATGGGGAGAAAAAGGAATCTCTACTCCAATACCAAAAATAATAAGTCCTGTTTCTGGCCCTGAACATCCAGAATTATGGAGGCATACTGTGGCCTCATACTGCATTAGAATTTGGTCTGGAAATCAAGCTATAGAAACAAGAGATCAAGAGATCGTAAGCCATTTTATACTATCGACCTAAATTCCAGTCTAACAGTTCGTTTGCAAAGTTGTATAAAGCCCCCTTATATTCTAGTTCTAGGAAATATAGTTATTAAACCAGACTTCCAAACTACAACCTGTGAAAATTGCAGATTGTTTACTTGCATTGAATCGACTTTCAATTAGCAACACTGTATTCTGCTAATGAGAGCAAGAGAAGGCGTGTGGATCCCTGTGTCCATGGACCAACCGTGGGAGGCCTTGCCATCCATCCATATTTTACTGAAGTATTAAAAGCCATTTTAAATAGATCCAAAAGATTCATTTTTACTTTAATTTCAATGATTATGGGATTAATTGCAGCCACAGCTACGGCCGCTGTGGCAGGAGTTGCATTGCACTCTTCCGTTCAGGCAGTAAACTTTGTTAATGACTGGCAAAAGAATTCTACAAGATTGTGGAATTCACAATCTGGTATTGATCGAAAATTGGCAAATCAAATTAATGTTCTTAGATAAACTGTCATTTGGATGGGAGATAGGCTCATGATCTTAGAACATCATTTCCAGTTACAGTGTGACTGGAATATGTCAGATTTTTGTATTACACCCCGAGTTTATAATGAGTCTGAGCATTACTGGGACATGGTTAGATGCCATCTACAGAGAAGAGAACAAATTTTTGAAGCATCAAAAGCCATTTAAATTTGGTACCAGGAACTGAGACAATCGCGGGAGTTGCTGACGGCCTCGCAAATCTTAACCCTGTCACTTGGGTTAAGACCATTGAAAGTACTACTATTATAAATTTCATATTAATCCTTGTGTGCCTGTTCTGTCTGTTGTTAGTCTGCAGGTGTACTTAGCAGCTCCGAAGAAACAGCTAAGAATGGGCCATGGTGACGATGGCGGTTTTGTCGAAAAGCAAAGGGGGAAATGTGGGGAAAAGAAAGAGATATCAGACTGTTACTGTGTCTATGTAGAAAGAAGTAGACATAAAAGACTCCATTTTGTTCTGTACTAAGAGAGATTCTTCTGCCTTGAGATGCTGTTAATCTGTAACCCTAGCCCCAACCCTGTGCTTGCAGAGACATGTGCTGTGTTGACACAAGGTTTAATGGATTTAGGGCTGTGCAGGATGTGCTTTGTTAAAAAAGGGCTTGAAGGCAGTATGCTTGGCAAAAGTCATCACAGTTCTCTAAATACACTGCTGAAGGCTGCAGGGACCTCTGCCTAGGAAAGCCAGGTATTGTCCAAGGTTTCTCCCCATGTGATAGCCTGAGTTATGGCCTCGTGGGAAGGGAAATGCCTGACCGTCCCCCAGCCCGACAGCTGTAAAGGGTCTCTGCTGAGGAGGATTAGTGAAAGAGGAAAGCCGCTTTGCAGTTGAGATAAGAGGAAAGCATCTGTCTCCTGCTTGTCCCTGGGAATGGAACGTCTCGGTATAAAACCTGATCGTACATTTTATTTATTGAGATAAGAGAAAACCGCCTTATGGCTAGAGGTAAGACATGCTGGCGGCAATACTGCTCTTGAATACACCGAGATGTTTGTGTAATGTCAAACATAAACCTGGCCTACCTGCACATCAAGGCATAGCACCTACCCTTAAACTTATTTATGACAGAGAGATCTTTGCTCACATGTTTTCCTGCTGACCCTCTCCCCACCATTACCCTATAGTCCTGCCACATTCCCCTCTGCGGGATGGTAGAGATAGTGATCAATAAATACTGAGTGAACTCAGAGACCAGTGCCAGCACGGGTCCTCTGTATGCTGAGTGCCAGTCCCCTGGGCCCACTGTTCTCTCTCTATAGTTTGTCTCCGTGTCTTATTTCTTTTTTCAGTCTCTTGTCCCACCTGACGAAAAATGCCCACAGGTGTGGAGGGGCTGGCCCCCTTCATGTTTCATTTGGTGAATCTCATTTTTTCTGAAATAGACAATGCTGATGGTAGTTCTGTTTAGAAATAACTCCAAGAACAGTTTTTATATTCTGTTTTTGCATTGAAAATCAGATTTGCTTCTGCTTCAAAGAGATATTTATGTAAAATTAAATAAGGACTGGCAGCAAGCTGCACTTTTTTTTTCTAAATGGGAAAAGGGTTAAATTACCCAGCTTCAGGTATATTTTTATGGCAACACAAATTGACTAAGATGATTATTCAAATATCTTCATCTGTTATTCTCTTCTTCATCAGTAGTTGCAAGTTAAGACCACATGCCTGATATCACCAAAGGTCTTAATGAATATTTGTTGAATAAAAGTGGACCTGCTTAAAATTTTGCTAGTTTATCAGGGAAAAGGTTTTGGGGGTTTGGCGGCAGGACATGTGTGGAGCAAGAAATGGTTGATATAAAAGGCTATAACTAAATGTATCATTATTCACAGGTGCAGATTATCTCAGCTATTCCTGCCCGGTGATGTATCAGATATGCCAAAGTTGGCTATATATGGTCTGTTCAAAACCAGTCTGCTGTATTATATCCTTATGTGCCATCCCTTTTTATTTCAGTTCTTCTATTCTTAGTAGATTTTGATAAGAGAGCATGTATAAACATTGGAGTAGTAAACATTTGATAACAGATAAAAATGTGTGTAAAACATTCAGAGATAAGTAACTTAAGTCCTTACTTCCCAGCTTGAAACACAAGGCTTTGCTTGCTGTGTTCTTCCGCTTTGCTGTGGAAATTTTGTTGGTTGAATACTTCATTTTAGGCTTCATTTTTCAGGCTTCTGTTGGATTAAAATATAATATTAGTTCATTTGTCTCAACTTAAAAACAAACAGGAACAACTGTGGCTAGCTTACTACCAAATTGGTAACATAAACATATAGAGGAAATAATTATTTCAGTAAAGTTTGAACATAGTATTCTAACTATGCATTCATGCTAGGATATGGTACTCTGCACTGCATAATGAGGCTTTGGTCAATGGACTGCATATACAATGGTAGTCTCACAAGATTATAATGGAGCTGATAAATTCTTATCACCTAGTGGTATTGTAGTCATTGTAACATCCTAGAACAATTCATTACTTGCGTGTTTGTGGTGATGGTGGTGTAAACAAACCCACTGCACTGCCAGTTGTATAAAAGTGTAGCACATACAATCATGCGTAGTATATAATACTTGATAACAAATGACTATGTTACTGGTTTATGTATTTGCTATACTATACTTTTTATCATTATTGTAGATTGTGTTCCTTCTATTTATAAAAAAATCAGTTAATTGTAAAGCAGCCTCCTGCAGGTCTGTCAAAAAGGTATTCCAGAAGAAGACATTGTTATAGGAAATGACAGCTCCATGCATGTTATTGCCCCTGAAGAACTTCCAGTAGGACAAGATATGGAAGCGAAAGACAGTGGTATTAATAATCCTGACCCTGTGTAGGCCTAGACTAGGGTGTGTGTATTTGTGTCTTAGATTTTAAGGAAAAAACATAAAAAGTAAAAAATTAAAATTAAAAATTTCAAAAATGGAAAAAAGCTTATAGAAGAAGGGTATAAAGGAAGACATTTTTGTACAGCTGTACGATGTTTGTGTTTTAAGCTAAGTGTTATTATAAGAGTCAAAACGTTAAAAAACTTAAAAGTTTATAAAGTAAAAAAGTTATAGTAAGCAAGATTAATTTATTATGGAAAAAAGGAAACGATTTCAAATAAATTTAGCTTAACCTAAGTGTACAGTGGTCATAAAGTCGATAGTCATGCTCAGTAATGACCTAGGCCTTCACATTGACTCACTACTTACTCATTGACTCACCTAGACTAATTTTCCATCCCGCAAGCTCCATTCATGGTTAAGTGCCCAATACAAGTGTACCATTTTTTAATCTTCATACCATATTTTTACTTTACTTTTTCTGTGTTTAGGTATGTTTAGATACACAAATACTGCTGTGTTAGAATTGACATTTTATAATCTATTCTCTCTGAAGCCTGCAACCTGAAGGCGTTCTCTGCAAATAAGAACTTTGGTTTCCACAATCCTTTATTTTAACCCAGACATTCCTTTTTATTGATCCCAGTTGACTATAGCCTTTTATTCCTTACCCATCTCCCAGCTGAACCCCTCCATCCCCTGCTTCAAGTTATCCCACCCTTTCTGGACCAAATGAATGTATTTATTAAATGTATTTGATTGAAGTCTCATGTCTCACTAAAATGCATAAAACCAAGCTGCACACCGACCACTTTGAGTACCTGTTCTCAGGATCTCCTGAGGGCTTTGTCACAGGCCATGGTCATTCATATTTGGCTCAGAATAAATCTCTTCAACTATTTTCACAAAGTTTCACTCTTTTTGTAGACAGTGGAAATATTGGTACTGCAATTCTGAGACTGTTTTCTTATACTTTAGTATAGAGGAAATAAGTAGATATATTATGTTACATGGTTTTGACTGTAGGGGAAAGGAGATACAAACATAAAAGAAGTCATGAGAAAACCTATGGAATGTTAAATTTGAGTCAGCAATATCAGTGTGCCCACATCTTAGTTTCTTAATACTTTCTGCACTGAAAGGAACAGCGGCTCCAGATCTGGAGCTGTAAAATAGTGGTGAACATGGAACATCCTGCTACAAAGCAGAGTCACTAAAAAACTAGTGAGATTGTGTCAGAAGCATATACACAAGCCACCAGGAAAAATCTCCTCCTGGCCAAACTTGATACAATTTAAGGATCAAAAAGAATAATGGTGATAATTGACCATAAAGCATTTAAAGAAACCCACAAGTTCATAGCATTTCTCAGGAATTGAATGAATAGGGAGGGGTCTAGTCATTACAGAAGGAATGATAGCATTGAAACTGGCCTCATTGGGGTGCCACCTGGAGTTCTTGGTCTAATGACTGAGGAAATCAAGGAAGGTGGACACACCAAGGGTGAGGTTAGAGCAGAAGTTTAATAAACAAAAGAAGGAGAGAAAGCTCTCTGCTGCAGAGAGGGGTCCTGAGTAAGGGTTGCTGTTCTATAGTGGAATATAAGGGTTTTTATAAATGAGCTAGTGGGGAAGGGGTGCTTTATTTACATAAGATGTGAAAAACTGGTTAGGACTAGGTGTGTCATTTTCAGAAGGCATGAATTCCTGACAACAACACCCACCCTGTCCTTCCAGTGTGGTGTGTATGTGGGCTCATAGCCTAAGTTACTTCATGTTGTTTGACTTCCCTTACTGCACATGTGTTGGGGGTAAAATCCTCCATTGTGGACATACCTAGCTCAGTGTAACTCCTCTGTGTAGCTATAGGCATGTTCCAAGCATGCCTTCCTAAGCAAGCTTCCTTTTTTGAATATATCCAAAGAAGGAAAGGAATGTGTTCACTGAGGCCAACTGAATGTATATGAAATTTGCTGATTACACAGAAGGCAGGCACTCTTTTGTACCGGGGCTTGCTTCGTTATCTATGTTTGTGGCTTGATCTATTTGCCTAGCTGGTTTCTTCTTTCTTTCTGTCTCAGAATCAGACAAAACACCATCTTGCAACCCCCAATTTAATATTTGATTCAAGCAAGGGACATCAATTGATATGAAACCTTGATGGTCAAGCTGGGTCACTGTATCATACTGAAAAAATATGGAGTTCTGTATCATAAATTGAAGAAAACTCCATATTCTCTTAGTATGGTTCTACAGTCTGGCTTCAGCATTAGGGTATGACACTGTGCTGTGGTTTGTGGAGGGAGCAGGACTTCTTCTCCAGTCTTAAACTCTCTGACATTGCCTGCAATTCTATCAATAATTATTGCTTCTTCTTTTTAAGTATTGGCCTCTTGTTTTGCTACACTACAAACCAAACAAACAAACCAAATTATGCCAGCAGTGGTTACAGTGTAAATCCCTTACGAACTTCATATGAACAATCTCTTCTAGCAGTTAAAAGAAGAGCATTGAGTTCTTGGGTTAGAGGACTCATTAGAAGGTAAACTTTATGCACCCTTATTTTGTTCCTGGACAAACTTGTGGAGGCTGAAACTCCAAATGATCTTGTCTAGGTAGAACTGCTATAACCTTATGTGCATGCTACCTATTTATATCCAGTCCCATGGGCAAAATCCTCGATGGTCAGCCAGTTAAAGACTACCTATTCTGCCCCTCAATTTTCTGCCATGGGAGTAAATGTTGTGCTCACACAGCTTGAAGACTTCACATCAACCCTTATTTTCTTCCTCTGATTCTCCCACCTTTGTTGGTCAAGAGTGCTTAGAAACAGAGGATCTTACATATCATTTTACTGAGCCCCTAACTTACAGATCAGTAGACTGAAACTTTAAAGAATAAGTGCCTTGCCCAGGATTATGAAACAGAACCAGGAACAAAATCTAGCCTCCTGACTTCCATCTTGATGCCAGTACTTCCCCATCCTGTCTGCCTCTGTTCTTTCTCCCTTTCCTGTTCAAAATAGGAAGAAAATAATCAGAACCGGGAATTTAACTCCAAACACTCAGCCTTTCTTATACACAAAGCAATTGTCCAACTTCTTTGAAATAATAAGTTTCTGAATATGGTTGTTAATTTGTAATCACACATTTGGAATAATAAGATAGGGAATCCAATTGTAGTTACATTTTAAGTTGTACATAAAATAATTTAAATAGTAACCTACACAGAGTAGATAATGAAGTAACACTTTACTAACATAAAAACTGCATTGCCTTGATGTTGTTTGTTTTCTCTTCTACCCAAGGATACTTACATCCTAGAAAAAACAATTCCTGGTCATTAAAAAAGTTACTTTTTCTTTTGTTATAATCTTAGAATATTTTAATAAAAAGAAGTTACATTCAAATAAATATGGGAAACGTTCCAATCTACATTCTATCTCTAGGAGAGTCAGACTCATGTTAGCATAGAAAAGGTGTTGATAGTCCTTTATTGAAGAATCATGGGTACCTTTGTTTAACTATTGTTTTCAGTAGTTATTTGATCTCATAACCTTTTTCTCCCCTCTAATCACCCTCATGGACTAGTTTGAGAGAATGCACTTGGAAGAACTTTGCCATAAACCAGTATTGGCTTGCATAATTGAGCAAGATAGAGAAGCTGAAAATACCACATTTACAATGGAGTCATTGACACAGAGAAAGTCAACACCCTTTATAGAACTGCATGATAAGTCAAAAGCATAGTATTTTCAAATCCTATTCTGAAAAAGTATTTTCTTCAAATAACCTGCAAATTCTTTGCCTTGATCACTGTTTTCACCATTTTTTTCCAGACTAAAATTTACTCATTACTCTCCTATTTTTATGTCAGAAATATTTCAGAACATATGGCAATGGAAACATCACTGGTTCTTTTTTGCTGCTATTCCCAGTGATATACAGTAAATATCCCTGCACACTGGTTATGATACTCACCTAAGTTATAAAGTGCTGGTCTCAGATGATGTGGTTTCCTGTAGTCAGCATTTGTAGTATTTAAGGCAGTTACATCCCAGTACTACTTATATAGACACACACATGGATTAAGCAACATTGGATGACAGCATTTGATGTATGAGGCAATGCAGATGGAGCTACTTAAATGCATTAGAACATGTGGGAGCTTATCTTTTTCCTACCATCAGATCCTAAACAGAGATTATTTTAGCTGCAGCACTTTCATTTTATTTTATTTTATTTTTGAGACAGAGTCTCGTTCTGCTGCCCAGGCTGGAAATGTGTAAATGAGAGGAAAGTGTATGTGTGGTAGACCCTGACATTCTTTTTTCTATGTAAAAAATTAGGAGGACAGTTCCAAGATGGCCAAATAGGAACAGCTCCAGGCCACAGCTCCCAGCATGAGCAACGCAGAAGATGAGTGATTTCTGCATTTCCAACTGAGGTACCAGGTTCATCTCACTGGGGTGTGTCGGACAGTGGGTGCCAGACAGTGGGTGCAGCCCACCAAGCAAGAGCCAAAGCAGGGCAAGGCATCGCCTCACCCAGGAAGCGCAAGCGGTAAGGGAATTCCCTTTCCTAGTCAAGGGAAACCATAACACACAGCACCTGGAAAATCGGGTCACTCACACCCTAATACTGTGCTTTTCTAGGGTTTTAGCAAACGGCGCACCAGGAGATTATATCCCGCACCTGGCTCAGAGGTCCCACGCCCACGGGGCCTCCCTCATTGCTAGCACAGCAGTCTGAGATCTAACTGCAAGGCTGCAGTGAGGCTGGGGGAGGGGTGCCTGCCATTGCTAAGGCTTGAGTAGGTAATCAAAGCCACCAGGAAGCTCCAACTGTGTGGAGCCCACCACAGCTCAAGGAGGCCTGCCTGCCTCTGTAGACTCCACCTCTGGGGTCAGGGCATAGCCAAACAAAAGGCAGCAGAAACCTCTGCAGATTTAAATGTCCCTGTCTGACAGCTTTGAAGAGAGTAGCGGTTCTCCCACCACAGAGTTTGAGATCTGAGAATGGACAGACTGTCTCCTCAAATGGGTCCCTGACCCCAAGTAACCTAACAGGGAGGCACCCACCAGTAGGGGCAGGCTGACACCTGACACGGCCAGGTACACCTCTGAGACAAAGCTTCCAGAGGAACCATCAGGCCGCAACAATTGCTGTTCAGCAATATTCACTCTTCTGCAACCTCCACTGCAACCTACCCAGGCAAATAGGGTCTGAGTGGACCTCCAGCAAACTCCAAGAGACCTGCAGCTGAGGGTCCTGACTGTTAGAAGGAAAACTAACAAACAGAAAGGACATCCACACCAAAACCCGATCTGTACATCACCATCATCAAAGACCAAAGGTAGATAAAACCACAAAGATGGGGAAAAAACAGAGCAGAAAAGCTGAAAATTCTAAAATTCAGAGTGCCTCTCCCCCTCCAAAGGAATGCAGCTCCTTGCCAGCAGTGGAACAAAGCTGGACAGAGAATGACTTTGACGAGAGAAGAAGGCTTCAGATGATCAAACTTCTCCAAGCTAAAGGAGGAAGTTCAAACTCATCGCAAAGAAGCTAAAAACCTTGAAAAGAGATTAGATGAATGGCTGACTAGAATAACCAATGTAAAGAAGTCCTTAAATGACCTGACAGAGCTGAAAACCATGGCATGAGAACTACATGACAAATGCACAAGCTTCAGTAACCGATTCGATCAACTGGAAGAAAGGATATCAGTGATTGGAGATCAGATGAATGAAATGAAGCAGAAGAGAAGTTTTGAGAAAAAAGAGTAAAAAGAAACGAGCAAAGCCTTCAAGAAATAAGGCACTATGTGAAAAGATCAAATCTGCATCTGATCGGTGTACCTGAAAGTGACAAGGAGAATGGAACCAAGTTGGAAAACACTCCGCAGGATATTATCCAGGAGAACTTCTGCAACCTAGCAAGGCAGGCCAACATTCAACTTCAGGAAATACAGAGAATGCCACAAAGATACTCCTTGAGAAGAGCAACTCCAAGACACATAATTGTCAGATTCACCAAAGTTGAAATGAAGGAAAAAATGTTAAGGGTAGCCAGAGAGAAAGATCGGGTTGCCCACAAAGGGAAGCACATCAGATTAACAGTGGATCTCTTGGCAGAAACTCT
>NW_012110030.1:133394-150260 GCF_000951045.1 Mandrillus leucophaeus | reverse complement strand
TGGCGATTCCTCAAGGATCTAGAACTAGAAATACCATTTGACTCAGCCATACCATTACTTGGTGTTTACCCAAAAGATTATAAATCATGCTGCTATACAGACACATGCACACGTATGTTTATTGTAGCACTATTCACAATAGCAAAGACTTGGAACCAACCCAAATGTTCATTAGTGACAGACTGGATTAAGAAAATGTGGCACATATACACCATGGAATACTATGCAGCCATAAAAAAGGATGAGTTCATGTCCTTTGTAGGGACGTGGATGCAGCTGGAAACCATCATTCTGAGCAAACTATCGCAAGACCAGAAAACCAAACACCGCATGTTCTCACTCATAGGTGTGAATTGAACAATGAGAACACTTGGACACAGGAAGGGGAACATCACACACTGGGGCCTGTCGTCGGGTGGAGGGAAGGGGAAGGGATAGCATTAGGAGATATACCTAATGTAAATGACAAGTTAATGGGTGCAGCCCACCAGCGTGGCACATGTATACATATGTAGCAAACCTACAGGTTGTACACATGTACCCTAGAACTTGAAGTATAATTTAAAAAAAATAAAATGATAGGAGAAAAAAATTATACACATCTCTTTTGTTTAAAAAATAGAATCATACTGCAAATATATTATAAACTGTTTTTTCCATTTTCCAATTAACACTATATCATAAATATTTCCACATATTAGAAACATTCTTTTACAAGTAACATTATACGTAGTATTCAATCATAGAAATAGATCTTAACCAGTCTTTTATTGATTAATACTGGCTTTCCAGATTTTGTTTTTGTTTTCTAATATTGCCAGTGTTGCAACTGAGAGTTGTGTGTGTGTGTGTGTGTGTGTATGGGTTTATGGGTGTGGGTGGGTAGGTGTTGTGATTCTTTGAAAATATTTATAAGTTCATTGTTGGCATAAACTCCTAGTAGTGGAATTGCTGGATCAGAGAGTACATGTATCTTATAGCTTGACAGATACTAATGAGTTGACTTCCAAAAGCTTATATTTACAGTTTTGTCAACAATCCAAGGGAGTGCCCTTTTCTCCATCCTTCTAGAAACAATGAGTGTCGTTAGCTTTGAAATGTTTGACTTTCTAAATAGTGTAAAATATCTTATGGTTTTGAATTTTACTCCTTTATTTCGTAAGATTATCTTTAATAAAAGTGTATTGTCAATTTCTATAAATTATTGATTTTTAAGGACTCTATCTAAACTAAGAAATTAGACCCTTGTCTGTGATATGTGTTACAACTTTTTCCCCTGTGTCATTTATGTTTAGATTTTGCTAGTGGCATTTTTTGGTCATACATAAGTTTTCAAATATTATGTGGTAAAATATAATCAGTATTTTCTTTGAGAACTTCTGGTTTTGTGTTCTGCTTCAAAATACCTTTACTCTTCCAAGATTATAAATAAATTTACTTATGATATTATCTAAAACTTTATTGTTTAATACTTTACACATAAATCTTTGATTGACTCACTATTACTTTTGGTATAAAGAATAAGTTAGGGCTGAGTGTGTGTCTCATGCCTGTAATCTCAGTGCATTGGGAGGCCTAGGCAGGAGGACCACTTGAGACCAGGAGTTCAAGACCAGCCTAGGCAACATAAAGAGACCCTGTCTCTACAGAAAAAAAAATTTAAAAAATTAGCTGGGCTTGGTGGTGTGCATGTGCAGTCTTAGCTACTTGGGAGACTGAGGTGGGAGGATTACCTGAGCCCAGGAGTTTAAAAGTTGTAGTGAGCTCTGATAGCACTATACTCCAGTCTGGACCACAGAGTGAGACTCTTATCTCCAAAAATGAAAAAAATAAAGATAATGAAAAAAGAATACGTTTGGGATTTTTTTTTCTTCCAAATACATACCCCAACTACATTTGAAATTCAATTCAGACAAAGTGAAGTTTCACATGTTATTTTGGGACCAGTATGCAGAGCGCTATGAATGCTACAATAAGGAGTTTGAATTTTATCCTATGAGCAACATGAATCTTTTGAAAGTCTCTAAAGCAAGTGAGAAACATCATCTAGAGAGTGTTTTATGAATATAATTTTATGTCTGTGTGAAGCACCATCTGAAGGAAGGAAAGAAGGGAGAGGGAGGCGAAATGAATGAATAATTAGGAGGCCAATTAAAATATCCCGGGCAAAAAGCAATGAGGACCTAGTGAGGGCAATGTTAATGGGACTAACGAGGAGGGGATGGAATGATGAGTGCTACATGTACTTCTTAGAGTCCTTGCAGGTTGGTGTAAGAGCCCCAGAGATTCCTGTTCTAGTTCCACTAAGTCATGCAGTTACTGGGTGGCTGAGTCAGGATTAAAACCCAAGTCTCACTCCCATTTTAGGGGCATATGTGCCACAATACCTCTTCAGCTCTTTCTGGATGTGGGTGTACCTGCTCTGGACTGGGGAAGAGGGGAAACAGGGTGGTGAAGGGAAGTGAACATAATTCTAGTGGTTAATAATGGGAAACTCAGGTGGGGAGTTCAGTGACAGGGACAGGGAATGAGTTTGATGTGGGGCAGATGGAGTTTGAGATACTTGAGGAACAGTTATATGGACATTTCAGCAGGGAGTTGGAACTAGGTGGCCAGAGGCCAAAATTAGCCTTGTGGATTTGCTCTTCATTTGTGAAGGCATGATAGTTGATTGTGTGGGAGTGAATGAGATTGTCTTGGCTGAGTGTGGAGCAGGAAGAGAAAGCTCTGAGAAGATAAAACTCTGGGATATCTAACATGTAAGGGGAAAGAGGAGAAACGAAGTTAGTAAGAACACCAGGCAGAGAAGCAGAAAAAACAAGAGTTCATGTTATGAAGACTAGGAGAGAACACTGTCTCAAAAAGCAGGAACAGTTGGTAATGAGTACTTTAGAGACTTGGTTGCAGATTAAGAGACATTGGAGGAGTCATTTAAGTATGGTGGGACTCTCAAAACAACTGCACTGGACTGCACAGTGGAGAAGGAGGAAGTACGACATTTCCAAGAAGTATAATATAGTAATGAAAGAGAACAAGGAAAGAAAGAATGGTATCTTTACACAGTGGTGTGGAGAAGGGAAGATGCTACTTACTAGCTAGGTGACCTTGGGCAAGTTACTTGACGTCTCTGAAGCCTCAGTTTCTTAATAATAATGATAATTTTCATCATAATAACTGTTATATTACCCATAATAATTTCATAATAATTTTAGCTTATTAGGTTGTTGTGAGAATTAAATGAGAAGATATATTTTCAGCACTTAGCACAATAGCTGGTGCACAGTAGAAACTCAATACGTTTATTATTATTGTCATTAATATTGAGGTTTATATTGGGATGTGATAGACTCTTGAGTATGCGTCAATGCAGAAAGAAAGTAGCCAATGAAAAGAGGAAAACTTATATAATATTTCCAGAGGAGACAGAGAAGAGAGGGGGAAAGAACACGAGTGGAAGGATCAGCTTGGAAAGGAAGAGGCACACTTCTTCCTGCAGGAGAGGAGGAACTAGTGAGAGAATGAGAGAATATGTGAGGTTTTAAGGTCTAGGGATGTGAACTTAAGGGTCTTATAAAATGGCTTCAATCTTTGTAATGTAGGTTCTGAAAGAGTTACAGAGATTAACAGAAATAAGCATTGGTTTGAAGTTTTAAGGGTAAGTGGGAAAAATCTGAAACAGATCCTTAGAGAATATAAAATAGAATTAACTTTGGAACGTGGTATTATTGTTCAGTGAGCATAGAAAATTTCAGTTTTGGAAGATAAAAAAATCTTCTGGAGATGGAGGGTGGTGATGGTTGTACAACAGTGTGAATGCCGCTGAACTGTACACTTAAAAAATGGTCAAAATGGTAAATTGTATATTATGTATGTTTTACCACAATTTTAAAAAATGGTTCAAAAAAGGGTTTTTTAAATGGGAGTGTAAGAAGTAGAAAGATGGGAGTTTGTTCATAAATGGAAGAATTCCAGTGTTCCTTGTCTTAGAGAGAAAGATGTTCTAATGATGATGGTGGTCAGAATGAGATTTTTTGGGTGAATGCTGAGGAATGTTAAAGAGTCAAAGCAATGACCAAGAGTGACAACAGCAATGAAGTTGCCAAGGGTGACAACAGCAGAGGCAACAGCGAACAGAAAAGGAGGTCAGGGTCCCTAGTGACCGCAAAGGAAAGACATTAGTATAAATAGTTGGGCCCTGGGTTGGGGATGGAGTTAGAAAGGCCTTCTCTACTAGCCCTGGGAAATGTGCACACAAGAAAATGGAGTGGGTTTTCAGAATATGGCATCACCAGGGGAAAGTCACATTTTAGATAATCAGGAAATAGTGCTTTTGAAGGAAAAGGAGGGAGAGAGTAAGGTGTATGCATGTGGGTGGGTAGGGAACATCCCAGAGGAAATGACATACATTTAAATTAGGGAAACAACATGAAAGATTTTAACCTGTCAAGAAATGATAATTAAATAAAATAATTTAAATATAAATTTATTAGTTGGTCATTCACCTCTGAACAACAACAACAATGAGAAATATATGAGATATTGTCTTTTTCAAAGTTGCAAATTCGCATAGTTGTCTTTTTGGCTGAAGAAATCTTCCAGAAACTTACATTCAAGAAATATTGAGCACCCTTTACATGCCAGGGACTATGTATTCCACCAGCATTAACTCATGAGGTGCTGCATGAATATTTTCATTGCACATTGTCATATTATCTACATCTGATCAGCTGGAAAATCATTTATTGAATCACTAACCTTTTATATGCCGGACAATGCTCTTTGATTAGCAATTTTCCACTTTTAAATGCTAATACATTTAAGAATGTTAAGTTGGCTGTTGGCCTTTCTTCTTTTATTCTGAATTTTACTTTCAGAATAAATTCATTTAATCAGATTTATTTGCTGTGATGAGTCTTGTTACAATGCAGAGTTTATGAGAAATTCTTACTAAAAATACATACTCATTATGGAAAATTTAGATAATACAGAAAAGAGAAAGTTTGACCTTTGATGTCCTAGAGAGTAGTTAAATTATCTGAAAAGAGACACAACTGGGAATCATTGTAAGGAAATCCTAACCTTCCCGAGATCCTGAGGGCACAAATGATGCTGGATTTGCCTCTGTTTGTACTACAGCATGGAGTGCTGCCTAAAAACATTAATAAATAAAATACTACTTCTAGCACTGGGCTAGGTGCTGGGGATACAGTACTGAACAAAGCAAACTGTCTTGCCCTCCTGGAGTTTACTTTCTATTGGGGAGAAAGAAGTTGCTCACATAGTAGTACAAATATGTTATTAATGAACAGTGATAAATAACAATTGGACTGGTAAAGAAGATAAAGTAGAATGGTACTAAGGTAGTGTAGTCAGAGAAGGTGACATTTAAACTGCACCCTAAAGGGTACGAGGAACATATGAAAGGGAAGAGACACAGGGAAGAGAAAACCTCAGGGGCAAAGGCCTTGAGATAGACAGAAGCCGCAGTGCTCAGTGAACAGAGAGTGCTAGTGTGGCTGGAGCAGAGTGGGCAATGGGGAGAGTATAATGTGAAGGGGTTGCAGACAGAAAGGGACAGAAGCTCGGTTGGGCTGGGCCCTGGAGGCCAGAGGAAGAAGCTCAGATTTTATCCAGAGTGTATTGAGAAGCCATAGATGAGTTTTGAGTAATATGGGATGTGATTTGATTTTTATTTTTAAATTAGTGCTGTGACTATCATGTGAGAAACAGACGGAGGGCAATAAGAGGGAAGGGATGAGACCAGCCAGGAGTCTGCATTAATTCAGATGCTTAATAATGGTGGTTGTGGTGATGATGATAATGATGTAGTACTAGCTGCAGTGTTTGGTGTCTTCTGTAAGACTGATGCTCTACATATATTATCTCTAATGTCACTGTGATTCTGGAGTTTGGGTATGATTGTCTCCCTTTTAGAAGTGAAGAAATAGTGGCTCTTGCAAAAGGTCACATAGGTAAGAGGTAGCAAAGCCAGAATCTGATATTAGGGCTATCTGGCTCTTTCTCTTAGTTCATGGAGAACATTGGTAGAATGGGGCATAATTGAATCCCAGGACCTTATATTTCATTCACCTCTTTGTCAAGCTTGCTTTTCCTTGAATGGGAATAGGATCTATGGGGATATACTGGGATGAATGAACACATTGCTGGGTACTGGAAGCAATACCAGTGGAACCAGTGGAAGAAGACTGGTCCTGGCTGATAGGGAGAGGAAATGGGGATTATGACTAAGTTTGCCAACACAATATGACTTCATTCTGGGAGATTTTGCAAAGGGGCAGAAGTGGAGAAGAAGCAGGGGGTGGCAGCACAGAGGAGGGTGTCACACCAATCCTCTCCTCCCTTGGGTGTAGCAGTTTCACTTCTTTCTTAAGGGAGATTAGAATACGTGATATGGAAGAAGGGAAGATTGAAGTTTGGGGAACAATGAGACAGCACCCTCCTCACCCAAACTGGATCACTTCCAGTCCCCTATCCACTACCCTGAAAGTTTCCATCTGCCACTTTCCTGGACCCTGGGGAGAAACTTCTCCTAGAGAAAGGAAATACTCTATAAAGATATCTAGTTGATCAATCTATGAGTCAAGCCAAACTCCTTGTGAGAAGAGGGAGGAATGGTGTGAGATTTTAGGGAAGCTTTCTTTTATGTCTTTAAGGTAAACAGTACTTATCATTTGTAAAGCACGTCTATGCTTTGCCTTGGTTTTCCTGGATGCGGTCTTATCCAGTCATTTTTATACATTGGCACTACCTGCCCCATCAACCTTTCCAACCTTACTTACCCCTTCCTCCATACTCTCTACATTTAGACCGATTAGACTGTTTACTGTTCCTCAATTCACTATGCACTTACACCTCCATGGCTTTGCTCAAACTATTCCTCTTGCTAGTGCTACCTCTTCCCTTTGTCTGGGAAACTTCTGTTTAACCATTGGAACCCAATTCAAATGTTTTGATCTCCCTGACAACCCACAATCAAGCTGACTTTATTGTTTCCTCTCTCCCTTCCTTATATATTATATACATAATATATCCAACTCTGTTTGTTTTCCTGCCTCCTCCACTGCTAGGTCCTTGGGAACAAGGGTTGTGCTTTAGTCATCTTTATTTCCCCAGAAATTATCCACAGCAGGCACTCAGTAAATGTTCTTTAATTTGGATCAGTCCTTACAGAAACGCTATAAACTAAGTAAGGCAGGCATCATCCACTAGGCAGATGTAGGGATCCTACCCAAATCCCAAAGATCTGCAGAGAAATGGAGCTAGACTCCCTGGTTGAGCTGTTATGAGGTTGGCACTACTTCACCATTTTTGACCTACAGAAATGACAGTCTTATATGCCTCAGTCTACTAGGACTCACATCTTCTTGTTCTTGGGTCAGTGCTCTTTGTAAAGCATTTTTAAAATCTGACTTTCCAGCTGGCCTGTGGCTCTGCAGTGTTAGTGTGACTGAACATTTCAAATTATTCAGTTCAAGTTGTTTTATTCCCCTCCTGGGCCCCCGCCCATGCCTCACATACTTTGGGAGCCCCAGTGGATCAAGTCTGTAGTACTCTTTAAGAAGCAAAGGTAGATTGGCGTCCCCTTCCCAAGCTTAGACCCAGGATTTTCTCCCTTCCCTCAAGTCCCTGCAGCTCTCCAGGTCTCAGTTTCCTTGTCTTCAAAACAAGGAGGGTATGCTAAAGCTAGCATTTTCCTCCCTGTTTCCTGTGTTCCTGTACAGGTTCCTCATTTAGCCCATTTCTTTCCTTCTCCCAGGGCCCCTTCTATCCTGGCAGCTCCACTAACACAAAGGGTGCCATCCTCAGAAAACATACAAATTCTGCCTCAGTCCTGTGATCTCCTCTTCTCCTTTCTACTAACCTTACAGCAGGACAAAATTACAGTGAAAAGAAAAGTCCACAGAGTCTGCAGCATTTTTTTTTTGTTTTTTTGTTTTTATTTGTTTTTTTCTTTAGTACCCAAATATCTGAAAGCTGATTTTTTTTTTTTTTTGAGTCAGTGTTTTGCTGTGTCACCTAGGCTGGAGGGCAGTGGCATGATCATAGCCTCACTGAACTCCTAGGTTCAAGGGATCTTCCTGCCTCAGTCTTCCAAGTAGCTAGGAATACAGGCATGTGCTACCACGCCCAGTTAATTTTTCATTTTTGTGGAGACAGGGTCTCGCTTTGTTGCCCAGGTTGGTCTCAAACTCCTGGCCTCAAGTGATACTTCCATCTTGGCTTCCCAGAGCACTGGGATTACAGGTGTGAGCCACCATGCCTGGCTGTTGTTTAATGGATTCAGAAAGCTCTCAGTGCTGGAAGAAAGCAATTATGGAAAAAAAAAATCCAACATGGTGCATAGAGACCTTTGGTTTTAGTTTAAAGTTGAGATCATTTTTTTCTTTTACTTTTTAAATGCATTTTACATAAAATTGGACAAGTAATGTAAAAATTCAAAGGAGTATGAAATATTTAGCAAGAGTATGTAGAGTTAAATAAAATTTCTCCTTTTTTTGTTGTTTTTGTTTTTTATTTTAGAGACAGAGTCTTGGTCTGTAATCCAGACTGAAGTGCATAGCTGATTGCAACCTTGAACTCCTGGCCTCAAGTGATCCTCCTGCCTTGGTCACCCAAAGTGCTGGGATTAGAGGCATGAGCCACCATGCCTAGCTCTCCTGTATTTTTTATAATTAGACCTTATATAGCGTTTACTATGTGCCAAGAACTGTAGTAACTGCTTCACATATTTAAGTTATTTAATTATTACTGCAATCTTGTTAGGGTACCATTATTATTATCCCTTTTTTATATATGAGGAAACTGAGGTACAGAGGAATCAAGTAAATACCCAAGGCCTCATAGCTGAAACCCCAAGCAAAGATTTTCAGAGTTCATGAGGTGCTTCAGTAAACGGTTGGAGGAATCCAAATCCGTTGCATTCCAGATCTTCCTCCCTAGCCCCTGCATCCAGAGCAGAAAACGCCTACCTAGAAAGTTTTCTAGGTAGAAGAGGTTTTACTGGTAAGAAAACAAAATTAAAACTTTGAAAATATGTCATTAGGCTACCTGAATTATTTGACCCTATAAGGAGGATGATAGGGTGAGACCCAGCTCATATACCATCAGTGGTAGTCAAGCTAGAGAAGATTTAGTAGCATCATAAGGAGAAAGCATTACACTTAATGATTGGAAGAAGTTTTCAAAACTTTGTAAAGAGTAGAATCCTTTTCTGAGAAAAAAATATTGCATAGGAAGCCTAATAGATAAGACAAAATCATTAATTTATTAATATAAATATGCTTCATAAGTTTACATTTATATTTACTCATTATAAAGTTATTTAATGAAATATACTGTTTCCACCATAATAATGGATTAATTGCCATGAACAGCCCTCCTGATAAAACAACTAAAATGCTGCAAGAAGTATTTTAAAATATATTTTCAAACAACATTGAGGGGGCATGAATGGGAGGCTAGCAACCTTGGCTTTTTTCTAAAGTTGTCTACTATATCCTAGAGACAAAGAGGAAGAATTATGTAAAGAACCAGGACCAGGAGATAAAGCTCAGGATATGTCTAAGATGGGGAGTCTAACAGGAAACTGCTGCATAAACCTGGACTCTCAAAGGGCCACATTCACAATAGAAGGGTGATCAAGATAAATAAACTCCACAGAAGGGAATAGCCAGAAACCTTGTCTGTCTCAACTCCAGCCCTTGCTGGAAGGAAACACATATCTCTAAGAATTTATCTTCTCAGGACAAGTTAGCCCCTACATGGGTTTGTAGTCTGAAATCATACTAGTTGTGTGCTTCTGAAAGCCTGAAATAGAGAATTAAGTATAACATAGTTTTAGGTTGGCAGTGCCCCAAGGCAAATACAAATCTTATCTTGAAGAACTCAGCTGCTACGCAAACCACCAAGCATTCCCACAGAAAAGCCTTCAGGACAAATGAGTAGTCTGCAGTCAAAATTTGCAAAGCAAACAAGAATACTAGACACCATGGTGAGAACCCACAAAACGAACAGGTAGCAGAAACCAGGCACAAAGCCTTTGTGTATTAGAACAAGCAGAAATAACATATAAAATAACTGATTTTAATATTGTTAGATATATTTCTAACAGATTGAAAATACAAACAATAAACATGTATATTTGTAAAAGATCCAAATAGAATATCTAGACATAAAAGATGTATTATTGACATTAAAACTCTATGGTTCAATTAAACAGAAGATTAAACACAAATAAAAAGAGTCAGTGACCTAGAGAACATGTCTGAAGTATTCCACAGAATACAGTCCAGAGATACTTGGAGGTGGAAAATATGAAAAGAGGGCAAAAGACTTGGAAGAAAAATGAGACAGTTTTATGTCTATTTGGAATGGTAGAAGGAAGTGCTAGGACAGAGATGGAACAATATTTGAAGATGGAACAATATTTGAAGAAATAATGGCTGACAACATTTCAGAATTGTTGAAAGATCCTAATCCTCAGATCTAAGAATTTCAATGAATCCCAAGCAGATAGAGAGAAAGAAAGGACTGGGGGTGGTGGCTCAAGCCTTGTAGTCCCAGCACTTTTGGAAGCTGAGGTGGGATGATCTCTTGAGGCCAGGAGTCTTAAGACCAACCTGGGCAACATAGCAAGACCCCATCTCTACAAAAAAATAATAATTAAAAAAATTAGCCAGGTATGGTGGCGGACACCTGTAGTTCCAGCTGGTAGGGAGGCTGAGGTGGGAGGATTGCTTAAGCCCAGGAGTTTGAGGCTGCAGTAAGTTAGGATTATGTCACTACACTCCAGCCTGGATTACAGAGCAAGACCTTGTCTCTAAAAAGAGAGAGAGAGAAAAGAAAAATCCACATCTTGATATATTAGTTATGCAATTGCAGATTATTAAAGAAAAAAAGACCAGCCAAAGCACTATAATGAGCCCTCATCTCTACAAAACATAAAAGAGAAAAATTAGCTGTGCATGGTGATATGTGCCTGTGGTCCCAGTTACTCAGGTGATTGAGGTAGGAGGGTCGCTTGAGCTAGACAAGTCCAGGCTCTAGTTAGCTGTGATCACATCACTGCACTCTAGCCCCTGGGTAACAGAGTGAGACCTTGTTTCAAAAGAAAAAAGAAAAGAGAAGATTGTAAAGTCAGTTATTGAGGACAATAAAACTATTTGGAGGAGGAAAAAAATCACCCATCCATATGGATGGAAGTTTACAGTCTTAGAGAGTAGCCCTAGAACTTGTGAAATAAACATTTGATATTTGCAGAACCAAGGTGCATCTTGTAGTCAACTGAGCATTATGAAAAACTGCAGAGGTGGCTTAAAACTCCTTATTTTACAGATGAGGACAGTGCCAGTCAGAGCAGGCAAAGGGTCTTCCCCAAGGTCACACAGCTAGTGAATGGGTATGTGGTGGAGCCAGGACCAGAACTCAGGTCTCTTAACTCACAGAGCAATAGTTGTGACTGCTCTTCCCTCTATCCTGCTGCCATTTCTTTATTCAGCAACAAAGAAAAACAAAATGTGAAGAAAAGTAGAGTTTCAGTTTACATTGGAACTTTTTGGTGATTCCTTATGTTTCATGTATAGAATTTAATAACTGAATACATTCTTACACAGTGCAATATCCCATCGCCAGGAACCAATGAAACTGCTCACATTTTTGGATGGGGGTAAGGGGATGCAGTCTTGATTTGTTTCCTTATAGCTTATAACATAGTATGAGGGGAGTGTAAGAAAGTTTTAGAAAACGTGATTAAATCTGAGTCATGGAAATCAGTTATGGCACAGCATTCTATAGAAGGTGGTAAGGGTAACAAGAGGTAGGTGCAAATCTCAGCACATACAAAGACTGCTGAGAAATACATAGGGGAAAGGCAGGTGCCAAGCCACAGCATGTATTATATATACCTGAGTCAGTAGGTCAAATAAATTCACAAAACTGTGAAATAAAAGAATCTATTCTGCCTGAGTTCACTGCTTTGGACCTGGCTTGGTTTGCTTTCTGAAAAGTTCGTACCTTAGATCCACAAAGGAAAACAATTTGCAAGGGTAGGTAATGCCTATGTATCAAAATGTTTATCACCCTGTTTATTCATGAAAAGATACTATTGCATGTATGTGCATGCATGCATGAAAAATTATTTCTATACATAATTCATCACAAATACATGCCAAAAAGTAAGAGAGCATTTGTAATTGGCAACAGTACAATCAAACAAATTGCTTAACCAAGGATGAGAACTTGCCTATTAAGTCACTTTTGATTCTGGGAATAGTACCCAGATTCTAAAGCCTAAAGTGGTTTGCATGACTTAATTACAAAAGCTAACAACAATAGTTCTTTGGGCAGTACTCTAAATCCTATCAGCTGATTTGCTGTTTGTTTTGAAAGAGAAGCATGAGATTTTCAGATGGCAAAGCTTTGGATTTTGATACCCATCTTCGAAACAGAATACAATATATATTTTTAAATTAGTTTCTTTGTAGGAAAGCAGGCTAATTTGGGTATGGCATATTTTTCAAACACATAAAACATTAATAAGAGATTTATTCCAGATTTTACCGTTATATAGTTAGAGCCAGTGAAAGTGTGCCTAAGTTCTATTCCCACTACGTAGAGATGCCACTAGATGCCTCTGGAATTGATTCTGGGAGACTTCATCTGAAGGCAGCTTTAGGACTGTCTCTTATACACATCTAGATGTGTATATATATATTCATTAAAGGCAGCTTTAGGAAATAACAAGGAATAACAAGAGGAGTTTCTGAAAAGATGAATTAGATGCTTATAGAAATAGGGAAAGAAGGGCCGGGCGCGGTGGCTCAAGCCTGTAATCCCAGCACTTTGGGAGGCCGAGACGGGCGGATCACGAGGTCAGGAGATGGAGACCATCCTGGCTAACACGGTGAAACCCCGTCTCTACTAAAAAAATACAAAAATTAGCCGGGCGCGGTGGCGGGCGCCTGTAGTCCCAGCTACTCAGGAGGCTGAGGCAGGAGAATGGCGTGAACCCGGGAGGCGGAGCTTGCAGTGAGCTGAGATCCGGCCACTGCGCTCCAGCCTGGGGGACAGAGCGAGACTCCGTCTAAAAAAAAAACAACAACAACAACAAAAAAAACAACTTAGGACCAAGAGAAGGGGTTGGCCTGGGACTTCTGGGAACATTTTTCTGCTTGAAGTAAGGGGCATGTGAGGAGTAAGTGCTTCTTGGCCTCTACTCCTTCGGCTTCTCTGAGTATCTGATGCTCAGAGCTGGGCCAACCATCTTTTACCATGAAGAGAGATTGTAGATGCTCTGAGGATGGTAGAGTAGAAGGGTGGGAAGACCCTGAGTCCTTGATGATATCCTTGATTTTTGACACCAACTCTGAGACTGCCCGACTAAACTTCTGATTAAGTGATCAAAAAGTGTCCTTATGTTTTAAGCCTCGTTCAGTTTTGTGTTCCCCAGTTGCAGCTAAAAGTATATCAAGTGATATAAATTCTCTTTATTTTTTGTGTAAGTGTAATCTGCGTTGACTTTTTCTAAATCCTAAAAAGAAATGGCAAATAACTAATGTATTCTGGACATTGCTTTAATAATGTCTTTATTATAGTTGAATTGTTTAAACATTTTAATGTTTAAATAATGTTATGTTTTAAAGAAAATTTTAGTATAACATAGATATGTAAATTCCTGTGCTAAAAATCAGGAAAATAATATTAAATATGATAGAAAAGCATGATATATCAAAAAATAGAAAAAAAAAACTGAAAATCTGTTGTATCAGAACAAGATTTTAAAAACTTATAAGTAACTCTTTGAGGTACTCTTTTAAAAAAAAAACAAGTGCAGATTACCAGTAATAGTACTGTTATTACTATTTTATTTTCGCAAAACAGTAAAACATCAGTTATGTTTGTTTACAAAACATTTAGTGTATTTAAATTTGTCTACAAAATGATTATGAATATCATATACATGTAAGTCATGCCTTAAGTCATCGTGGGACAAATAGTGACAAAATGAAATGACTTGCCAAGACTTTGAAAATCAAACTTCATAAAATCCTAAAGCAAAGGAAGGAATAATAAACATAAATTCTTGGTTGTTACGTCTGGGGGAAACCAAAGGAGATGCAATTAGGTAGTGACACAGAGGAGCCTTCAAAGGTATAAGAAATATTCTATTTTTTAAACTGCATGATAAATACACAGGTATTTGTTTTCTTATTTTTCTCCAGAACTTACACTTACATATACATTCCATATATTAGTTTATGTGTATGATATATTTCTTAATTAAAAAGCTTGAAAGAAAGAAAATCAATCTTCAGTTAACATTCTACTCATAAAGTCAACTGTTAAGCAGACTTCCCTAACCTCCAGGAACAAATGTAGCTACTAAGTAAAAAAAAAAAAAAAAAAAAAATCAGTTAATACAACATCAACACTTTCAAAATTAAAAAGAAATTGCTGCCTGACAGCAGGAATGCATTATTTAAAATTCTGTGGTTATATTTTAAAAGAACAAGTGAGCTAGTATAAAGGGGATTCTATGTGCTAAATGGTGAGAATTTGACTAAAACAAAAAAATATGTGAAAGTTTTTCCTTGTGCCAAGACTAAAGTTACAGATAGCATAACTTTTGCAGGCTTTTCTTCTTGTGTTTGAGATATGCTTATTGAATAGTGACAGAAATAACTGATATTATAGCACAGGTTATTAAAAGTTTTGTAAAGCATGTAATATATTCCACAACACTTTCACTGCCACAGCATCCAACTTATCTGGCATAGTCAAAAGCCAAAATGAGAGTCCCTCCCAATGCTGGTATTTAGCTGTTATGCTGCAAGGCTGGTTCCTTTCTTATTTGTCTTTGCTAATGCCATGCCAGCTATTAAATATTTTGAATATCACCTGAGTAGAAAGCATGAGATTTTCTTGTACAACCAAATGGCTGCCTGCTAACACACAACATTATTAGATGAAATTAAATGTGATTATTACAAGCCATTTAAAACTTAAGAGTATAGAGGCCTTCTTCTCATAGATATGAAACTTTCTGGCCATTTATCTGAATAAAATAAGCCACAAACTACACCCTGGATATTTCATTTCCATAAAGTTTTAACAGAACTGCCTTGTGCGGTGATCTGAAAATGCAGCTCAAACGTCTGGAAGCTTGAGCACCATAGTATGACAAGCTTTTCACTTTGCCTCCTTCATGGGCTGCTCCAGCTATTCCCCAAATTGCTGACTTCATTATTTCTCTGTGGAATTCTTAGTTGGTTCAGCCTTACTTACCTAGTAGCTGGGCTTAGTGGGAAATCTACTAAAGTGAAAAGACTCTGTTAAACCCCAAAGATAAGACTAAATTATTTTCCCACTGTGGACAGATGACTTCTTCTTGAGTGTACCCACTGATGTACAGAGAAATAAATATAACTGGTAGCCTTTCCTTTGCCAAGAGACTTTTCATAAAATAGGTACAGCGAACTGCCATTCTAGAGGTTACTAGTTGCTGCATGGTTCCACCTAGATAGTAGGGAGAACCAATGGGTCTAAACCCAGATGCCCTTTTACCAGCTTTTGCCATAAATACCTAGAAAAAAATTGAATGCTGACAAAATAATAGACTTCTAAGTTTTATGCTTTTATGAATTAAGAAATATAAAGACTTAAAAATTTTTTTTCTGTCACATCACAGTGCAAAAGACTTTAAATGCTTCTAAATGTTGAATCTGCTTTCATGGGCCTTATAGCACTGAGCAGAAATTCTTCCACTTGACATAATGAAAAGTAATAATAATTGGACAGCCAGATGTAAGCATTACCCTGTCACATCCTAGGCATGGTATCCTCCAAACATTTTTTGTAAAACAGCTTATACTCCTTTGATTTAATAGCATCTAATTTATTATATTAAATGACCACTACATACTGACAATTATGATTAAGGTTCCACACACCATATGGCTCTTGAATAAGTCAGTGAAGAAAAAATAATGCCGCCATACATTCAGGTAGTATGGACCTTTTTTCTTATGGGGGAAAAAACAGGAAGCTGGAGATAGTCATTAAATTACGTAAGAATGAATATTGGCACTTATTTCTGTGCCTGAAACTTGTTCAAAAGTTTAGGATGAAATATTACTAAAGGAAACTTTAAAATTATGGATCAGGCACAGTGGCTCACACCAGTAATCCCAGCACTTGGAGAGGCTGAGGCAGGAAGGTCACTTAAGCCCAGGAGTTTGAGATCATCCTGGGCAACATAGTGAGACCTCATTTCTACAAAACGTAAAAAAAACTAGCCAGGTGAGGCAGCACAGGCCTATGGTCTCAGCTACTTAGGAGGCTGAGGTGGGAGGATAGCCTGAGCCCAGGATGTGAAGGCTGCAGTGAGTTGTGATTGAGCTACTGCTCTCCAGCTAGGGTGACAGACTCTGTCTCAAAAATAAATAATAATAATAATTATTATTTACCAATATGAAGTAGTTATGCTGACTACTGATCAAGTATTGTTAAACAGGATTGTTAAAGAACGTGGACAAATAATATATATGTATAAGAGATAATGGAAAAATAAAATTTAGGGGGGAAAATCTTTGAAACTAGTAAATTCAGATTTGAGGAAGTTCATGTTTGGTTCTAATAATTCTCCAAAGAAAAGAACAAGTGAAGAAAAGCATATAGTCCTCTAAAAAGAAATTATAAACAACTTAAATAGCATTTCTTAAACAATTGCCATTAATAAGTCAGCAGGCTAAGAAGTTAGAGTGGCTGAGATTTGAGCACAGCAGACACACAAAACTATGAAGTTCTGTGAAACTTTTTAAGGAACTATTGAATATTTGCTAGGAACTA
>NW_012110030.1:129586-132644 GCF_000951045.1 Mandrillus leucophaeus | reverse complement strand
TTCATATTTGAAAATGATGGAAACTTTGAGTAAAAAAATAGCTTCACAAAGAGGATTAGAGATGCACTAAATGAAGTAGTTTGGAATTGTTCTTTAGTTCTTTTTTCTTAATGGGACCTGACCCTGGACTTTAATCTCTGGTCTGAAATTTACTGACTTTATGATTTTGGGTTAGTACTACAATCTTTTCAAATCCCACTGTCTCAATTTCATAAATGGAGATAATATTTACCTCACGGAGGTGCTGTGAGGGATAATGTGGAAGATAAAAGTCTCACTTTTAGTAAATGGTCAGGGATTACTAAACTACCTTTGATGACTGCTTCTAACTTGTTTTACCCACCACAACACCTGTCTTGAGTGGGATTTTGTTGCTTGTTTGTTTCAGATTTTACACAGGAGAAAAAAATTCAGGCTCAGGAAAGTTAAGTAAGATCCAAAATTACACAGCTGATCAATGATGGATGATGGACTGGAGGCCTGACTGCCTCTAAAAATTTGTGTTTTTACTATTATGCTATATTGCACTCTTCACTTAAAAACATACGAAACAAAAATAAATACCTTCATAGGTATAGTGTAATCTACCAATAATAACATGAGCAGCATGTGCCAGGAGTCCGCTATAGGCAGGAAGCACCCCCAATTCCTCACTCCCCCTTACCACTCCCTGCATACTGAACTTTGCCTGAACTTTTTGAGGCCCACTAAGGTTGTGTCCCCTTAAAAGTTACTTTTGCTTGCAGATGTCAGCACCAGAGAACCTACAGGAAACCGAAGAGATTAGAGGTTCTACCATGATTTCCTGAAGTTCTTGAACCCAACCCAATCATTTTGTTGTTGATAGAATTAAGGTCCATTTCTTTCTGCTGTTCCAGGAGTTCATATTTGGTCTTAATGTTTCTAAATGTTCCTGCTACAAACTGAGATACAAAGAAGGTGAATTCCAATAATCCTCTTGATTTCCACCATGTTTGCCAAAATTTCAACTTGAATGAAAGATACATTGATTTTGGCACAGTCTGACTCACATCTCCAGAAAAACCCTTATGGTGTCAGATTTACTGACATATGTATTTTCTGATGTAGACATATATATACACACACATATATATGGAGAATATCTATATGGATATCTATCTATCTATCTATCTATCTATCTATCTATCTATCTATCTATCTATCTTTCTCCCAATGCTGACCCCTTTTCAGTATTTCTTTGTAATGATTTAATTCCCTGATGGAGCTTAACTTTTCACAGTTGAATTTCATGCCTATTTCCCCGAAGTTAATTGTAAGCTTTATTTCCTTAATTCCTGGGAAACCCTGGCCAAGAGTGACATTTCCTGTTTCTCAGTCTCTTCCCTTATTTTCAGTTCTGGCTATTTCAACCCCTAAGTGAAAGTTTGCCTCAGGATTCTTTTCTCTCTATAAATGGGAAAGGGAAAGAGGTACTTTCTGGCTGTAGATACTGTAAGCTAGACAGTGATGGGAAAGAGATAAATATCTAGGTTGCTTAGGAAATCAATTATGAAGTAACCAAAGATTGGTAGAAGGTCCAGGATCCTTTCAGAGAAGAATGGAGAAAATGTGAAATTTGAGCTGAGGGAAGTGTGATGCTTGTGCTAGAAGTTCTTAACTGTTTAAGACACTACCGAGCTGTGTGATTCAGTTCAAGCACCCTAAACTTTGGGAAATAGAGGATTCTGAAGTTTTCTGAACTCAGAGCAGCACATTTTCTGGGTGGAAATCAAAAGAGGAGCATTAAGTATTCAAAAAACAAATTTGAGAAGCAATAAGTAAGAATGTTGGAAACAGTATAGGACCTCAGTGTGGCACAGAAGGATGCTTCAGGTGGGAGAAGCACAGTGCAGAAGAGGAAGTACGGGTCTTTGCCCTAGACGCTTCACTCTCAAGTCTCGGACTTGTATGCAGCCACAGGACATACTTTTGGATTTATGCTATTTTCTTAATTAAAATAGTATGGAGGCATATATTCATGTGTGGAAAGAAAAGGCAGAGAAAATTGTGAGGAGGCAGAGAGCAAGGAATAAAGAAAAGAAAACAATCTTCAAAAGAAAGTCTGTAAATGAAGAATAGTAGCAAAACTGATGAGCTTTTGAGTTTCTCCATTTAGGGTATCAATTCCTTATTTTTCCACAAAAGTTTATTTTTGAGGGGATGGTACCTCTCAGTTCTTGTATTTGAAACTCAAAGTGAGAAGTAACAGTGAGAAAATTATGACAGTGAAAGAGATCTGACATAACCAACCCCCATCATGTTTTTAACCTCCAAATTGCTTGGTCATTCCTGGGCTTGGGCCAAGCTAACTTTGGGAGAAATTTAGTGTATGGTTTAAATGATAATAACCCTTCCCCAAAAGTAACCATCTTGGTAAAACTAATGAAAGACCACCAAGTTAGGAGTTAGAGAGGGGCCTGAATTCTGCCAAGATGTAGGCATAGAAAAATGATTACCAACCATTATTCTGGAGGTCACAAGATTTGCAACTTCCCCAGTGACTACTGTAAATAACATCACTATTGCATAAGCCAAGATTGACCTTTAGAGATGTCTGTTCAGGTTTTTGCATTTCTGATGACCAGTGACTCCTCTGTGGCCCCCACACAGAAATAGACTCAGCGCACACACGAGGACTATTTTTCACTTGTCTATGATTTTATTCCCAACCAATCAGCAGCACCTATTCCCCTAAGCCCTTTGCCTGTCGAACTAACCTTGAAAAACCCTAGCCTCCAAATTTTTGGGGAGATTTGAGTAATAACTTTAAATCCTCTGTGGCATGGCTGGCCTTGGGTCAATTAAACTCTTCACTGCCATGCCATGGTTTCAGCGAATTGGTTTTGTCTGTGCAGTGGGCAGGAAGAGCCCATTGGGCAATTACATGTTTGTTCCACTTTTACTTTTTTTTTTTTTTTTGAGACCAAATTTAGCTCTTGTTACCCAGGCTGGAGTGCAATGGCATGATCTTGGCTCACTGCAACCTCCACCTCCTGGGTTCAAGCAATTCTCCAGCCTCAGCCTCCCGAGTAGCTGG
>NW_012110030.1:121707-129536 GCF_000951045.1 Mandrillus leucophaeus | reverse complement strand
TGTGTTTTTTTTTAGTAGAGATGGGGTTTCACCGTGTTGGCCAGGCTGGTCATGAACTCCTGACCCCAGGCGATCCACTGCCTTGGCCTCCCAAAGTGTTGGGATTACAGGCTTGAGCCACCACGCTTGGCGATGTCCCCCCTTTACTGAAAACCCCTGGTAAACAATTGCAAGCATGTTTGTCTTAAGTAAGCATTAGGAGTTTGAAGTAGAATTATCAACTTGCTTTATAAAGTTTCCAGCCTGGCAACAAAGCAAAGACCCTATCTCTACATAAAATTAAAAAATTACCCAGGCACAGTGGTGTGTGCCTATAGTTCCAGCTACTTGGGAAGCTGAGACAGAATGATTGCTTGAGCCCAGGAGTTGGAGGCTGTAGTGAGCTAGGGTTACACCACTGTGCTCCAGCCTGCGCTATAGAGCAAGATCCCTTCTCTTAAAAAACATAAAATAAAATAAAATAAAATAAAATAAAGTTTCATGGAGGGGGCAGAATTTACTATAAAAACCATTATAATCTCTTTTAGCAATTTATTAATTTTAGAAATCACCCAAAGGAAAGCAAATGGAATTATGTTAGTAACAGCTATTTTCATCGACTTTTATTGCTATTAGCAATAATAACAAACTGGCCTTATCATTTATTTTTCAGGAAAAAAACAAAAAACAAAAACACAGTTCTCCATGGTTCCCAAGGTTTTACTTTGCAAAATCTGACTAAAAATCTCCCGCAATATTCAGTCTTACCTTGTGGTCTTGTTTTGATTTCTTCCCTGAAGAGCTGCAGCTCTGTGTTCAGAGGAGTCTAGATTCTTTTTATTAACAAAAGTTTGGCAGAGAACCAAATTGCCTTAGAAGGGAGATCTGGGCGGGTGAGATTTTAGCAGGCTTGAAATCTCATGTAAAGAGCCAACAGAGTTGCAATTCTGTCAACTTCTAAGGCTCATTATTTTCTGCGTCCTCCCTCCATCTTAATATTTTAAACCAGCAATTATGATTCTTCTGCCCCTAAACTTTATGTTTTGGTTCTCTTTGGAGTTAAACTACACTTCAACTTCAGCACTGTTCATTTTGAAATTCTTTTGCCATTTATATTTTCACTTTTGGCCACTGGCTTCTTAATTTACAACCTTCATTAAGAGATCAGTTTATTCCAAATTCCTTTATAATAGAAATTTGTGACCCTCTTTGGCATATCAGTAATAAGCAGCTCATCTGCAAATAAAAGCTGTCAGATACTCTGTATTCCAACATATCTGATGTGTCTTCCTGCTCCCCACTGTTCATCTTTTCTTTCTATTCATCTCAAAAATCTCACAGAAGATAATACTTTATTACAAAAGCAAATCCTGTACTGTAGATCCCATGAGAAATTGTTCTTACCTCATGAGAAATTTTGCTCCTACTCACCCTCTCTCCATTTCGTTTGGCATCTGTAGCGGAAATTAAAGGGGTGAGGTGATGCTCTTTTAAGACTTGGACTGATTCTACATCCTAAGATCACTCATTGGAAGGAAGACTGCTGCTGTACTTAGAAGGATATTGTGATGGACTGTTACCCTAGCAAGCCCCTACAGCCATTCAGTCTACAATATTAGAAGGGTGAGCTGGAAACAAAGGGACAGCAGAAAAAAGTTAACTGTAAAATGAATTAGGAATTTTTTAGTTTTTCTCATGGCATTTTGAGGGATAGAATGTTAGGGTTCTGAAATCCAGGGGAAAGAGAAAATGAGACAGCAATAGATGGCTGACCAGGCTTGGAAAAATGTGACTGTGGTGGAGTCCCCTTTGGGAAAAACAACTAAGGAACTCTGTTATCTTGTTTAAAGTTGTTTCATTTTCTGTGCAGTAATCCCCTTTAATCATCCCCAAACCTGAGCAATCATCTGCTACAAGCGATAGTGTTGTGTTTGTGAGAAATGAAGAAAGATGACTATGTCCGCTCTTTGGATAAAGCAGTGAAGCAAGCAGACAAGATGCCAACATGACAAAAGTTAATCAGGAATTGAGCTGTGTGCAATAAATAGGAGGGAGGGGTGATGACTAACAGCCCAGGGAATATTAGCATACTCTACTCTGGGAATTCTTGCAAATACTGAGGAAATTACAAAGGATGAATAATGTATCTTTATGATATGTATTGAACCCTCCTTCATTGTTTCAAAAATTTCTCTTTTTATCTCTAGCTATGCTTCATGCCTTAAGTCTGCTTTGTCCATTTGTCTGCTTTCTCCATGAGCAGAGTTCTGCAAACATTCTTTTGGTTAGTTTTCACATAGTGTTTCTCTTTTCATGTTTTTTTTTTTCAAACTTTCTGTGTCCTTATATTTAAGATATGTCACATATATGAGGTATACAGTTTTTTGTTTGTTTGTTTGTTTACCAGTTTGACAATCATTTGTCTTTGAACTGGAACATCTGTTGTAATTATTGACAAATTTTAATTTGTTTCTACTATCTTGCTTTCTTCCTCCCTATTTTGTCCCCCTGTCTTATGCTCTTTTTTTGATGAAACAATTTTTTTTTTTCTTGAGACAGAGTCACGCTCTGTCACCTAGACTGGAGTGCAGTGGTGCGATCTCAGTTCCCTGCAAGTTCTGCCTCCTGGGTTTATATCATTCTCCTGCCTCAGCATCCCGAGTAGCTGGGACTACAGACACCCGCCACCATGGCCAGCTAATTTTTTGTATGTTTTAGTAGAGACGGGGTTTCACTGTGTTAGCCAGGATGGTCTTGATCCCCTGACCTCGTGATCCACCCGCCTTGCCCTCCCAAAGTGCTGGGATTACAGGCGTGAGCCACAGTGTCCGGCCTGGACGAAATAATTTTTTAAAAATTATTCAGTTTTCTCCCAGCAGTCATGAACTATAACTCTAGTCTCTTTATGAAACAAGAACAAAAGCAAAAAGCCTGCCAAAACCACAGCTCTGCTTTTAAGAGGCTTTCTGATTTTTTTTTTTTTTTTTTGCCTTTACCCCCATGCAGCTGCATAATTCGGCTGGTGTTTTGAAGAGGAAACTCATTATATGTAGGTTGAGTTCTCCAGCCCTCTCTTCTTGATGGGGGCTTGGCCCTTCTAATTTCCAATTTTGTCTCTTCATTCCCACAGCACCAATCAACAGTGATTTCTCTATCTCCTGGCAGTGACCTCCTACCTTGGTAAAATACAGATTCCCTGCCTTGGCAAATGCTCTTGTAACTGTTATGAAAAGTAGCCATAACTGTTAGCTAATCTCTCCATGGAATCTTAGCCCCTTATCCTTAGTGCTTCAGCAGCTCTCTCTCCTTATCTGCCTTTCTGGTTATTCTCAATGGTAACATTGGACTGCCACAAGTTACTCCATGCTACTCAAGTAGCTAGTTGAATGAAGATGGAAGCATGGCTCTAGAAGGCAGAATGACTATGGGTTAGATCGTACAGACTTTATTCTAGTAACCATATAACTTGTTATCTGAATCATAAATGTTTGAGAATGAAAAGAATGTTGTTAATCATTTGACCAGAATAGTAGGAAAACACTGAGATATGGTCACCCCAGGTTTTATGACTTTTATAGTTCCTCATCCCCAACCCCATTACTTCCCAAATCCCAAATCTGCCTTACTAACTTTCTCCTTTCAGGGTAGATGCAAGCTATATGGGTGACTGTCTAAAATTTTGCTGACCCATAGACATATACTTGATTTGGTGGCACTATCTTATTACCAAAGAAAAAAAGTTCAAATTGATATTTTGTGCCAATAGACCTTAAAAAAATGAAAATTTAAAGGATATACTTCACATGGAGGAAGGTGAACCTAAATAGGGTCTGAGATATAAGCAGAATTGAAGAATAAAAACTATGATAAATATTGAGGTAATGCTAACCAATATTAATGGTAAATACTGATGATAATATCTTGTAAGTTTAAGAAAAACAAACTAGAACTAAATACATTACAAAAAATAGCCTATACGTCTGGAGAGATGATGATAGGAATGAGAGTTCCCAAGTATATTGTATTGCTCAGGAAGAGGGTAAAAATATTGCTGAGTTTTGGGCTCTGTGTTCATTTTTAAATTTCTAGAAAAAAATTCAGAATAATAGAAATTGGACATATAACTAACTTCCAAATGATTAGAGGGGAAAAATAGAACGAGAAGAAAATAGCAGTCTATCCAGCAGAAACCAAGAAAGAAGAGACAACAAAGCATAGGAAAGGTAATACCAAGAGAAAAAACAAAACATGATAGATTTAACACAAATATATCAGTAATCTCATTACATGGACTAAAGGCACCAGTCGAAGAAACTAATATACTTAGACTTGAAAAGAAAAGATCCATGTAGTGCTGTTTTAAAGAGACATATACTAAAGATACAAAGAAGTTACTGGCCAGGTGTGATGGTTAATACTGAGTGTCAACTTGATTGGATTGAAGGATACAAAGTATTAATCCTGGGTGTGTCTGGGTGTTACCAAAAGAGATGAACATTTGAGCCACTGGACTGGGGAAGGCAGATCCACCCTTAATTATGGTGGGCACAATCTAATCAGCTTCCAGCAAATATAAAGCTGGCAGAAAAATGAAAAAAGAGAGACTAGCCTAACCTCTCAGCCTACATCTTTCTCCTGTCCTGGATGCTTCCTGCCCTCGAATATCAGACTCCAAGTTCTTCAGTTTTGAGACTCAGACTGACTCTCCTGCTCCTCAAGCTTGCAGACAGCCTATTGTACGACCTTGTGATTGTGTAAGTTAATACCTAATAAACTCCTTTATATATCTATTCTATTAGTTCTGTCTCTCTAGAGAACCCTGACTAATATACCGGGCATGGTGGTTCCTTCCTGTAATCCCAGTGTTTTGGTAGGCTGGGTTGGGCAGATTGCTTGAGCCCAGGAGTTTGAGACCAGCCTGGGCAATATAGTAAGTCTTTGTCTCTACAAAAGAAAATTTTAAATTAGCTAGGCATGGAGGCACATGCCTGTAGTCCCAGCTACTTGGGAGGCTGAGGCAGTAGGAGTGCTTGAGACCAGGAGTTTTTGTTTGTTTGTTTTTTTTTTTTAAACGGAGTCTCACTCAGTCGCCCAGGCTGGAGTGCAGTGGCGCAATCTCGGCTTACTGCAAGCTCCGCCTCCTGGGTTCATGCCATTCTCTTGCCTCAGCCTTCCGAGTAGCTGGGACTACAGGCGCCCGCCACCACGCCCGGCTAGTTTTTTGTATTTTTTAGTAGAGATGGGGTTTCACCATGTTAACCAGGATGGTCTCGATCTCCTGACCTCGTGATCTGCCCATCTCAGCCTCCCAAAGTGCTGGGATTACAGGCTTGAGCCACCACGCCCGGCCGAGACCAGGAGTTTAAGGCTTCAATGAGCTTCGAACATACCACTGCACTCTAGACTAGGCATAGACCAAGAGTGAAACACCATCTCATAAACAAAACAAAATAAAACAAAACAGGAATTACTGAATAATGATAACATTAAATTCATTGGGAAGAAATAAATCCCCACTCACAAACACCTGTTAACACAGTCTTAACTACATAAAGTGAAAATAAAAGTAATTACAGGGAGAGATACAAATATCTATTATCCTAGTGGGAAATTTGTTACATCTTAGCAATGTTGCCACGCAGGAAAAATATTAGAAAGAATATAGAAATTTTGGCTGACACAATGAGCTGGGACACATGGATATATACACAATAATACAACAGGTGGGGAATACATACTCCTTTCAAGCACACATGGAACATTTTCAGTATTAAACATATTCTTATCTATCAAGTCAGTTGTAGAATTATTTCAATTGATGTCACCAAAAATGGCAGAATAAGGAACTTCTCCACAAAAGCAACTAATAAGCTGGCAAAAACTGTCAAAATCAACTTTCACAGAACTCTACATATAGTCGAAAGCTTATGACAGCCATGGAAAAGTTAATGAAGAAAAAAGCTGATGCATTGCAGAAGAGAGTGCTGTGGCATTTTAAATTGCCTACTTGCTATCCCTTATCTGCCATCCCTCAGATCAATGGCAGTTTTCAAGATGGTAGCCCATATTCCAGGTGCATGCTGCTACTGCCAGAGGGACTAAATGGACCTTTTTCTCAAAGAATTGTGATTGTGTGTGTTCAGCCTGTCTGGGGCTCCCTTAAGGACTAGTGTGACGAGTTGCCTTTTTAAAATCTGATTCAAAATGTTTCCAGGGCTGGCATGGCTTCTCAGGTGGCATTTGTCAAAAGCATTAAAAGGTAAAAGTATTGGCTACAGCAATCTGGGGCAAGGGATAACAGTCACAACAAGCAATAGACATATCAAAAAAGCCAGGAAAGGAAGAGGTTGGAAAAGGAGATACATGAGGGGAATAAGGACTTTAAAAAGTTCCCATATGTACTGGGGAATCAAGAAGACAACACTCATTGCTAGGAATGTACACATGTTCAGAAAAGTCCTGAGAAGACCCCAAGCTTTCACCTCTGGCTGACTTTCAGGCTACATGCATTCTGGAAGTGAAGACCAAAGCAGAGTTGTAAATGGCTTTGCTATGCGTTGAAGGTGTGTCCCAACACAGAGCCAATCTGAAAAAACTAGGAGAGTAATTTTTTCTTTTTCTTTCCTTCAGCTTCTGTTTTTGGCTCTAGTTTAAGGAAATCATTGTCATAACACTAGCTGACCTCTAAGCTAATGGAACACCGACTTCAGTAACCACACATAACAAAGAATACAGACTGTAAAAAAATACTTTAGAAAAGTCACTAAACATACAGATAACAACAACCCACTACAAGCAGCAACAACAAACCATGGGGATGTGGAGAATGGAATTTCCTGAGTTGCTGTATTATAATGTGCAAAATGTCTGCTTTTCAACACAAAATTATGAGACATTCCAAGAAACAATGAAGTATGGACTTTAAAAAGTGACAGTAATAATTCTTGAGAAAGACCAGATATATGACTTACTAGGCAAAGTCTTTAAATCAAATGTCTTAAATATGTTTAAAGAGCTGAAGGAAACCATGAAAATGATGTCTTTGCAAATAGAGAATATCAATAATATATAGAAAATATAAAAAGGAACCAAATATAAATTCTGAAGTTGAAAAGTAGAATAACTGAAGTAAAAAATTCACTGGAGGTGTCAGTAGCAGATTTGAGCAGTCAGAAGCAAGAACCAGTGATAGGTCAATTAAAATGGTCCAGTCTGAGGAACAGAAAGTGAAAAGAATGGGGAAAAAATGAGCAGAGTCTAAAAGGCCTGTAGGACATCATCAAGCATACCAACATATGCACAATGAGAGTCCTGTAGGGAAAGGAGAGAGAATGGAACAGAGAGAATATTTGGCAAAATGATGGTAAAAATGTTCCAAATTTGATGAGAAACCAAGATTCTAAACTTTCAAAATACTAAATGAACTCCAAGCAGGATAACTCAAAAGATTCACACTGAGATACACTATAACCAAATGGTTAAAAGTCAAAGACAAAAAGAAAATATTGAAAGCAGTAACTGAGATGTTTCTCACCATGTGTAAGGGATACTCATGTATAAGATTACTAGCCAGTTTCTCTTCGGAATCCATGGAGGCCAGAAGACAGTGGGACAACATATTTAAAAGAATGAAAGAGAAACATTGTCAACCAACAGTTCTATATCTGGAAAAACTATTCTCTAAAAATGAGAGAGAAAGACATTAAGAAACTAAGATGTTATCAGATAAAGAAAAACAGAGCAAAATAGGGAGTTCATCACTAGTAGACCTGCCCTATAAGAACTGCTGCGTAAATCCAGCAACATTCTAAGAAGGTTCTATGTCATAACTAAGGGAAGTTAATACCAAA
>NW_012110030.1:115213-118001 GCF_000951045.1 Mandrillus leucophaeus | reverse complement strand
GATGTGGTGCTGAGAAGAATGGATATTCTGTTGATTTTGGGTGGAGAGTTCTGTAGATGTCTATTAGGTCTGCTTGCTACAGAGCTGAGTTCAATTCCTGGATATCCTTGTTAACTTTCTGTCTTGTTGATATATCTAATGTTGACAGTGGGGTGTTAAAGTCTCCCATTATTATTGTGTGGGAGTCTAAGTCTCTTCGTAGGTCTCTAAGGGCTTGCTTTATGAATCTGGGTGCTCCTGTATTGGGTGTATATATATTTAGGATCGTTAGCTCTTCTTGTTGAATTGATCCCTCTACCATTATGTAAGGCCTTCTTTGTCTCTTTTGATCTTTGTTTGTTTAAAGTCTGTTTTATCAGAAACTAGGATTGCAACCACTGCTTTTTTTTTGTTTTCCATTTACTTGGTAGATGTTCCTCCATCCCTTTATTTTGAGCCTATGTGTGTCTCTGCATGTGAGATGGGTCTCCTGAATATAGACACTGATGGGTCTTGACTCTTTATCCAATTTTCCAGTCTGTGTCTTTTAATTGGGGCATGTAGCCCATTTCTATTTAAAGTTAATATTGTTATCTGTTAATTTGATCCTGTCATTATGATGTTAGCTGGTTATTTTGCTTGTTAGTTGATGCAGTTTCTTCCTAGCATTGATGGTCTTTACAATTTGGCATGGTTTTTACAGTGTCTGGTACCAGTTGTTCCTTTCCATATTTAGTTGTTCCTTTCCATATTTGTTCCTTCCTTCTGGAACTCTTGTAAGGCAGTCCTGGTAGTGACAAAATCTTTCAGCATTTGTTTGTCTGTAAAGGATTTTATTTCTCCTGCACTTGTCAAGCTTAGTTTGGCTGGATATGAAATTCTGGGTTGAAAATTCTTTTCTTTAAGAATATTGAATATTGACCCCCACTCTCTTCTGGCTTTCAGAGTTTCTCCTGAGAGATCCGCTGATGAGCTTCCTTTTGTGGGTAACCTGACCCTTCTCTCTGGCTGCCCTTAACATTTTTTCCTTCATTTCAACTTTGGTGTATCTGACAATTATGTGTCTTGGAGTTGCTCTTCTCAAGAAGTATCTTTGTGGTATTCTCTGTAATTCCTGAATTTGAATGTTGGCCTGCCTTGCTAGGTTGGGGAAGTTCTCCTGGATAATACCCTGAAGAGTGTTTTCCACCTTGGTTCCATTCTCCCTGTCACTTTCAGGTACACCAGTCAGACATAGATTTGGTCTTTTCACATAGTCCCGTATTTCTTGGAGGCTTTGTTCATTTCTTTTTACTTTTTTCTCTAAATTTCTTTTCTCGCTTCATTTCATTCATTTGATTTTCAAACACTGATACCCTTTCTTCCACTTGATCAAATCAGCTACTGAAGCTTGTGCATGTGAAACGTAGTTCTTGTGCCATGGTTTTCAGTTCCATCAGGTCATTTAAGGACTAATCTACACTGTTTATTCTAGTTAGCCATTCGTCTAATCTTTTTTCAGTTTTTAGCTTCTTTGCGATGGGTTTGAACATCCTCCTTTAGCTCGGAGAAGTTTGTTATTACTGATCATCTGAGGCCTTCTTCTCTCAACTAGTTGAAGTCATTCTCCGTCCAGCTTTGTTCCATTGCTAGCAAGGAGCTGCATTCCTTTAGAGGAGAAGAGCTGCTCTGGTTTTTAGAATTTTCAGCTTTTCTGCTCTGTTTTTTCCCTGTCTTTGTGGTTTTATCTACCTTTGGTCTTTGATGATGGTGACGTACAGATGGGGTTTTGATGTGGATGTCCTTTCTGTTTGTTAGTTTTCCTTCTAACAGTCAGGACCCTTAGCTGCAGGTCTCTTGGAGTTTGCTGGAGGTCCACCTCAGACCCTGTTTGCCTGGGTATCACCTGCAGAGGCTGCAGAATAGCAAATATTGCGGACTGACAAATGTTGCTGCCTGATCCTTCCTCTGGAAGCTTTGTCTCAGAGGGGCACCTGGCTACATAAGTGTCAGTTGGCCCCTACTGGGAGGTGTCTCCCAGTTAGGCTACTCAGGGTCATGGACCCACTTGAGGAGGCAGTCTGTCTATTCTCAGGTCTCAGACTCCATGCTGGGAGAGCCAATACTGTCTTCAAAACTCAGTTGGAAATGCAGAAATCACCCGTCTTCTGCGTCGCTCATGCTGGGAGCTGTAGACTGGAGCTATTTGGCCATCTTGGAACCTCAATTAATCTGTCACCCTTTAATAATAAAAACACTCAATGAACCAGAAAAAGAAGGAGACTTTCTCAATTGATAAAGGACATTTGTGAAAAATTCACAGTGGCATTATTCTCAATGATGAAAGACTGAAAACTTTCCTCCTAAAATGAGAAACTAGACAAGAATGCCCATTTTCTTTTTTTTTGGTTTGTTTTTTGTTTGTTCTTTTGTTTGTTTTTAGCCCATCATTTTATTTTATTAATTTTTTTATATATGTTAAGTTCTGGGGTACATGTGCAGAACATGCAGTTTTGTTACATAGGTATACATGTGCCATAGTGGTATGCTGCACCCATCAACCCGTCATCTACATTAGGTATTTCTTATGAGTGAGAACATGCGGTGTTTGGTTTTCTCTTCTTGTGTTAGTTTGCTGAGAATGATGGTTCCCAGCTTCATTCATGTCTCTGCAAAGGATATGAACTCATCCTTTTTTATGACTGCATAGTATTCCGTGGTGTATATGTGCCACATTTTCTTTATCCAGTCTATCATTGATGAACATTTGAGTTGGTTCCAAGCCTTTGCTATTGTGAATAGTGCTGCAATAAACATACATGTGCATGTG
>NW_012110030.1:111857-113778 GCF_000951045.1 Mandrillus leucophaeus | reverse complement strand
AGAGACAATTTGACTTCCTCTTTTCCTAATTGAATACCTTTTATTTCTTTCTGTTGCCTGATTGCCCTGGCCAGAACTTCCAATACTATGTTGAATAGCAGTGGTGAGAAAAGGCATCCTTGTCTTGTGCCGATTTTCAAAGGGAATGCTTCCTGCTTTTGCCCATTCAGTATGATATTGGCTGTGGGTTTCTCATAAACAGCTCCTATTATTTTGAGATAAGTTCCATCAGTAGCTAGTTCATTGAGAGTTTTTAGCATGAAGGGGTGTTGAATTTTGTTGAAGGCCTTTTCTGCATCTATTGAGATAATCAAGTGGTTTTTTGTCATTGGTTCTGTTTATGTGATGGATTATACTTATTGATTTGCGTATGTTGAACCGTCCTTGTATCTCAGGTATGAAGTCAACTTGATTGTGGTGTATAAACTTTTTGATGTGCTGGTGGATTTGGTTTGCCAGTATTTTATTACGGATTTTTGCATTGATGTTCATCAGAGATATTGACATGAAGTTTTCTTTTTTTGTTGTTGTTGTCTCTCTGCCAGATTTTGGTATCAGGATGATGCTGGCCTCATAAAATGAGTCAGGGAAGATTGCCTCTTTTCCTATTGATTGGAATAGTTTCAGAAGGAATGACACCAACTCCTCTTTATACCTCTGGTAGAATTTGGCTGTGAATCCATCTGGTCCTGGACTCTTTTGGTTGGTAGGTTATTAATTACTGCCTCAATTTCAGAACTTGTTATTGGTCTATTCAGGGATTCTACTTCCTGGTTTAGACTTGGGAGGGTGTATGTGTCCAGGAATTTAACCATTTCTACTAGATTTTCTAGTTTATTTGTGTAGAGGTGTTTATAGTATTTTCTGATGGTAGTTTGTATTTCTGTGGGATCAGTAGTGATATCCCCTGTATCTATTTTTTGTTGTATCTATTTTATTCTTCTCTCTTTTCTTTATTAGTCTGGCTGCAATCTTATCTATTTTGTTGATCTTTAAAAAAAAAAAAAACCAACTCCTGGATTCATTGATTTTTTGAAGGGTTTTTCATGCCTCTGTCTCCTTCAGTTCTGCTCTGATCTTAGTTATTTCTTGTCTTCTGCTAGCTTTTGAATTTATTTGCTCTTGCTTCTCTAGTTCTTTTAATTTTGATGTCAGAGTGTTGATTTTATATCTTTCCTGCTTTTTCTTGTGCACATTTAGTGCTATACATTTTCCTCTACACACTGCTTTAAATGTGTCCCAGAGATTCTGGTACGTTGTGTCTTTTGTTCTTATTGGTTTCAAAGAACATCTTTATTTCTGCCTTCATTTTGTTATGTACCCAGTAGTCATTCAGGAGCAGGTTGTTCAGTTTCCATGTAGTTGAGCCGTTTTGAGTGAGTTTCTTAATCCTGATTTCTAATTTGATTGCACTGTGGTCTGAGACACTGTTTGTTTGTTACAATTTCTGTTCTTTTGCATTTGCTGAAGAAGGTTTTACTTCCAATTATGTGGTCAATTTTAGAATAAATGCTATGAGGTGCTGAAAAGAATGTATATTCTGTTGATTTGGGGTGGAGAGTTCTGTAGATGTCTATTAGGTCCACTTGGTGTAGAGCTGAGTTCAAGTCCTGAATATCCTTGTTAATTTTCTGTCTTGTTGATCTGTCTGATATTGACAGTGGGGTGTTAAAGTCTCCCACTATTATTGTGTGGGAGTCTAAGTCTCTTTGTAGGTCTCTAAGAACTTGTTTTATGAATCTGGGTGCTCCAGTATTGGGTGCATATATATTTCAGAGAGTTACCTCTTCTTGTTGCCTTGATCCCTTTACCACTATGTAATGCCCTTCTTTGTCTCTTTTGATCTTTGTTTGTTTAAAGTTTGTTTTTATCAGAGACTAGAGTTGCAACTCCTGCTTTCTTTTTTTCTTTTTTTCTTTTT
>NW_012110030.1:89912-111763 GCF_000951045.1 Mandrillus leucophaeus | reverse complement strand
GTCTCCTGAATACAGCACACTGATGGGTCTTGACTCTTTATCCAATTTTCCAGTCTGTGTCTTTTAATTGGAGCATTTAACCCATTTACATTTAAGGTTAATATTGTTATGTGTAAATTTGATCCTGTCATTATGATGCTAGCTGGTTATTTTGCCCGTATCAACTAATGGGCAGTTTCTACACAAATACTGTCCATGGCCTTTACAATTTGGTATGTTTTTACAGTGTCTGGTACCAGTTGTTCCTTTCCATGTTTAGTGCTTCCTTCAGGAGCTCTTGTTAGGCGGCCTGGTGGTGACAAAATCTCTCAGTATTTGCATGTTTGTAAATGATTTTATTTCTGCTTTACTTATGAAGCTTAGTTTGGCAGGATATGAAATTCTGGGTTGAAGATTCTTTTCTTTACAAGTGTTGAACATTGCCCCCCACTCTCTTCCGGTTTGTTGGGTTTTTGGAGAGAGATCCACTGTTAGTCTGATGGGCTTCCCTTTGTGGGTAACCTGACCTTTCTCTCTGGCTGCCGTTAACATTTTTTCCTTCATTTCATCCTTGGTGAATCTGATGATTATGTGTCTTGGGGTTGTTCTTCTCGAGGAGTATCTTTGAGTTGTTCTCTGTATTTCCTGAATTTGAATGTTGGCCTGTCTTGCTAGGTTGGGGAAGTTTCCTGGATAATATCCTGAAGAGTGTTTTCCAGCTTGGTTCCATTCTCCCCATCCCTTTCAGGTACACCAATCAAACATAGGTTTGGTCTTTTCACACAGTCTCATATTTCTTAGAGGATTTCTTCGTTCCTTTTCATTCTTTTTTCTCTGTTCTTGTCTTCACGCTTTACTTCATTAAGTTGATCTTCAATCTCTAATATCCTTTCCTCTGCTTGGTTGATTCGGCTATTGATACTTGTGTATGCTTCACCAAGTTCTCATGGTGTGTTTTTCAGCTCCGTCAGGTCATTTATGTTCTTCTCTAAACCAGTTATTCTAATTAGCAATTCATCTAACTTTTTTTCAACGTTCTTAACTCCCTTGCATTGGATTTGAACATGCTCCTTTAGCTCAGAGGAGCTTGTTATTACACAGTTTCTGAAGCCTACTTCTGACAATTCATCAAACTCATTCTCTGTCCAGTTTTGTTCCCTTGCTGGTGAGGAATTATGATCCTTTGGAGGAGAAGAGGCATTCTTGTTTTTGGAATTTGCATCCTTTTTGCACTGGTTTCTCCCCATCTTTGTGGATTTATCTACCTTTGGTCTTTGATGTTGGTGACCTTCAGATGGGGTCTCTAAGTGGATGTGCTCTTCCTTTCTGTTAGTTAGTTTTCCTTCTAACAGGCCCCTCTGCTGCAGATCTGCTGGAGTTTGCTTTAGGTCCACTTCAGACCCTGTTTGCCTGGTTATCACCAGCGGAGGCTGCAGAACAGCAAAGATTGCTGCCTGTTCTTTCCTTTGGAAGCTTCATCCCAGAGGGGCACCTGCCAGATGCCATCCAGAGCTCTCCTACATGAGGTGTCTGCTGAAGAATGCCCATTTTCAAACTTTTGTTCAACATCATGCCAGAAATTTTAGCCAGAACAATTAGGCAAAAAAAAAAAAAAGAAAGAAAGAAATAAAAGGCAGGCAAATTGGAAGAGAAAGAAATAAAATTATCTTTATCGCAGATGACATAATTCTATATATAGAAAATCCCAAAGAACCCACAAAAAACTGTTAGAGATAATAAATGAATTTAGCAAAGCTGCAGATACAGGAGCAGCACTTAAGAATCAATTGTATTTTTATACAATATAAATGTCTCAAAACAGAAAATTAAGAAATCAATTTTATTTACAATTGTGTCAAAAATGAAATACTTAGGAATAAATTTAACTAAGGAGGTGAGAGAATTGAATACTGAAAACTACAAAATGTTGTTGAAATAAATTTAAAAAGATTTAAATGAATGGAAAGACATCCTATGTTTATCACTAAGAAAGCTTAATATTATTAAATAGTAACATGCTTCACATTGATCTAAATATTCTACACATTCTCTAGGCCGAATTTCAGCTGGATTATTTGTAGAAATTGAGAAGCTGATTCTAAAATTGATACAGAATTTTAGACCCAGAAAAGCCAAAACAATCTTGAAAAAGAATAAAGTTGGAGTACTCACGTTTTCCAATTTCAAACCTTACCATAAAGTAACAGTAATAAAGTATGATACTGACAGAGGATGTGCATATAAATAAGTGAAATAAACTTGAGAGTCTAGAAATAAACCTTCACATCTATGATCAACTGGTTCTTGACAAGGGAGTAAAAATCAATGAGGAAAGGAATTGTCTTGAGCAATAGTCTTTTTGACAGATAGTGTTGGGACAGCTGAATATCAACATTCAAAAGAGTGAAGTTGGACCTCTGTTTCACACCATATACAAAATACACCAAAATGGATTAAAAATCTAAATGTAAGAGTTAAAGCTATAGAACTCTTAGAAGAAAATATAGGAGTAAATCTTGATGACTTTAGATTTGGTAATAGATTTTTTTAGATATGACAACAAAAGCAGAAGTAAAAACAAAATAGGTAAATTGAATTTCATTACAATTATTTATTCATTTATTTATTTATTTATTTATTTATTTATTTATTTATTTGAGACAGAGTCTTGCTCTGTTGCGTAGGCTGGAGTGCATGGCTTACTGCAGCCTTGACCTCCTGGGCCCGAGCAATCCTCCCACCTCAGCCTCCCAAGTAGCTGGGATGACAGGTGCATGCCACTACACACAGCTAATTTTTGTATTTTTTTATAGAGACAGGGTTTTGCAATGTTTCCTAAGCTAATTGTCTCAAGTGATCCTCCTGCCTTGTCCTCCTACAGTGTTGGGATTACAAGCATGAGCCACCACATCTAGGCTTCAATACAATTAAAATATTTGTGGTTCAATGACACTATCAAGATAGTGAAAATACAACCTACAGGATAGAAGGAAATATTTGCAAATCGTGTATCTAATTAGGATCTAATATGCAGAATATATAAAGAACTCTTATAACTCAAAACCAAAAAGGTAACCCAATTTTAAAATGGGCAAAAGTTTTCAATGGGTATTTCTCCAAAGAAGATATACAAATGGCTAACAAGCACATGAAAACATGTTCAGTTTCATCAGTCATTGGAGAAATGCCAATCAAAACCACAGTGAAATACTACTTTTCACCCACTAGGATGCGTGTACTTTTTTTTTTTAAAAAAAAAAAAAAGGAAAAATAACTATTGTTGAGTATGTGAAGAATATGCAACCCTTATATATTCTGGTGGGAATGTAAAATGGTGCAGCCACTACATAAAACAGTTTGGTGGTTCCTTAAAAAGTTACATATGAGATTACCATATGGCCCAGCAATTCCATCCCAAAGTGTATACTCGAAGAATTGAAATCAGGTATTTGAATGAAAACTTGTAACTAAATGTTTACAGTAATGCCATTCACAATAGCCAAATGGTGGAATCAATTAAAATGTTCACCAACTGACGAATAAATACACAAAATGTGGTATATCCACATAATAGAATATTGTTCAGACATAAAAAGAAATAAGGTAGTTATACTTGCTACAACATGAATAAAAACATTATGCTAAGTGAAAGAAGCCAGACACAAAATATCACATAATGTATGATTCCATTTATATGAAATATCCAGAAAGGACAATCTACAGAAATAGAAACCAAATTGATGGTTGCCAGGGGCTAGAGGTAAGGGAAAATGGGGAATGGATGCTTTATGCATACAAGATTTCCTTCTGGAGTGATGAAACTGTTTCGAACTAGACACAGGTAATGTTTACACAATATTGTGAATGTACTAAATGCTACTGAATTGTACATTTTAAATTGGTTAATTTTATATCATGTGAATTTTACCTCAGTTTTAAAAAACTACTTTTAAGTAGAAATTTTTTTAAAAGCTGTTTCAAACAAACCATGTTCTCTGGTCACAAGGCAATTAAGCTAGTCCTTACAATAAAAAGATTATGATAAAACACCATTAATTTGAAAAATCCAGGTCGGGAAAGAAGTCAAGTATTTTAGGATCATTAGACCAAGGCGATTATTTCACAAGAAGTCGGGTCACAATCGAGATGATAAAGATCTATGTTCCTCACATAGACCAGAACAGCTAGTAGGAAGAAGAGAGACATTCTTTCATTAATAAGTTGTGTTTGCCTTCTTGTGAAGAAACTTTAGTGGAAAGAGACTGAGCTGAAATTGAAGCACCACCATTTCCTTTCTGTCCCTTTCAAAGGTACCAGAGCTTCCTCGTGGAGGACACTGAGCAGAAGCCAAAGTAGATCCCCTAGTGACAGGCATATGAAGTCTCAGGTGACAGGTTGCAAGATTCTGGACGACTTAGGACTGGAATCTACATTGTATTGTGGAGAGGTAAGGATGGTATGTCTTGAGGAAGGGAACAGGGATGCCAGGAAGTGACACATAGTGAGAGTTCTGTTGGGGGGGAGATGATTGGATTGAGAAGAAGAGGGATGGGGAGAGGAGCTGAGAGATAGAGGGAAGATATTCTAGAACGCCTACCATCCCCACATGGTATGAAGAGTGAGTTACATGCTCCGTAGCCAATTCTGAAAAATTTTACTTCACACTTTTTTTTAGCACACATATTTAACCCTTTTTAAAAATAATCAGTGAATCCTCCATTAGAAGTTTGCTCATTAGCATCCAGTATATAAAAATGAAAATCTCTGGAAAATGTAGTCTGCCTGTGCTCCTCATGCCCCTTATTCAGTGATCATTGGACAGATACCAACCTGCTGTATTGTGGATGTATGTGTGAAGAGAAGTGCTGGGCAGCAGACAACTGCCCTTCCTGGGAGATCATCAAGCCAATGTTTGATTTTACTCTCAACCTCTTTTCATTCTTTATTTGAAAAGAGATGCAGCTAGAAAGGAAAATGCTGCCTGTTAAATGAATGGTGCCAGGATTTAGAACAGTCTAGTCTGCTATACACCAATAAGCCTGGTTTTTGTTTGTTTTGTGGAAATCACAGAGGTAAAGTTCCCTCTCTGTTTCCATCCCTGGTGCCTAGAAAAGTAATCCATAAGCTGCACCAATTGAGAAATAGCAGGTACAGTACTCCCTGCTTATTTGCAGTTTCACTTTCTGCATCTAACAGTGGTCTGAAAATATTACAGTATTTTGAGAATGAGAAAGAGACCACATTCACATAGATTTTATTACAGTATTTTGTTATAACTGTTCTATTTTATTAATTATTATTAATCTCTTACTGTGCCAATTTATAAACTAAACTTTATCAAAAGTATGTATATATGGGGGAAAACGATATAATATAGAGGGTTTGGTACTATCCATGGCTTCAGGCATCCACTGGGCGTCTTGGAATGTATCCCCCATGGATAAGGGGGACTGCTATACTTGGCATCAAATGCCCAGTCTTTTCTACAGTGAGCTCTCAGGCAAGTCTGGGACAGAAAATATTCTCTCCATGTACTACTAAACTTGGTTTAGCTCAATAGTTTTCAGATTTTTCTTAAAAGAACAAACTTTCATCAAATAGAATCTTAACACAGAATTCATACATGTCAACATATAGATGCAGAGCTCCTACAGTGGAAGGAGAAGTAAAGGGAAGATCACTATTGCTTAAACTATCCCAGTTGTGGGAGGCCTCGAGATTCTAGGATTCTGCAGAAGAGATTTGAGAACCACCAATCTATAGGCATGTCCAGAATTGGTTCATATCTGAGAAAATTCTAAGGGAAACAGCATATTCTAAGAGAAACAGCCTTCAGTCTTCAACTCCCAGGAATTTATGACAGGTGCATATTACAAGCCAGGAGAGAAGATACGTGGGAGCTACACCAAAGATGTGTTCTTCCTTGGAGTATTGCTGGACTGAGCATGGTGAGAAATGAGGAGGGAGATGATACAGTCGAGGATTTGTAGTCTGACTTTGGGTACACCTTCTGCACCAGCCTATGGTCCTTTTCTTCCAGACCACCTATTGTTAGGGTAGTTACTTTGGGCAACTTCATCCCCACCATGGAACCCACCCTACTCCTTTCCACTAGTGTTGTTTTCCCATGCCACTCCCCTATGCAGAGGCATTTCCCACTTGGGCTGCCCCAACTCACATTATTTTTCCTTTTACACAAGGCCTTATTGTTTGACTGATTGAGCAATGAGTTTTACCCACTGTAGGGGATATTTTATAGAGTCTGCAAACTTCCTTATTTCTAAGGTAAATGCCTTGAGCAATGTTTACAATCTCAGGAAGAGTGGTTTACAACTCAGGAAGAGCTAAGCGGATGATGCTAAGCTACTTGGCATACTCAGTGTTTGCATTCTTTTCATCATCCCAGGTGTGTGCCCCTCAAGGCTCAAGATCTCATCTACTTCCTGAAAACAGAAGAGAGAGAGTTTATTACTTTTCTATTACTTCCATAATAAATAGCCACAAACCTAGTGGCTCAAACCAATACAAATGTATAATCTTACAGGTCAGAGAAGTCCAACACCAGGCTCACCAGACAAGGATCACAGTACTGGCAGGGCTGCATTTCTTTCAAGGATGGTGCTACTTTCTGTAGCCAAGAGTCAAGGAGGAGCAGAGACTGGGCCTAGAGAACACAGCTCTAGGAAGGGATTGTTAGGCAGCAGCTAAGGATTCAGTACAGGGAATCTGCCAACCACAAAATCCTGGTAAGGAGGAAGCTCAGGAAAGGAAAGCTCTAACCTCAGTGTATGCCCCAGGAGTGATTGATCCTTTAGCAGGGGTCCCTGGATGAGAAGACAGACGTATGGAACAGACCTGCGGTGTCACCACACTGCAGCTGAGCCATAGAGCCACAGATGTACCACCTACCCCAAGCCCTTATGTAACATGAAACAGGAAGAGATATTAATTATAATAATTTGAGGTTGTTGGCCGTGAAGCATCGCTTGGTGAAAGCTCACTAAATCCTACCACCTTGACTGACAGCAAGTTTGCCCAGTGGAGCAGCCTAGAAAGTCAGCCTCTCTGGTCATAAAGCAGGGTTGTGGGAGGTGGAGAATGGGCCCAGAAGGGTGCACAGAGGCATCCAGCCCAAGGGCCAGGGGTTTCCTTTTTTAGGCTACCGCTGTCAGCAGTCATGTCTCTCTGAGGGCCAGGAATCTAGACTGAATTGAAGCTGGTGACATGATCCCTGGGTCACTGGTGTCTTCCTAAAGTGACACTGCCTTCTGGAGGAAATCTCTGATGGTGCCTCATTTTTATTTCTATTTTTTTGCATCCTCTGTGCCCAGTACCTGCTCATAGGAGACATAGTAAAGATGTAGGTGTTAACCAAGTGCACATGGAAAACACATTGTTGTTCTGCATCGGTGATTTTAATTTAAAAATATGCTTCTGAAAGAAAGAAAGTTCACTGGTTTGTAGTCCTTTAAACAAAGTAATGTAATATTTAGTTGAGGGTAAGTTATTGCACCATGTCTCTAGTACAGTTCACTGTCTTTCCATTTTTAGACAAAGGTAAACCTTGCTTTTGTTTCCTTTTAGAAGGGGTATATCCACTGAGACCAGAGGCCAAACTCTGTTTTTACTTTTATTTTTATTTTTTGAGATGGAGTCTCGCTTCATCACCCAGGCTGGAGTGCAGTGGCATGACTGGAATCAGTGCAACCTCTGCCTCCCGGATTCAAGCAATTCTCCTGCCTCAGCCTCCCGAGTAGCCGGGATTACAGGCACACGCCACCACGCCCAGCTAATTTTTGTATTTTTAGTAGAGACGGGGCTTTGCCGTGTTGGTCAGGCTGGTCTCAAACTCCTAACCTCAAGTGATCCACCTGCCTCGGCCTCCCAAAGTGGCATGAGCCACTACACCCCACCAAACTCCGTTTTTCATGAGTTGGTTTTACTTTTGAATTTAATTCTCTTCTTGTTGCAATGGTATGTCTATGTGAGACTTTCATTGCAGACCTTTTGCCACAGCCAGGATGGTCACACAAAAATAGGGGCCTTTCCTCATGAAAAGAGAAGATATGGCTCTGTAGATTAAATACAGTCATGTGGGTTCTACCACAGCCTTCTCTTGGGCATTGGCAAATATTTCTCTCTGGAACAAGAGTTTTCATATATTGCTTAAGATAATCTTTGTGTTTAAAAGTTTTCTGCCATATTCCCATGTTATTTCCTCTGTATGGGTTTTTTGCCTCACATATTTTGGAAGTTCAATCCATGTTTTTGCCACAAAGGAACATCTGTTTTGACATCTAGCCCTCCTGGACCTCCCTGTGTTGTTTTAGCCTGCTGGGTCAGGCAGTATTTCCCACATCCTTTCTGGGTTCGTTGGTATGCTGGCACTGATGGATTTTCAGTTACTGATCCTTAAAGATCTTTTTACAGCTTTCAAAATTGCATGTATGTTGTTTGCTGAATCTCATCTTTGTGTTCAAAATATTTCTTCAAGTTTGATTTTGTGTTGAATTTTCTATCACAGCCACTAGTGCATAAACAGCTTTTCTCCTATATGAATCAGGATGTTGTGACTCAGGCGGTACACCGTGAGGAAAGTCTTGCCACACCCTTCATAGTCACAAATGAATGGTCTCTTCCTCGTGTGCTTGCATAGGTGCTCTTCAAGCATCTGGACCTTATTGTAATTGGTGCTACATGCAGTCCTGGAAGGAGCAGATGAACTTCTTAGAGAGTGCAGGGGAGGGAGGGTACAAGGGCATGGGACTGGTCTCTAGCAGGCCACGAGAAATGCCTAGGCAATGGTCAGGGATGACAATGCCTCAGGCTCCCTAGCCTCAGCACCCACCCAGATCAGGTATGCAGCCACATGGGTGCACCAGCATATGGACCCAACACACAAAGCCAGCCACTTCCAAGAGCTCATTCCATTGCCGCCAGGCCCTGACCTGTAAACACTTATTTCTGACCCACTTGTTTCACAGAACTATCATATATCATTTTCCTATTGCTTTTCCACCCCATACAAGACCTTCTGGGGTTATCTCTTTAAAAAATTAATTTGAAAAGGCCCTTTTTCCCATTTTCAAAATATTTGTTGATCTAACTCTGGTATTGAAACTGCCTTTGCAAAAATTGTAACAGTGAGAAAATTATGATGTGAAAGAGATCTGACCTAACTGACTCCATCTGATTTCCAACCTCCAAACTGCCCTTGTTCATTCCTGGGCAAAGGCCGGACTAACTTTTGGGAGGACTTCAGTTTGTGATTTAACTTTGAAACAAAGATGATAACAGCCTTTTCCAGAAATGAATGTCCTTCTTGCCAGGGGACCAGATTGCCTTTGTTAGTCTAACAAATTGGCAACAAGATTAGAAATTATGGTTTAGGAGTCATGCAGCCGGGGACACATGATTCCAAACCTCCCCAATTGCTCCTAGGAATAACACCACTATTGTAAAATCTAAGATTGGTGCTGGAAATATTTTTCAGACCTTAAAATTCTGATGCACCAGCTAGCACCATCCAGGCCAGTAATCTGGTTAAATCAGTTCTGCAGTCCTGTCCAGAAACCGAAGACAGCAAGAAGAACCCACTTTGACCCCCTATGATTTCATCTCCAACCCAACTAATCAGCACTCCTCATTCTCTGGCCCCCTGCCTGCCAAATTGCCCTTAAAAAACTCCAATCTCTGAATTTTCTGTCTCCTGTTTAGCTGGCTGTGCATGAATTAAACTATTTGTCTATTACAATTCCTCTGTCTTAATACATTGAGGTTATCTGGGCAGCAGGCAAAATGAACCCATTGGGCAGTTACAGTGTGACTTCAACAATGTACCTACTGTAAATAGGTACATTTGAGTCTCTAGTTCTTGGTTTATTTTCCGCTAATTCCACAGAAGATGGGATTGTTGAAAGACGTATCTTCATTTAGTGAAAAACAATAGAAACCAAATACCCTGGGTCGAGTCAGGATAGAAAAATCTAAAGCTTAGCCCTCATATCCTGTCTCATGTATCTATTAATTCTCTCCTCCTCCAATTTTCTCTTAGCTTACAGCTATTGTTAGGTAATCTGACTCTATGTAAGCACTCAAAGATGAAGTTGTGTTAAGTGGCAAAATGCAGAGACTTATATGTGTGCCCTCTTGAACGACATTTTAGTAAATACATGTGTGGTTTCTGGCTCCTATGATTATTGAGGCCAGGCATTCCTGCTCCCATTGGTACTGCCATGAAGTACAATGTTTGGTTTCCATTTCATTTATAAGCTATAAACTCCCTAGTAAACCTCATTATACTCAAACTTGTATTTCTGTGCCTAAGGTAGGCCCTGGCACATAGGAAGGTTTATTTCCTTTTAGACTAGAAGAATTTACTTTAGTTTTGTTGTTTGTTTGTTTTGTTTCACCACAGATGCGGTGGTTATAAATTCTCTTATTTTTCTTTCTCTGAAACTCTTATTTCACCTTCAATAATGAAAGATATTTTTGCGGAATACAGAATTCCAAGAGGACAAGCTTTTCTCTTGTACTTTAAAGATACTGTTTCACTGTCTTCTGACTCCCCTTCTATTGCTTCTTATGAGAAAGCAGCCATCATTTTAATTGTTTCCCTGTATTCAATGTGTCCTTTTTCTTTGCCTTCAAATATTTTTCTTCCATAGCTTGATTATGATGTAAGTAGGAGTGTTTTTTCTACTTATTCTTTCTAAGCTTCATAAATTTGTAAGTCTATGTTTTATGCCACATTTAGGGAATTTGGGCCATATTTTTTCCTCTCAGTTCTCTCTCTCTTCTTCTTTCAGGTCTTCAATTTTGAATTGTCTCACAGATCCATAGGATTTTTTAATTAAAATTTATTTCTCTGCAGTTTTCAAATCAGATAATTTCTATTGACTTTTAAGTCCATTGTTTCTTTCCTGCATCATTCCATTTTATTCTTAAGCTTACCCAGTTAATTTTATATTTCAGCTGTTTTGTTTTTCAGTTCTAGGATTTCTATTTGGGCTTTAAAAAATAATCTCTTTTCTTCTGCTGAAATTTCCCGCCTTTTATTAGCTGTGAGCATATTTTCCTTTTTACCACTAAGCATCATTTTAATATACACTTTAAAATAATTGTTGGCCAACATCTGGGTCATCCTAGCTTGTTTTCTATTAATCTTTCTCTTACGAATTGGTCATGTTTTCCTGCTTCTTTGAATGTTGTATAATTTTTTTTTTTTTAAATGGAGTCTTGCTGTGTCGCCCAGGCTGAAGTGCAATGGTGCGATCTCAGCTCACTGCAACCTCCACCTCCCAGGTTCAAACGATTCTCCCGCCTCAGCCTCCTGAGTAGCTGGGATTACAGGAACCCACCATCATGCCCAGCTAATTTTTGTATTTTTGTAGAGATGGGGTTTCACTATGTTAGGCAGGTTGGTCTTAAAGTCCTGGCCTCAGGTGATCTGCCTGCCTCAGCCTTCTAAAGTGCTGGGATTACAGGTGTGAGACACTGCGCCTGGCCTGAATGTTGTATAATTTTGGATTGCATCCTCAATATTGTGAATAATGTGTTGTAGAAGTTCCAGAATCTGAATGTTCCTCTGAATACTACTGATTTTAAGCATATATTTAACTTTTATAGAATCAAACTGTAGCACTGTATCTCCACTGTGATGAGTGAAGCTGAAATTTTACTTCAATTCTTTTAACTTTAACTAATTTGCTTTGAGTCTTTCCCCAATAGTCATGTTTAAGGATCACGCAGAGATTTGGGAAAATTTTGTACCTAGAGTATGAGACCCATTCTTTGGCTCTATCCTTTCTGGGAGTTCCTTCTTCACTTTGCAATGGATCTAGTCCTCCAAACACGAATCCTTTTCTCTGATTTTTAAGCCAGTAAAACTAGGATTTTCTATCAGAGTGTTAGTTACCCCACGTGGTGAAAACCCACACACACAAAATGGGAGCTGATGTTTGTTCTTTTCTGCGCAGCATTGACTTCCCTCATTATCTATCTGTTTTTGTTCTCTATTTGGTACCTTCAAGTATTGGTTTTGGTGGAAGAAAAAAATCTGTAAACTTGAAGAGAGACTGAGAGAGATTATACTATCTCAAGAACAGAGAGAAAAATAATGGGAAAAAAGTGTCAGAGCCTCAGGGAAATGTGGGACACCACTAACAGTGCAGACATAAGTGTAATTAGTATACTATAAGGAGAGGAGACAGAAAATAGAGCAGAAAGTATTCAAAGAATTCATGGTCGAAGAGTCCCCAAATTTCATACAAATTATTACTCTACATATCTAAGAAACTCAATGAATACTAAGTGAGATAGATGCAAAGAAATCCACACACAGCACATTACTGTAAAAATGTTCAAAGCCAAAGCCAAAGCAAAAATATTGAAAGCGTAAGAGAAAAAGGACTGATCATGTATAGTGAAATGCCAATGATACTTATAGCTGAATTCTCATCAGAAGTAGTGGATGCCAGAAGGTAGGAAGGTAACATTTTGAAGGTACTGAAAGACAAAAAGTTGTTAATCAAATAATTTATGTCCAGCAAAACTATCTTTCAATAAAAGGCAATTTCTCAAAGAAAATATGCAAATAGCCAATAATACATGAAAAGAGTCAATATCATTATCTATCAGGAAATGCAAATCAAAACCACAGTGAGATATCACTTCATACATGATAGGATGGTTAAAATATAAAAGAGACATAATAACAAGTATTGAAAAAGATGTGGAGAGTTGCAACCTTCAGATCTTGCTGGTAGGGATGTGAAATGGTGCAGCCACTTTGGAAAATAATCTGGAAGTTCCTCAAAAGATTAAACGTAGAGTTCCTGTATGACCCAGTTATTCACTCCTCAGTATACACTCTATACAATGGAATATTATTTGACAGTATAAAGCGATGAAGTACTGGTACATACTGCAACATGAAGGAGACTGTAATACATTATGTTAAGTGAAAGAAGCAAGATACAAAAGACTACATATCAGTGATTTTTTTGTGTAAGTCTATTTATATGCAGGGTCCAGAATAGGCAAATCCAAAGAGACAGAAAGTAGATTAGTGGTTGCCAGGGTCTGGGGTGGAATGAAGGGAGAGAAAGGGAGGAACTGCTAATGGGTATGGGGTTTAATCTGAGGTCATGAAAATATTCCAATATTCTGGTGGAAGTTACACAACTCTGTGAATATAGTAAACACCATCGATCTGTTCACTTTTAAGTGAGTGAATTGTGTGTCTGTGAATTATTAGTGTATTTCAAATAAAGCTGTTTTTTTTTTAACTAGTCGTTAAAAGCAACCACAACAGCCACCCACACACCTGATTTCTTAAGTTAAATGCTGGTGCGATGTCTCCTCTTCCCTCTCCTTGGCCTAGCCTAGGTCTTGTGAGAATGACCTCTCTGTATCACTTGTCATCACATTCAGTGGCAACAGCAGGAGCTAAATTTATTTTTTGGTTATCTTTTCATCCCTCAAATTGTCACACCTATTTTTCAAGCTCTCCAAAAATGGTAATTCTATGATAATCCTTAGTAACCATTAGCATAAAATTAAAACATTTACCTTAGGTTCTTCTACTGTGCCTGCTAGAAATTTAGACTACTTATTACTGCTCCCTTTTCAAACAAGAACAAAATCTGCCTTTTGGACCCATGTAAGGCACTATATTTTAATACCTTTGAATACTACTATTGTTTTGGGGAAACTGGAAAGACATCGGACTAGATATCAAGAGACCTGCTTTCTAGGCCAATCTTTGTCCCTTGCTAGGACAGAGAAGAGCCATCATTCTTCATTTTATGTATATTTTTCAAAAGTAGGGAATTTTTGATAATTTGTAGTTATGACAGTTGTTAATATTATGATGAAATATGTTGAAGGAGATATGTAAAATCAAGTGTCCATTTACTCAATACTAGATTGTAACATCAGTGGCTGCACTCAAGGGGTGGCATATTTTTATGTGGGAGCTCTCCACCAGCCAATGGCACAGACCCACCACTGACCTGGCTCCATCATCCAGTCCCACTCTAAGAGGAGAAAGCCTCTAGCCAAGACTGTTCCAGAAGGATAACACCTTTTTTGGGTCTCTTTCCCGAATATAAGAAACCTGGTAACATTTCTGCCTCCAAATTTTTGTGTAATTTAAGAACAGTTTCCTCCTCTGAGCTTATGTTTTCTCATCTAAAATATAAGTGTGGGAAGTGAGAGTCTTTAAAGCATCATCCAGTACTATATCTTATAATTCTATTTCAGCATAGGCATCTTTAATTCCTAATCTTTTCTCATGAAGACACCGTCATGACCTCTTATCTTATTTATATCTTTTGGACTCCAAATGCTTCATTTTAGAGATGTAGTGCTCTGAAGGGTCAAAGGGGCACCTTGTGAAAAGCCATATTTGTCTCTTTACATTCACCATGACTTATACTAAATTATAGTAAGTGTGAAATATCTCCACAGACAGATACAAAATGATTTTGTATCTTCTGGCCAGGGTGCGGTGGCTCAATGCCTGTAATCCCAGCACTATGAGAGGGCAAGACAGGCAGATTGCTTGAGCTCAGGAGTTCAAGACAAGCCTGGGCAACATGGTGAAAAGCTGTCTCTACAAAAAAACAAAAAACAAAAAATTAGCTGGGTGTGGTGGCATGCCTGTAGTCCCAGCTACTTGGAAGGCTGAGATGGGAGGATCACTTGAGTCTGGGAGGGTGGAGGTTACAGTGAGCCTAGATTGTGCCACTGCACTCCAGCCTGGGTGACAGAGTAAGACCCTGTCTCAAATAATAATAATAATAATAACAATAACAACAACACCAATAATCTGTTCCATCTTCCAAGTGAATTACAAAGGTATCCACAATAAGACCAGCGGCCAGGGTTTCTTTCTTCCAAAGAATGTCTAATTCCCATGCTTATGTAGGAACATAATTTTTCTGAGTATAGACCTATGTTTGTGATTTGAACTAGGTTGTCACTAAGTGAGGGTTTAAAATTTTTTTTCCATCATATTTCTCTTCTGAGAAGTGTCCTTTCTGGAAATCCCATTTAACACTCCCTGTCAGCAACTACTTAATTTTTCCTCCATATCTGACTTCCTCATGTGATCCATTTCTATTGTACCCTAGTTCCTGATAGAAGCTTGACGGAGACAAACATCTCTGGAATGTGCCTGTGTTCATGCACCCAAGCCATAACCAAGCAAGTGCTGGGTGAAAGAGATGTAGGAAACCAAAATTTATTGAATGCCTTTGTGCCAGGTACTTTTTACATACATTATATCATTATATATAAAACATTATGTCATAATTTATGTAACATTCCTATGAGGGATTCTATCATCCCTATTTTACAGATAAGGAAAACTGAGGCTTGGTTGAATTATTTGCCTAAGATGACACTGCTAATAGGTGGGGGAGCCTGGTTCAAACACAAGTCTGTTCAATTGGACTGCATCTTACTGATTGTACTCATGTGTTAACATTCCCACCAAAAGTTTACTAGTAAATCACTCTCAGTTATTAACTGGTGTTCAATTAGAAAGGCAGAATTTCTCTAGGCATTCAAACAGAAAGAATAAAATCCAAGGAGGGACAAAAAGAGCCAGTGATGGTACCCAGAATTCTAAAGAGCTGTGTTGCTGAGGTTGCCAGCATCCTTTTGTGAATGCTGCTGCTGTTGCTATTGAAACCACTGCTGCTGTTACCTTTCAAGAGGCTGAGAATTTGTACATTTACAGAAGCTGCAAGAACTTGGGAGCCCATAGTCCGCTTGATGTTACTGGACTCACTGCCAAGACTTCTGTATCCTATGGCTGCCTGTAGCTACTGCCGGATCCAGAAACAGAAAATGGGGGAAAAAATAGCTTCTCTCTTCCTTTTGCCTGCTGGTCTTTCTCCAAGACCTGCCTTTGGGAAAATCTAACTGGAAACCACCTAGTTAGGAAACTTGGGAATCTAGTTTGTAAATTGTTAGCACCTTACAATATAGAGAATATTGAAGGGCAGGAATTAAGCTAAAAGTCAGCTTTCCCAGGAGTTGTTATGTGTTTTGTTATTTAGTTATTTGTTTTGTTATGTTTTGTGACAAAGTCTCACTCTGTCACCCAGGCTGGAGTGTAGTGGTGCAATCATGGCTCACTGCAGCCCCGATATCCTGGCCTCAAGTGATCCTGTGGCTTCAGCCTCCCGAGTAGCTGGGACTACAGGTGTGTGCTACCAAGCCTGACTAATTTTTAGAATTCTTTTTTTTTTTTGTAGAGACAGAGTCCCACTGTTTCTCAGCCTGGTCTTGAACTTCAGGGGATGGTGAGCATCCCCTCTTTTCATATAAACTGTGTTGTGAGTCAGTGTCCCAGGGATGAGTCTCCGTCTTTTACTTACTTAAGCAGAAAATGGATTTGTTGGAAGGATATTGAGCAATTCACAGAACTACAAGAAACCTGGAGAATCTAGCATAGGAAACAACAGTATCTGGTAATAAGGATGGAATAGGGGCTTGGCAAAGCACTCCTGCTCAGAGGAATTCATACTGACCATTTTTCATTTTTAAATATCTCCTGAAGATTCAACATTCAAAGGAAGAAAATCAATCAGTCAGTCTTGGGAAGGCCTGCACCTTCACTAGGAGAGGTAATTTTGGCAAAGTAAAATACGGATCTGTCACCCAAATATATGGAAATTGTTCCTGGGAAGCAAACACACACACAAAACCAGCTACCCCTGCAGTCCCTGTTGCCAGGTACTGTTCTCTAGATTCCTCCCTCCACCCTATAGAGTATAGCCTGTTCTATATTCCTCTGGGATAATGGCTTCCATTCTTCCTTTCTGGGAATTGCAGCCTAACTCTTTGTCCCTAGTCTGGTGGTCTGGAGCTTGGTGACCCACCCTGGACAGTCCTTCTGAGTCTCAGACCTGGTATCTATATACTTATTGAATTATCTAGTTACTTTAACTTGCAACTTTTGAGAGTAATCATTAAGAGGAGGTTTTGCTCAAATGTAAACAGAAGTTTTAATGAACTTTGAACTCTCTTCTTCAATCAGATGAATATTTCTTGGCATCCTCTGCACCCTGGACAGCTCCCCAAGTGACCTTCTGTTACTCACAATCTCTTCTAATTTCCACGAAAAATGAATTAAAGCCATGACATTATCTTCCCACTTGGTCTATATCTTTCTTTCCCTTCTTTCTTCCTCCCAAAGTCTGACCCGCTTCATAATAAATATCATTGTGACTACCACTTATTGAGCACTTACTATGTTGAGCACCTACTATGTGCCTGGGGCTTTACACACAATGTTTTGTTTAATCCAGACCAGAACCCCAAAGAAGTTTTCATTACAAAGATAGAAGAATTAAGGCTCACATATCTAGTTAGTGATTAAGTTCATATTTGAGCCCAAGTCAGCCTGATTCCAAGTCCTGCATTCTTTTCATAGAAGTATAATATCTGTAATACATCCAATATGGGTACAGGAGATGCAAGAGAGGTCAGAGTCTACTTGGACTTCTTTCCAGGTCTTTGTTTCAAAAGAACACTTCAGACAAAACAGGGTGTAAAAATATAAACAGAATGAGAAAAGCAGGAAATCCCCATCTTTATGATTGCTTTTTCAGCCTTTCAGGATAAACTTACTGATATGATATGGCTGTGTCTCCACCCAAATTTCATCTTGAGTTGTAGTTCCCATAATCCCCACATGTCATGAGAGGGACCCGATGGGAGGTAATTGAATCATGAGGGCAGGTTTTTCCCATGCTGTTTTTATGATAGTGAATAAGTCTCACAAGATCTGATGGTTTTATAAAGGGCAGTTCCCCTGCACATGCTGTCTTACCTGCTGCCATGCAAGATATGCCTTTGCTCCTCCTTTGCCTTCCACCATGGTTGTGAGGCCACCCCAGCCATGTGGAACTGTGAGTCCATTAAACCTCTTTTTCTTTCTCCTTCCTTCCTTTTCTTCTTCTTCTTTTTTTTTTTTTTTTTTTTTTGGTGACAGAATCTCGCCCTGCCACCCAGGCTAGAGTACAGTGGCACGATCTCGGCTCACTGCAACCTCCACCTCCCAGGTTCAAGCCATTCTCCTGCCTCAGCCTCCTGAGTAGCTGGGATTAAACTTCTTTTTCTTTATAAATCACCCAGTTTCTAAACCTCTTTTTCTTTATAAATCACCCAGTCTTGGGCAGTATGAAAATGGACTAATACACTTACATATAGCAATTCCCATATTTCTGGAGACTGTGGAATGTAGCCTCTGCTTTGTTTTACCTTACTAATAGAAAATTAAAATTTTAAAGTTTCAAAAAAATTATTCTACAACTTTACTCAGAGGCATGATTTCGTTTGGTTTGGTTTGAAGGTGGTATCCTTTGCTGTTTAGGAGAAATAATATGTGAACCAAAAGAATCCTTTACAGTAAATATGTAAAACTCATTATTTAAAGAAATATGGCATCTGCAAGTATGATAGCAGCTGCTTTCATTTAGACATAGCTTTGTCTTTAGCCAGGAACCTTAATTAACTCAGGATTCTTAACACAATCCTGAGAAATATACAAAGTTAGAAAGGAAGGTTGTACACATTTATTGAGTATCTATAATATTCCAAGCTCTGTCATTTATCTACATTTTATCTACAAGCTCTTTAATTTATCTTCATTTTCTCATTTAATACAGTAATATTATCAAGGTAAGTGCTACTACTATTCCTGTTTTCAGATAAAATAAAGTTCAATGTTATCAAGGTAAGTGCTACTACTATTCCTGTTTTCAGATAAAATAAAGTTCAATGTTAACAAGGTAAGTGCTACTACTATTCCTGTTTTCAGATAAAATAAAACTCAAAGAGTTGAAATCAGTGCATCTGGACTCTAAGTTTTGGATCTCCATTGTAACCTTCTGTCTCTATTTTATTCAGTAAGTTTAAGAAAGGTTTTGAGAGGGTCAGAGAAAAACATATCATTAGGAAATTATCTAGAGAACCAAAAGAGGACACGTTTAAAAAGAGACCATGGTGAGCCTCAGTTTCAGGCCATCTTTTCTTCTCATTCTATGTATTCTCCCAGCTCCATTTTATTCATGCCAATATCTATACTTTCCATTTATTAATGAATGATTCTCAAATCTACATAACAATTCAGACATCTCCGCTAAATTCCTTTTTACATATCTAGCTGTTTTCTGAATATCTGCCTTGGATGACCCATAGGCTTCTCTGAAGTATCATGCCCCAGATGAAAGTATTTTCCTGCCACTCAACTCCTGTTCCTTGTTTCATGGTCCAGTGAATGGTACCATCCACTCTATTGCCCAAATCATCTATGCAGTTTCCTTGGCTTTTTACTTTCCCTCACTGTTCTCTATCCTAGCCCATCCCCCAATCTAATCAATGGCCAAATTCTGTCAACTCTATCGTCCAAACATCTCTGGAATGTACATGCTTCTTTCCATCAGCCACTCAGCTGAGCTTTCAGGTGTTAGAGTAGCTGATTAAAAATGAGCCAAAATGAAAGTAACAGTCAAACCTTGATCCCCCTTTGTTTCATTTCCCCCAATGGAACAGTGTGTTGGTAGAGTCAACTCACTGTTTAGGGATCTCCAACCAAAAGGCACCTGCAGTTTTATGAACGCTGAAGCCAGAAGTGAGGAAGAATGGGAAGACTAGAGGTAGAAAATACCGAGTATTGATTCGGAGTGGGTAAAGTGTCTTCAAGGTTCCCTGAAAAGAAGATTTCCAAATGGAGATGCCTAGGCCATGAATGCAGATGTGTATAAGAGCACAACTGACCAGGGGGCCTGAATCTTTGGCTGCAACTCTCTTTAGACACTGCAATGCATTGGCTCTGTACTAAGTCTGGTGTGAGAATGGCAGCTTTTCCTATGAGGCCTTCCAGGCAAAGCCTTTGTAATTGCCTGTGACTGGGCCTGAAATATCACACATGTATTTTGGCCAGGAGTTAGACTCCTCACTCCTGAACCCCGGTTCTGCTACCTGAGCCCAGGCCACCATCCTCTCTTACCTCCAGAATTACAGCAGCCTCCTTACTGGTCTCCTTGGAGCCAGTCTTTGCCATCCTCCAATCTGTTTTCCATAAAGCAGCAAGAGGGATTGTTATAAAACACAAATCTGACCTAGTCATGCCTGTATCAGTCAGGGTCCCAAAAGGAAATAGACTTTAATTCAAATGGTTCAAATGAAAAGCTTTGATGAAAGGGCTGCTTACAGAGGTGTGGGCAGAATTAAAGAGACTAGAAACAGGGCAAGCCATATTTATCTATAGCCTGAAGAGACAAGAAATAGTTACTCAGTGAAAGCTGGAGCCACAAAGGGGCTGCCTGGCAGGACCTATGTTCAAGGAGGGATGCATTTACTATCAGGGGTATAACACTGAAGCAAGGGGACCCAGGGAAAAGGCACCACATTGACTGAACCCATCTGGAAGCCAGTAGGCAAGGGAGAGTGGGTGACAGACCCTATGGGGATCTGATTTCTAGTGCGGAGAATGGATCTGGAGGTATGGGAAACAAAAGAATTAGTGCAACTCTTCTACTTAACACTCAGCCATGTCTTCACATTGCATGTAGTATAAAGTCCAAGCTGCTAGATGTGGCTTCCAAAGCCTTCCTGATCTGGGCTGAGCCTTTCTCAGCAGTTTGCATCACATACTTCATCCTGAGCTCTTGCTCTGTACTTCCGCCATACTTGACTTACTTTGGTTCTTTCCTATCCAGGCCTTTGTAAGGGTTATTCTGTATCCCAGAAATATTTTCTCCAACCAACCTCCCTTTAATCTGTATACATCTTTCTCACTTTTCAGATCTCAATTTAATTGTCACTGTCTGCAGGAATTCTATTGTCACATGGCCCTGACTGAGCTTACTGTTTTCTCATGGGTTTCCATATCCTTCTTCCATGTCAAAGCCTCCAATAAATTTCCAGTTACTCCCACTGTACTGTAAGCTTTGCAGAGCACAGACTGTATCTATCATGTTCACTTTTGTATCACCAGTGTGTGCCCAGTACTAGGAACTACTTAAATATATTTTAAATTAATGAGAACTTACTATATCTCATGTATTTGCCATTCATTGTTTTTTCATTGATTTCCTTCTATTTCTATGTTGAGATTTTATTAGGTGAGATGGATGAATTTTATCAATACCTTTTCAGTAAGAATTGATATGATTATGTAGTTTACCTTTCATAATCTGCTGTTATAATGAGTGATAAGTGATTGATTTTAGATCATACTGTGTCTGGAATTGGTGGGTTCTTGGTCTCGCTGACTTCAAGAATGAAGTTGTGGACCCTCGTGGTGAGTGTTACAGTTCTCAAAGATGGTGTGTCTGGAGTTTGTTCCTTCAGATGTTCAGATGTGTCTGGAGCTTCCTCCTTCTGGTGGGTTCGTGGTCTCGCTGACAGGAGTGAAGCTGCAGACCTTCGTGGTGAGTGTTACAGCTCATAAAGGCAGCGTGGACCCAAAGAGTGAGCAGCAGCAAGATTTATTGCAAAGAGCGAAAGAACAAAGCTTCCACCAGTGTGGAAGGGGACCCAAGCTGGTTGCCTCTGGCTGGCTCGGGCAGCCTGCTTTTATTCCCTTATCTGACCCCACCCACATCCTGCTGATTGGTCCATTTTACAGAGAGCTGATTGGTCCATATTACTGAGAGTGCATTGCTCCATTTTGACAGAGTGCTGATTGCTGCATTTACAACCCCTGAGCTAGACACAGAGTGCTGATTGGTGCATTTACAACCCTCTAGCTAGACATAAAAGTTCTCCAAGTCCCCACTAGGTCAGCTAGATACAGAGTACTGATTGGTGTATTTACAAACCCTGAGCTAGACACAGAGTGCTAATTG
>NW_012110030.1:74284-89862 GCF_000951045.1 Mandrillus leucophaeus | reverse complement strand
TGTATTTACAAACCCTGAGCTAGACACAGAGTGCTAATTGGTGTATTTACAAACCCTGAGCTAGACACAGAGTGCTGATTGGCGCATTTACGATCCCTTAGCTAGACATAAAAGTTCTCCAAGTCCCCACTAGACTCAGGAGCCCAGCTGGCTTCACCTAGTGGATCCCACGCTGGGGCCCTGGACAGAGCTGCCTGCCAGTGCACCCGTACTCCTCAGCCCTTGGGCAGTTGATGGGACTGAGCGCCGTGGAGCAGGGGGTGGCGCTCGTCGGGGAGGCTCGGGCTCCGCAAGAGCCCACTGCAGGCGGGAATGGGTGTTCAGGCATGGCGGGCAGCAGGTCCCGAGCCCTGCCCCGCAGGGAGGCAGATAAGGCCCAGCAAGAACTCAAGCACAGCGCGCTAGCGGGCTGGCACTGCTGGGGTCCCAGCACACCCACCACAGCTGCTGGCCTGGGTGCTAAGCCCCTCACTGCCCTGGACTGGCAGTGCCTGCTGGCTGCTCTGATTGCGGGGCCTGCCGAGCCCGCACCTGCTAGAACTCGCGCTGGACCCTGAGCGCCGCCCCCAGCCCCTACTCCTGCCCTCACCTCTCTCTCCACACCTCCGGGCAAGCAGAGGGAGCCGGCTCTGGCTTCGTGCAGCCCAGAGAGGGGCTCCCACAGTGCACTGGTGGATTGAAGGGCTCCTGAAGCGCTGCCAGAGTGGATGCTGAGGCCGAGGAGGTGCTGAGAGTGAGGGCTGCTAGCACATTGTCACCTCTCAATACATTTGCATTCCTAAGATATACACAACTTAGTAATATTCATTTTATTAGAGGCTAGATTTTGTTTACTAATAATTTATTTGCATTTTTATATCAACATTCGTTTGTAAGAGTTTTACATTTTTATACTCTCCATCTGGCTTTGGTATTAGGATTATGCTAACTTCATAAAATAAATGAAGGAGTTTAAATAGGATTAGAACTATCTGTTATTTAAGAGTTAGAGAGAGCACTTTTATGAAGCATCTGGTCCTGGCACCTTGTTTTAATGGTAGATCAATATTCACCTGTGTTAGTTTCCTATTTCTACTGTAACAAATTACCACAAATTTAGGGGCTTAAGACAACACAAATTTATTCTCTTGTAGTTATAGAGGTCATAAGTACAAAATCCGCTTCACTGGGCTAAAGTCAAGGTGTCAGCAGGACTGCACTCCCTCTGAAAGCTCTGGAGGAGAATCTGTTTCTTTGCCTCTTCCAGCTTTTAGGGGCCATTTACATTACTTGGCTCATGGCACCTTCCTCCATTTTCAATGGTAGCAGTATAGCATCATCAAATCTCTCTGCTTCCATGATGACATCACCCTCTACTGTGGTCAAATCTCCCTCTTTCTCCTTCTTACAAGCACACTTGTGATTATATTTAGGGCCCACACAGCTAATACAGGATAATCTCTTCATCTAAAAAAATTCCTAATAGAATCACACCTGCAAAATCCCTTTGCCATATAAGGTAATATTCATAGGATCCAAGGATCAAGACTTGGATATATTTGGGAGCCATTATTCGGCGTACCACACTCCCTCTTGTAAAGACCTTTGCGATTACATCACTGGGGCCACCTGGATAATGCAAGGCACTTTTCCTATGTCTAGATCCTTAATCACAACTGTGAAGTTCCTTTTGCCATATAAAATAACATACTTTATTCCATACTCAGGGATTAGAACACAGACATCTTTGGAGAGCTATGGTTTATCACCTTTCAAATCTATTATATGGAAATTGGCCCTTTAATGTTTTCTATTTCCTAGGTCAATTTTAGACATTTGTATTTTGCTAGGAAATCAGCAGTTCCCTCCTAGTTTTCAAATTTGTTTCTATAGATTTGCATATAATATTCATATATATATATATTTTTTTTCCTTTTTGAGACAGAGTCTCACTCTACTACCTGGGCTAGGGTACAGTGGTGCAATCGTAGCTCACTGCATCCTCAACCTCCTGGGCTCAAGCAATCATCTTGCCTCAGGCTCCTGAGTAGCTAGGTCTACAGGTATGAGCCACCATGCCTGGCTAATTTTTTAGTTTTTTTTTTGTGGAAGGCAGGGTGTCACCATGGTGCACAGGCTGTTTGAACTCGTGGCCCCAAGCCATCCTCCTGCCTTGGCCTCCCAAAGTGCTGGGATTACAGGCATGAGCCATCATACCTCGCTCTTAAACAATTTTTAAAAAATCTTTATTTTTTTGATAGTTATCATTTTGCATACCTAATCATGTATATTTTTTCTTGTGGGCATATTTTATTTTTGCCATAATCAGGCTCTGAAGCTTGTTGTTTTTATTGGTTTTCTCAAAGGAATAGCTTTTCAGTTGATGCCTTCTTCTTGCATGTAAAAAAATTTCTATTTCATCAATTTTAGCTTTTATTTTCTTAGTTTGGGTTTTTGATTGCTTTTTCTGATTTTTAAGATCATATTTATATTATGTATTTCTTTTATCCAAATAGAAATTTATTTTCCTTTCATGAGTGTTATGGTTACTCCACAGTCATTAGCACTTACAGGTTTCTTTTTGAAAAGTATTTTTTGATTTTTAAGTTTTAAAAAAATTGATATATAAAATTGTATATGAGATATTTTGATACCTACATATAATGTGTAATGAGCAAATCAGGGTAATTAGGACAGCCATCACTTAAAACATTTATGTTTTCTTTCTGTTGGGAGCTTTATAAATCTTCTCTTCCAGCTACCTTGAAATGCACAATAAGTTATAATAAGTTAACTTTCCCTACTATACATCAAATACTAGAACCTATTCCTTCTATGTTTTTGTATCCTTTAACCAACTTCTCTTCATCCCTACCTCTCTCCCCTTTCCTTTACATCCTCTGGTAAGCACCATTTTAACCTCTACCTCCATGAGATCCACTTTCTTAGCTTCCACATATGAATGAGAACATGCAATATTTGTCTTTCTGTGCCTGGCTTACCAATGACCTCCAGTTCCATCCTTTCTCACAGTCTTCCTTTGTGGTTAAGTGACTTTCTAGCATGTTTTAATTCATTGCTTTTTATTTTCAGTATATCTATTATAAGTTTTTGTTTGGTGGTTAGCATGAAGATTACAAAAAATTCTATAGTTATAACAAGTTACTTAAAACTGATTCCAACTTAGTTTTGATCACAAAAAAAACAAAAAGAAACAAACAAAATAAAACCTTATACATATTAATTCCCCTCTCCTCACACATTTTGAATTTTTGATACCACAATTTACATTTTTATATTGCTAATCTCTTAATAAATTGTTGTCATTATTATTTTTAGTAGTTTTATCTTTTAGTCTTCTTAGTAAAGATTTAATTGATTTATACACCACAATTACAATATTAGTATAACAATCACATTGGTATCCTTTTGACCTAAATAGAACTCTCATTAGCATTTCTTATGGAACAGGTCTGGTAGCAACAAATTCCCTCAGCTTTTGTTTGTCTAGGAAAGGCTTTATCTCTCCATCATTTTTGAAGGATAGCTTTACTGGAAACAGTATTCTTGCTTTGCAGTTTACTTCTTTCAGCACTCTGAAAATATCATCTCACCTCTCCTGGCCTGTACTGTTTCTACTGAGAAGTCTGCTGCCAGGCATTTCAGATCTACCTTATCTGTTATTTGCTTCTTTTTTCTCATTGCTTTCATAATCGTTTCTTTGTCTTTCACCTTTGACAGTTTGATTATAATACGTAAGTGTATTCTTATATGGATTGAAAGTGATTGGTGACCCTTGACCTTCCTGTACCTGGATATTTATATCTTTCTCCAGGTTTGGAAGGTTTATGTTACTATTTCTTTGAATAAACTTTCTACCTTCTTGTCTTTCTCATTTCCCTCTTTAACTAAATAACATGAATGATTGCTCTTTTGATGTTGTCTTGTCATTTCTGTAAGCTTTCTTTATACTTTTCATTCTTTTTTCTCCCCTGACTGTATATTTTCAAATATTCTGTCTTCAAGCTCACTGATTCTTCAGCTTGATCAGTTCTGCTGTTGATAATATCTGTTGCATTTTTCCTTTCATTCATTGTATTTTTCAGCTCCAGGATTTCTGGTTGATTTTTTTTAAAAAATTATTTTAATCTCTGTTAAATTTCTCTGATAAGTTTCTGAATTGATTCTGTGTATTTTGTGGAAGTCAATCAAGCTTCTTAAAACAGCTATTTTGTATTATTTGTCTAAGAAAGTGCGTATCTTTATCACTTTAGGGTCAGCCTCTGGCACCTTAATTTTTCCATATGATGAGTCATATTTCCTTGAATGTTTTTGATGCTATGAACATGAAATGATGTCTGTGTATTGATAGATTAGGTATTTATTTAACATTTTAGTCTTTGTAGTCCAGCTTTGTTTATGTCTATCCTTGTAGGGATTCTATACAGTCTGACTATTGTGTTCCCTGGGCTTCTGCCCTCTGCAGCTATCTCAGCACTAGAAGATGCTCTAAGTACAGGCTTGCTGCAAGTCTTGTGAGGGCTATGAGATTGGCACAGCTTTCCAGCCCAGATGGATCGGGGAAGACCCAAGAAGGGTACTTGGGCTGTGTGGGAATGCTGGCCAGGGACCTGAATCCAGAAGACTGTCCTGGTGGCCAAGATGGATGGCTATCCCCACTTGGGGACCCATCTCACCTGTGCATGACTCTCAGCAGGTTTCTGCACATGTGGGATGGGTCCCCAACTGCAGCAAGGGAGTCTGGAGTTGAAACTGGGCCCTCTCAGTGTAGCAGAATGAGCCGCAGACAAAACTCCTCAGACACCGAGTTAAAGAAGGAAGTGGTTTATTTGGCCAGGAGCATCAGGCAAGACTCCTGTCTCAAGAGCCGAGCTCCCCAGGTGAGCAATTCCTGTCCCTTTTAAGGGCTCACAACTCTAAGGGGGTCCACGTGAGAGGGTCATAATCAATTGAGCAAGCAAGGGGTACATGACAGGGGCTGCATGTGCCGGTGGTCAGAGTGAAACAGAACAGACTGGGAAGTTTCACAATGTCTTTTCTATACAATATCTGGAATCTATAGATAACATAACTAGTTAGGTCAGGGGTCGATCTTTAAGCACCAGGCTTAGGTCAGGCAGGCCCAGGCCTGGTTTCAGGTCTGGTTCTTTGGTTTCAGATCTGGTTCTTAGGACCGGGCTACCTGTCTTTTGTTTTGCTTTTCTTTTCTTTTCTGAGTATAAAACAATATGAGAGGGTCTGTCTCTCTTCTCTCATTTCCCCGCTTTGAGACTCTCACATTTTATTAGTGGGAGTTCTCACTCTTATTTTTGCTACTTATGTCTTCCTGTGCAATAGATTGATAATGATTCATATAGTACACTTGTGCTGATACATAACATGAAGTGACATTGAGAGACTGGGCTATATGCTCGGCTAATTGCAAAAACAAATTTCTTGTTTTTCCTGGAATTTCTGGTACTGGCACATTCAGTTCATCATAGAAAGTTTGAAATACTGGCTCAGGAGAGCGTTTATAAACTTTTTCTCAAACCATGATATTTACTTGAAGATCCAGTCTAGCTCTATCAATTTTTAGGGTTATACATTCTCTCTGGTTGATGAAATGCCAGGGTGAAAGGGATAGCCAAGTGGACTAATGCACAAGTGCCACTCTAGTTACTGGGCAGAGTGCCCAGTAAAGGTCCACCACAATACCACCACACATCCGCTCAGGGATGAACAAGGGCTGACTGATTGATAAGCTCTTGAAAATTCTTAAGCTTATCGCATCCCTTCAGGTCTCCAAGGAATGCTAAGTTTCCTTCCTGTTGTGAGAGACATGAAGTGAACTTAGTATTGGGAGACAGAAGCTGGATGGCCCTCGAGGGACTGACCTGCAGGGTGCCAGACTTTGTGATATAGCAAAGAGAGCTTGGCATGACTTATTACTCCAGGCTGTAGAATCCTGGAAAAGAGCTACCATGCAGCCTATGCCTGGTCGACTGGAGGACCACCTTAGTGGAAGGGGGACAATTTGGGCCTCTGGCCTGCCATGTGCACAAGCATAACAATTGCTTTTGTTTAACGTGCAGATGGAATATTTGATCCATTTTAACCAGGCATTTGCATCTTGGTATCCTGTCTTAATTTCTAAAGTTTGTTTTAAGTCTTTAACTTCTATGATCTTCTAGTAAAATGAATGTATGATTTTAGGAAATTACAAAAACTGGTTGGGGCAGTCCATCCTTGCTCTTTAGAGGTCCACAGAATGTTGGACCAACTACAGCATAAAAGCTCTATATTGGGGGCAAGACTGTTGGTTGGCACTGGGGTCTTTATCAAAATCTCCCCAGATTAAATGGTCCTAGTTTACTAATGCCTAGTCTGAGGAGCGTCAGGAGGGACAGAATTACTTTTCTGAAGTAGAAAGCTGTCTTTGACTAGGCAAGTCTCCACAGGGTATAAAAAGGCAAGCATTAAATGCAATAGTTTGAGGTGAAATTGACTTGATATGTTAATAACTAGATGGTTAGCAATAGAACAAGGAAAGAAGATAGAGTAATAGAATAGATGAAAAGAGTTACATTTTTCTTAGCTTTAGTTTGGTAGGGTTTTCCCCTAGGACTATGGCCCACAACTCTGTAGGGGATGGCGCTTTCTTGACTCGGATGTGATGAGTCCCTCCTTTTTTGCTGTATGAGCAGCAGTCTTGGTGGTTAGCAGCACAAGGTAGGGTCCTTACCAGGCTGGCTCGAGTTTTTCTTCTTTCCACCCTCTGATGAGAGCATGATCTTCAGGCTGGTGCTAGTTTACCGGAAATTCTAGGGGTGGTACATGTGCTAAAAGACTTTTAGTTTTTGAGGGAAAGGAAAGTGGAAGATAAACCAAGTATATAATTTTTAAGAAATTGACCTTTTGTTTTAAATGTGGGAATCTTCGCAGTGGACTTTATAGTCCTTAGTGCCTTTTTACTGAGTAATTTCTTTTAGCACCTATTTTAATTAGTTTTTAAACCAAAGAAAACCAAGTACCATTTTATATTTAAGCAATGCTTTTTGTATGATTTTATACCAGATAAGCTAAATTTTACCTTTATATTAGTGTGTTTTAATGTTAAACTTAATTTTAATAAAATCTTGTAGACGTATTTATCCAATTTTTAATGTTTGACCATAAGGTAAGATTTTATAGACTCTTTTCAACCTTTTATAATTTTTGCTAAAGAGCAGGTTGGTGCTTTAAGAAAAGCCTACTTTGCTTTTATTTTAATGTCCAGTTTACAGAAAAACTGGATGATACCTCTTTAACTTTAGCCAACGTTTGCACACAGAAACACAGAATTTTCTTTCCAATTAACATTTTAAAACTTGATTAAACCTTTAAAATAATATACACATATTTTTAACCTTTTAATGTAGGTAAAAATTTATATTCTATGCCTCCTTATAATTCTTTTACCAAAGGTATATTTTACTTTCCTTATATACCTTACACATAAACTATTGTTTTTTTGTTTGTTTGGTTTTTTTTTAGTTTTATATTAAGGAGGCCTAGTTACTTTTAAATTATAGAACATTTCTTGCATAAAGTTTTTTTAATAACATTTTTCTCTTTCACGACTTTTGCAGACAATTCTTTGACATACTTTAACTTTCTAACTTATTACAAATAATTTTTTCTTTAAACAACCAGTTAATTTATTTCAGGACAAGAATTTACCATATAATACTCTTTTTACATAAATTCTGCCCCTGCCCCGCCTTTTTTTCCTTTTTTTTTTTGAAGATCATAACCATTCTTTTCTAAAGCGAACTTCTTTTATGTCTGTGGGCTAGACTGTCTAAGGCCACAAGAATAGAAGTTAGTATAATACATGTTACACTGTTAATTTTTAGCAAACTTTACTTTTGTTGAAAACCTTGTAAGTTTGGGATTTTAATTATCCTTTGCTATTAATAAGACCTTATTTTGTCTAAGTTAATTTGGAATTGGTACAGATGGCTTTTAAAGGAATAGGGTACACTGTTTTTTTTCTTAACTACTTGTATATATCTCTTTATCTTTCTCTCTTTGACTTTGTCTGTCTCTCTTTGACTTTGTCTCTCTCTCTTTGACTTTCCTTTTACCTCTGTCTCTTTCCCTCTCTCTTCTCGCTTATGCTGCAGTTCTCTCAACTACTGTGGAGAGATCTAAAACCAGCTGTAACCAAGCGTCTATGTACGGAAACTGGTCTGGGTTCCCTGGCTTTACAGGTTACCTTGTGCCATACCTTTGAAACAAGGGACCTGTCCAGGCTTCTTTCTGATGGCCAACCTACCTCTAATGCTGGCCAGTCTACTTTACACAAAGTTTTAAGTTTTCCTGGTGTCACAGTACTCCATAGTCTCCCTTAAATCCTTTCTTGAAATTTTTCAACATTGTTCCTAGTAGGGTGGGCTTATTTGTGCCTGACCCATGCTTTTTCAAGACAAAACACCATGCTCATGCTAACACCACACACACACCACAAAACAAAGAACGGGTTAAAAAGGACACACACACACTTTTGCAGTTTACACCAAACCAAAATCAAAACCAAAATCAGAGTATTCAGAAATCCAAGCCAGGTCAAAACCAAAACCAAAGTATCAAGCAATCCAAGTCAAGTCAAAAACAAAAACCAAAGTGCCAGTACAGGCACACTGTGGGTGATCAGGCCACGCTTCCACTCAAATGGAGTAGGCAAGTTCCCAAGACAAGTCTTCTGTCAAGCAATTCAAACCAAGTCAAAACCAAAGTGCTGATAAAGGCATGCCATGGGTGATCAGGCCACGCTTCCACTCAAATGGAGTGGGCAAGTTCCCAAGACCGGTCCTGTCAAGCAATTCAAACCAAGTCAAAACCAAAACCAAACCAAAGTGCCGATAAAGGCACGCCATGGGTGATCAGGCCACGCTTCCACTCAAACGGAGTAGGCAAGTTCCAAAGACTAGTCTTACCAAGTTTCAGATGTCCAGACTTCAAGTACCAGTTCCTTCCCAGTGTTCAGCCACTGTGTTGATCCTCCATGGGGGCCTGCCACACACTGCTCTGTCGAGGCGTCCCACAGCGGCAAATGCCTACCCGGGCACGCTCTCAGGATCCGCGTCGCTCAGACTGGTCGGTCCCCGCAGGGATGTTCCACAGGACAGAAAGCCACCTAAGGAGCTGCCTCAACCATCCGCCAATCACCTTGCTTCCCGGTCAGGGAACAAAGAAATGTAGCAGGAAGGACTGCAGACAAAACTCCTCAGACACCAAGTTAAAGAAGGAAGTGGTTTATTCGGCCAGGAGCATCGGGCAAGACTCCTGTCTCAAGAGCTGAGTTCCCCAAGTGGGCAATTCCTGTCCCTTTTAAGGACTCACAACTCTAAGGGTGTCCGCTTGAGAGGGTCGTGATTGACTGAGCAAGCAAGGGTTATGTGACAGGCGCTGTATGCACTGATAATTCAGAGTGAAACAGAACAGACCAGGAAGTTTCACAATGTCTTTTCTATACAATATCTGAAATCTATAGATAACATAACCGGTTAGGTCAGGGGTTGATCTTTAACTACCAGGCTTAGGTCAGGCAGGCCCAGACCTGGTTTCGGGTCTGGTTTCTTGGTTTTGGGTCTGGTTCCTAGGTGCCGGGCTACCTGCCTTTTGTTTTGCTTTTCTTTTCTTTTCTGATTATAAAACAATATAAAACAATGTGAGAGGGTCTATCTCTCTTCTCTCATCAGGATCTGTTATGGGAAGGAAGCTGATGGGCCTATCTTGTTGGCTCAGACATGTATGTATCACCCAGCAGTAGTTCTTTGCAGCAGTAAAGGCCAAAGCTGAGGCTGGACCTCCAAGGGACCTGCTGTGAGACAGATACTGGCATGCCTATCCCAATGGTTTATATGGGTATGCATCTTATAGTAGGTCTCTGGATAGATGGGATAGTTCTATGCAGCAGGAGGAGTCAGAGCGGTTACTGGGGCCCATCAGGATCTGCTGTGGGACAGAAGCTGAAGAGCCCTTCTCATTGGTTCAAACAGGTATACATCTCCAAGCAGGTCTCAGCATAGATGTAATAGTTCCCCAACTGCAGCAGGATGGACTGGAGCTGAGATGGGGCCCCCTTGACATCTGCTGTGGGGCAGAAGCTGGAGAGCCCTGTCTCATTGGCTCAAAGAGGCACATTCTCCTTGCAAGTTTCTGTACAGATGGAATAGTTCCTTGGTTGCAGTATGAGAGGCCAGAGCTGAGACTGGGCCTCCTTGGTATCTGTTGTGGAACAGAGGTTTATGAGCTCTAGCCTGTCTGAGAGGCTCAGACTACTGAGCGACAAGTTATGGACAAGTCTCCCTCTGGGTCCTTGTGTGAGCAGCTCTGAGCTGGTACCTCACCTGAGGGGGCTGGAGCAGAACCAGACAGCAATGTTCAGATTGACTGCCAACACGACTGTCAGTGGGTAGATGAGCCTTTCTACTAGTGTGCACAATTTGTTCTTGACTCCTTGGCAGATGGTTTTGGTTGCAGGATCAAGGCCAAGTAGGGATGAAACCAAACCCCTTGGGAGACTGGGTCATTTTCCGGCTTGAACCCAGGAACAAGCTTGGTGGATCAGCCACCTATGTGTAGGTCTTCCCTCTGCAAGTGATCCTCTGATGTCTTGGACTTCACTAGGGTTTCACAAACTCTTACCTCAATCCTGAGGCTCCTGCAGAGTGACTTTTTACCATAGATAGATGCAGAATTCTTGTAGGGAGATGTGAGTGGTTTACCTTCTATTCTGCCATCTTGGTCACTTCATTTTTATATGATATATTTCTGATTTTATTGGATTAGGATCAGAGTTTGTGGTTTTAAAAATCTTTACTGTTTTATATTTTAATGTTTTCTGCAGCAAATATAATTTTTGTACAAATCATGGTCATGTAAAATATATATTGTTAATTCTAAGGATATATGCATTTATTATATCAAGTTTCATTTGTGTTATTGTAAAAATAAGTAATTCAAAATCAGAGCTGTTGGAACTCTAAATTATTGTGAGCCTTCAAAAAAATGTGAATTACGAGGCTTGAGTCACATCATAGGCTGCTGTAATGCAGGCAGTTAGAACCGTTTTTCCTCGTTATGGGTGAAAGCTTTTCCCTTACCTGCATTGTTTTGTAAAATGTTGTAAATGGTTGAAGGATGCTGGGGATTTCCTCTACACTATCAACTTTCATTATAAATTAACCTACCTCTTTCCTTTCTCACGCAAAGGCTTCATGGTTATCACATTGCCTTAACATGGAATGTTAAATACACTCTTTTAAATTTGAAAGGAAATGAAAGCCAGCTGTAAAGAAAAGAAAACAAGCCACACAGAAAAGAAAAGAAACTGTAACTAATTAATTTGTTGTTGGAATGCTTTTATTTCCCATAATGTTTTCCACCCACTACTATCAAATCCTGGAGTTTTTTAAAATTGTATTTTAAGATCCAAGTATTGAAATATTTATTACTCTAAGACCCAAAGGTTTTTATATTTTTTCTTGCAGTATGTAGTTTTTGTTTCAAAAATCCTTATTTATAATTAAAATTATAATTTCTTGGTCACTCTGCCACTATTCGCTTATATTTTTCTACATATAGAGACAGATGTATGCTTACTACTTCTCTCCCCATTTTGAAGTCTCTGTTCTAACATTTGTAGTTTAGCAGTGTTTTTCTCACATGAAGTATGTGATTAATGTTTTCTGAATTCCTGAGTTTCTGCAAATATATATATTTTTATCCTGACTGGGCTAGAGAGTGAATTTTTGGGTTTCAGCTCATTTTTGGAGGTAGCTTATAGAAATAACCTAATTAGTTTTTAGATTTTAGCATATATTCGAGAAGTTTGAGGCCAATCTGATTCTTTTTCTTTTATAAGTGTGGCAGACACTCTTGGTTACCCACTCAACATCTACTGGCTTCCTAACATCAGCACTGATTTTCTCAGGTATTATCCCATTCTCCATGGTATTTATCCCATTTCCTGTTCTGGAATTGTGGATTTTGATTTGTTTAAGTCAATCATGGAAAGGTCATTTACTTCTAATTAGCTTAGAAGTGAGCATGTGACTGTGCTCTAGTCAATGATACATCAAGGAAAGTCTATTAAGAAATATTTTTTAGAAAAGTTTTGTAGCATTTGAGATCACTACTCTATCAATTAGGAAAGTTTTCAAATCAAAATAACATAAAACAAAAATGACCTTTAAAAATTGGGGAATAATTTTCTCACATAGCAAAAAAGCCCAGAGGCAGGCAGTTGCTGATGTTGCATTTCTGATACCAGGGTATATATATCTGCAGTTTCTTTGACCTTTCCCTCATAGTTGCAAGACGGCTGCTGCAGTTCTAGCTCCAGTCATCACTTCAAAGCAAGAAGGAAAAATAGGTAGGATAATGTCTATACCACATGCTACTGTCCTTTCATATCAAGAAGGCTTATGGTTTCCCAGAAACCATTTAGCAAAATATATTAGATTGGTCAGGGTTCTTCAGAGAAACAGAATATATATATGGAATATTATACATATATGTATTTACATATATATGTGTGTATGTGTGTGTACATATATATGATGAATAAATATAAGTAAGGAATGGTTCACAGTATTATGAAAGCTGGCAAGTCCAATCTGCAGAGTGGGTTGCAGACTGGAGACTCAAGGATAGCTGATGTCCCCCTTTAAAGGTCATCAGTCAGAAGAGCTGATATTTCTGATGAAGTCCAAAGGCTGTCTGGCGGAAAATTCTCTCTTACTCAGGGAAGAGTCAGACTTTTTGTTCTATTTAGGCCTAATAGAATAAGGCCCAACTACATTATGGAAAGCAAACTGCTTTACAGATTAAAATGTTAATCTCATCCATAAACACCCTTGAAGATATACTCGGAATAATGTTTAAACAAGCATCTGGGGACCCCATGGTCCAGTCAAGTTGACACATAAAATTAACCATCACACAAACTTCTGCTTACATTTTATACTCCAAAATTATATCACATGGTCACCCTTGACCAAAAGGAAGTCTTAGAAAGTGTGTTTAGCTGGGCACAAAATCAAGGTTCTTTTAGTGAAGAAGAGGATGGTGGATCTTGGATATGTAATCAACAACTACTGCCACTAAGACAGGAGGAGAGACAATTCATTTGCTGCTTTTGGAAATTGTGATGCTATAACTTTTGCCATGAAAGAAGGTAGTGTGAGGATAAAGGCAGATTTATTAGTTTGAAAAAAACCTGATCTTTCTTTACTAATGCAGTTAGGCCACTGAATTAACTAACTCTAGAGTGGTTTTACCCTGGGCTTTGTGTGTATATGTGTGCACGTGTGTGTACATGAGATATGCATATATACAGTTTCCTTATTTTTAAAGTCACTTTGATGTTTCTGATACTTGCCACCACAAAGCATCTTTATTAATGTAATAGCGTAGATTCTTTCTGTCTGGAAGTTTTAAAATTTATCCTAAAAGTTTAGAAATTTTATCAGGCTTTTTTTTTTTTCAGCATTCCTATACATACTTGAATACTTCAAACTGCAGATTTAAATTTTTCTTAATTTCAGGAAAATTGTCTTCTAATAGTTTATTATTATTACCTTGTCTCTATCTGTTTTTATTTCTCATTCTAGAACTTCAGTTATCCGTGGGTTAGGTTTATCTAGCCTGTCTCCCACTTGATCTTGCAAATACTGCCTTTTATGACACCCCCAATATCACAGTTCAGCCTCTCTACCAAGCTGAATTATCCAATAATTGCTTTATGTCAAGAAACAATGAGAGGTAAGACCTACTAGTGATATATGATACAGGGTTTCAGTTTTCAACTTTTTTGCCTCCTAGTTATCCACAGACGTTACAAATTTGAATACTTTTCTTTAAAGGTAGATTGAACTTTTAGCAATTTTTGTTTCTGTGGGATTAGAGGAGAATAAGAATTCTAAGAATCCAGTAACATTAAGACTGTGACTTTGCGATAGATGTTTTAGTGAGCTAATGTGATTCAAGTGGCCTTACAATCTGTTCAACAAATATTTTGGCATTACAAAAAGAACCTTTTCAAGTTTATTTTTTAGTTTTCTTGGCAAAGTGGTTAACCAAAAGGATCTTCTGTGGGTGGACAAGGATTGAGAAAACTAAGTAATTAGATCTATTGAACCTATTGTGGCAGAAATGCAGTGGTTCTATATGGATCTAAACAACTGCAATGTGCACTGTGCTGCTTAAAGCAGAGAGGACACAAATAAACATGATGCACAGTCCCTGAGTTCATACAATCAGAAGGAGTGTGGAGTCTCATGCACTTGACTTAGGAAAGGAAGAGCGTTGAGCTCTGACATGTTCCCTCCTGATGCACCTTTAAAGGAGGTATCCCTAGGTCCCAGAGAATGCAAATTTAAGGAAGTATATCTGGGAATTGGGTATAATCATTTTTTGTGTCCTAGTATCATGTCAAAATGCCACTTGAAGTATTTTCTTTTCTTGATAATGGATTCTTCTCATAACCCCTCTGACAGGAAGATTAGACTTTGAGGCTGAGGTTTATTGCCCTAGAAAAGGAAAGGCAGATACTGTCTAGGCAGAAAGGAGTTGCTCAGCTCTGAGTTTAAAACCAGGCTTTTGAAAGTCCATGGTGAGAAAAGGGTTAGTCTTTACTGAAATCCCAAAGCTAGGGTTATACCTGTTTAAAACAGAACCTGGAGGGTTGAACATAGATTAAATCTTAGACTGGGGACATCCTACCACACATAAAGGAGGTGACTTGGGTGGGAAGGGAGGTTTACAAATAATGGCTTGTTAGCCCCCCAATATATTTTGATTTTGCTATATTTATATGTCTTTAATTGCCCTTGTTATTAGGTCAAATTGTTGTCTATTTCTTCTAGCAGCTCTGGTCAGTTTTCGCCTATGGCTCATCTCTACCCTCTGGCTCCAGCAGCTTCTAGGCTCTGAACAGTTCTATAGTATGGATTGCAGTTGGGGCACTGGAACACAAGGATGTTCACAAGGATGTTCAGCAAGTTTTTTTTTCTTTCAGCCACTTTTATTTCCTTTTAGAGATAGGATCCAGCTATCTTGCCCAGGGTAGTCTCCGCCTTCTGGGCCCAAGCAGTCTTCCCATCTCAGCTCTCCAAGTAGCTAGTAATACAGGTGTGTGCGGCTGCACCTGTCTCAGGCACTTTTAAACAATTACGTTCTCACTTGATACGTAATTTTTGCTACAGTAGACGCTTAGTTTTTATGAATTTAACTTTTTCAATGATAACTCTTCTGCAAGTGATCACACCTTCCCATCATGTGTGTTTGAGATCACACCTTCCCATCACGTGTGTTTGAGTATTTTATATTTATTGTTTCACTTATTTACATATATTTTCTTTAGTTTTTTGGAGTCAGGCTCTCAGTCTGTTGCCTAGGCTGGAGTGCAGTGGTGCAATCATGGCTCACTGCAGGCTCAACTGCCTGGGTTTGAAGCAGCAGTCCTCCTGCCTCAGCCTCCCAAATAGCTAAGACCACAGAAACATGTCATGATGCCTGGCTCATTTTTCAATTTTTCTTTTTCTTTT
>NW_012110030.1:73145-74184 GCF_000951045.1 Mandrillus leucophaeus | reverse complement strand
GGTTCACGCCATTCTCCTGCTTCAGCCTCCCGAGTAGCTGGGACTACAGGCACCCGCCACCACGCCCAGCTAATTTTTTGTATTTTTTAGTAGAGACGGGGTTTCACCATGTTAGCCAGGATGGTCTCTATCTCCTGACCTCGTGATCCACTTGCCTTGGCCTCCCAGAGTGCTGGGATTACAGTCGTGAGCCACTGCACCTGGGCTCAATTTTTATTTTGCAGAGACGAGGTCTTGCTATGCTGCCCAAGACCTATTTAGGTCCATGCAAAACCACTGCATTTCTATCACAATAGGTTCAATGGATCAAATTACTTAGTTTTCTCAATCCTTTTCCACCTACAGAAAATCCTTTTGGTTAACCCCTTTGCCAAGGAAACTAAAAAGTAAATTTGAAAAGGTTCTTTTTGTGATGCCAAAATATTTGTTGAACAGATTGTAAGGCTGCTTGAATCATATTAGCTCATTCCTGGCCTCAAGTGATCCTGAATCACAGGTATTTTAAAACTGGAGTTATTTTGACAAAGAGCATGCCTAGCTGACCACTCAGCTGTGTCTCATCTTGCCTGTGCTGAATTCCACTCATTGTAGCATACTACATTTGTGAAAGATGGAAACGAGTTTTCACATGTGAAAAATAGCTATCAGAGGACAGGAAAATTTTAGTAGAAGTTGAAAGGGAGTTAACACCTGTGGCTTGAGAATATGCACAGAAAACAGGAGACTCTCAGTGGGATCTATGATTTGAGAGAAGGTCAGGCATCTGCCTAAACATTTCTGTGTTCACAAATATGCACATTCGTGACCGTCTTGGAACATGTTCATGTTGTGTGTTGAAGTTCTATTGTTTTGAACCATGATTTCTTAACAGTTAATTACCCTCAAACTCAGAACAAAACTGATTAAGTTGCTCATTAACAGCATGTGATCACTTTCCAAATGTGTCTTTCTCACTTAGTTTACAAAAAAGAATGTGTTAAAATTCTGCCTTCCAAGTCAGTTTTGATCTGGTAACTCACATTCTTTTTTTTTTTTTTTT
>NW_012110030.1:69139-72870 GCF_000951045.1 Mandrillus leucophaeus | reverse complement strand
AAAGTGTCGGGATAACAGGCGTGAGTCACTGCACCCAGCCTGGTAACTCACATTCTTGTTCTTCACAAAGGAAAATACCTTCCTGTGCATGTGATTTATTGCCTCACTGAAGCCTACCCCAGCAATAATTGAAATAATATTCTTTTCATGTCACTTCAAGACTAATAGAGAAAGGTCCAAGTGGCAGGATACTTACAGATATCTATTTCAGTCAAGTTCTTAACCAATATAAGAAGGTCACACAACAATGAAAAATACCTTTTACTTTCTGCATCTCCTTATAGGTAGAATACACCAGCTTTAGCAGTCTGAGTTTGGAGCTGTTTTGTTTTAAATGAGGGCACATGGTTAATTTTCTGTGTGTTTCAGGGCAGAAATTGTCATATGATAGGATGACGGATTTCATCTATGTTTTTATAAGGGTAATCTCAACCGAATGAGAGTACAGAGGATTGGGATGGAAGCTTATACTGTGAGTTGATACAGGGAAAACAAACCTTATCAGGGAGTGGAAGAGTTAGCTTCACCAACACTGAATCAAGGTTTTCATGAATGATAAAAATCATCCCCCAGTTGCTCATAGCACCCTCAGCGTGGGGTGGCTAGGAGACACCTGAAGAAGCAACCACCAATTATTCTGATCTTGAGAAAGGCAGTGAAAGCCTCCATGGCCATGCCTGTGGTCAGTGGAAAGGGCCACAATGGGGCTTTCTCTGAGCCCACCCAGAGCAGGAGATGATACGTAGTGCAGGACCAGGCCTGAGAGCAGAGACATTTAGCAAGAGAAGCAAAAGGAGCAAAAATAGCCAATATAGACAAAGAGCTGGACCCTCTTTATTGCCTGGTTAAATAACTTGCCCATGTTCTCACAGTTAATAAGCATAGAAAGAGCCTTGAATAATAGGTTGAGCCAAACAGCATTTCCAGTCAACATACTGAATCTATACAAATGGCAATTTAACATGGCTCAACCTAACAATTCTGAACAGTATTTCAAAGCTTGTGCTGTTACAAAGAAGTTGGAAGAGTTTAGTATTTTCAAACTTTAGTTACTTAATCTATTTTATGACTTTTGCTATTTCTATGTACTGCTTTTACTATTATTATTTTCAAGATTGACTCTTAAGAAATTAGTCTCATCGTAATGATCTAGGTCATTGTAGCAAACACTTACACAACACTTATGATATACCAACACTTTACACATATTAATACATTGTGACTGAAATCACAGTTTTGATATGTTAGCTATATTTTCTACTATACGTTAATATAAAAACATACATATTACTTTTAAAATGTTTATTTCTACACCCCTTAAAGTCACCTCTTATACCAGATAGGGATATATATTGCACTTTGAGAAATTTTGGATTAGGGAACTCCTAAGGCTCCTTCCATCTTTAACATTTCTAACTGGTTGACCATTACCACACAGAGAAGCTGTGCCATGTAAAACTGTACCATTAAGTGTGTGGGCTTCCTGGATTCACTCTGGCTCTGTCATTTGTTACCTTAGTAAACTTGGGCATGTCATTTGAAACCTTTTGCTGCTGGGTGTAGTGGCATGCACCTGTAGTCCTAGCTACTTGGGAGGCTAAGGTAGGAGGAGTGCCAGCATGGTCAACATAGAGAGACTTGTCCCTAAAAACGAAACAAAACAAAAAAACTGCACACACAAAAACCTCTGGGATACATTGGCTCCTTCCACCTCACTGGGTTGCTGTGAGTTAAAGAGATAATAAATGTTAAGTGTAGGTGCTAGCCCATTGCATGCACTCGATAACTCTTCCTTATTATTGAATCACAGCTAAGGCAGGGTAATTAAGGCTGTGCTCTAGGGAAGTGAGACTTTAAGGATGCCAAAAATTAACAAATTTAAAAGCTAGTGGGGAAAAAGAGTTAATGCTTACTTTTTCACATGCTTTTCTGTCTTGGGGAAGCTGCCTTGTCATTTCCACTCCACCATTGTCTAGATTTCTCTGGACCCTGAGCCAGCCCTCTTGACATCAGGAGGAAATGGACAATGTCAAAAACTCAACTTTAAGGATAGTGACTTCAGTTCAGATACCTTTTTGTATATTATGGAACCATTTCCTCCCCACTATATGTAATATAGCACCACTGATTTGCAGATATGTTTCTTTCTGTTTGTCAGTATTACTAGTTAGGGCTAGTTCTCTTATCTCCTAAGACTGGACTTGGAAGGCCAAGTAAGTTTTAAAAAGGCAGGGTTTTTTTTTGTTTGTTTGTTTTGTTTTGTTTTGCTTTTTTGTGGGAGTCATTCTACAATTCAGGAAAATTGCCCCATGGTGAATCAAGGTGTTTTAATAAAAGTTATCATTTATTTGAAGGCTTAAGTATTTAATAATTGGCCCTAATAGCATTATCTAAAGTAGGCACTGTTATTAACCCTTTCACAGATAAGAAAAGTGAGACATAGAAGTAAATCAAATAACCCAAAGCTACAGGGTTGATAAGTAGCAAAAGTGGGATTTGAAGCCAGACAACCTGACTTAGAACATGTACTCTTAGCCATATTTAACACAAGGTCTCAGCAAAATGTAACCTTCTTACTTATCCTTGCTTACAGATCAATTTAATCCCAGTTTCAGAGAAATCATATTGCATAATCATCAAAAGCAGACTCTGGAGCCTACCTCTACCACGTATAAAGTATCTGACCTTGGGCAAGTTGCTTAAGTTCTCTGTGCCTTAATTTCCCTATATACAAAATGTGGGTAATAATAGTACCTACTTCATAGGATTGTGAACAATAAACTGGTTTGTATATATAAGATGTCTAGAACTCATAGTAAGCACTATTCTCTATTAATAGAGAATTGGATAAATGAATTATGTTACATCCATAATGTGGAATATAAGGGAGTCATAAAAACTTGATTAACGTAGAAACATGTTGAGTGAAGAGTGCAGCTTACACAATTGAGTAAGATATTGAGGTGGAGCAAGCTGGCCGAATAGGAACACCTCCAGTCTCCAGCTCCCAGCGTGAGCGACACAGAAGATGGGTGATTTCTGCATTTTCAACTGAGGTACTGGGTTCATCTCACTAGGGAGTGCCGGACAATCGGTGCTGGTCAGCTGCTGCAGCTCGACCAGCCAGAGCTGAAGCAGGGCGAGGCATCGCTTCACCTGGGAAGCGCAAGGAGGAAGGGAATCCCTTTTCCTAGCCAGGGGAACTGAGACACACAACAACTGGAAAATCGGGTAACTCCCACCCCAATACTGCGCTTTACCAAGAGTCTTAGCAAACGGGCACACCAGGAGATTATATCCCATACCTGGCCGGGAGGGTCCCACGCCCACGGAGCCTCCCTCATTGCTAGCACAGCAGTCTTCGAGCTAATGGAAAAGCAGCAGCAAGGCTGGGGGAGGGGCACCCGCCATTGCTGAGGCTTAAGTAGGTAAACAAAGCCACTGGGAAGCTCGAACTGGGTGGACCTCACAGCAGCTCAAGGAGGTTTACCTGTCTCTGTAGACTCCACCTCTGGGGACAGGGCGCAGCTAAACAACAGCAACAACAACAAAACAGCAGAAACCTCTGCAGACGCAAACAACTCTGTCTGACAGCTTTGAAGAGAGCAGTGGATCTCCCAACACGGAGGTTGAGATCTGAGAACAGACAGACTGCCTGCTTAAGTGGGTCCCTGACCCCTGAGTAGCCTAACTGGGAGACATCCCCCACTAGGGGCAGACTGACACCCCAC
>NW_012110030.1:38543-64254 GCF_000951045.1 Mandrillus leucophaeus | reverse complement strand
CCTGATGTGAATGACGAGTTGATGGGTGCTGACGAGTTAATGGGTGCAGCACACCAATATGGCACAAGTATACATATGTAACAAACCTGCACGTTATGCACATGTACCCTAGAACTTAAAGTATAATTTAAAAAAAACAAAAAACAAAAAATAAAATAAAATAAAATTTAAAAATTAAAAAAAAAGTGCAGTAAAAAAAAAAGATATTGAATAAAGCTGTTTTGTGTATGTGTATGCTGAGTGCGCATAAAGTTAACTTTTTTGTTTTATTAAAAATTACTTCTGTATTTTGAAAAAATTACAGTCAGTAATTTTCACTTAAAAGCTCTTATTAGGAAATGTGGAGATTACACACACACACACATGCGCACACATACACACACACAGTTGAGGCCCTCAAATGTGTGCTGAGCCCTGAACTGGGGCCCTTCCTGGAATTTGATTATTCAAATGCCATTTTACCTAGTGGGCTGGAATTTAAGCTCTCCTCACTTAGCTTTAGTTCAGTGACACCTATGTTGAAGGTTTTAAATTATTTTAGATTGCAAATGCCACTGGTTCTCTATTTGACTTGGGGTCTTTCATTGAGAGCTTTAGAAAACCTAATCTCTAGTCCACTCACAGGTATCTTCCATGGTCAGAGGGAATTAACAATGGCAATTTGAAAAAGATACAATACCTATGTTTCTAGAAAAAATTTAGAGGTGGCATTCTATGTTAGCTCTTTCTTTAAGAATGTGAGTCCAACGGCTATGAGATCCTTTGATTTGTGACATCCACAGAAGCACAGGAAGAAGGAATGATTCATCTATTCAACAAGCATTTCTTTGAACACTGTATGTACCAGGTTCTGTGTTAGGAAATGGAAATATGAAGATAATAAGACACAGTTCCTACCTTTAAAATGCTAATAGTTCAATGACGATTGGAGCAGGCACGCAAACAAATCACTGGGTTAGAGTGTGAAAGATACTGTATGGCTTATAAGAATGGGGATGACGGTTGGGTGCAGTGGCTCATGTCTGTAATCCCAGCACTTTGGGAGGCTGAGGCAGGTGGATCACCTGAGGTCAGGAGTTTGAGACCAGCCTGGCCAACATGGTAAAACCCTGTCTCTACTGGAAATACAAAAAATTAGCTGGACATGGTGGCAGGCACCTGTAATCTCAGCTTTTTGGGAGGCTGAGGCAGGAGAATTGCTTGAACGTGGGAGGTAGAGGTTGCAATGAGCCAAGATCATGCTGTTGCACTCCAGCCTGGGTGACAGAGTGAGACTCTGTCTAAGAAAAAAAGAATAGGGATGACACAAAAAATGTGGTCAATTCCCAATAGATAAGTGGATTTAGAAAAAAAGCCTCCCAGAAGCAGCAAGTTGGTTCTTTATAGATGGATAGATATTTGGCAAGCTGGCAAGGGGAAGAAGGGCCTTGTGGGTAGATGGAGCAGCATGAGTGAAAGCAGAGAGGAATGAGAGACTCAGGAAATTTTGGGAAGCAAAATATAGTTTGGAACGTCTGGAATTAGGGTGGATGGATTATGGTAAAGAAAAAGATTAGGAGTTAGGACTCAAATTAGTAAATTACTTCTTCTAGCCAACCTAAGAAGTCTGGAATTTGTCATAGAGGTTATGGAGAATTCTTGAAGGGTTTTCATTAGGAAAGTAACATGGTGCAATTTTCAGTATACAAAGATCATTCTGGTAGGGAGTGGATTGAGAAGAAAAAGCTAGAAGCAAGACAATTTGTGAGGAAATATTTGCAGCCATTCATTGTGAAATGATGAATGAAGGCAGAAACAACAGCAGGGATTGAGAGTACAGGGTGTTTGGAAGACATATAGAAGCTCAATTATTCCTGCCTGAGAATTACTCCTCTCTTCCTCAGGGCTGGAAAGTCCACAGCCATCTTTGTGCCATGTGTTCTTGACCCTGTAGTTGCAGCTGATTGGATCAGGGGGTATATTTGCCTGAGATGGACCAATCAGGTACTCTCTATTTCTCAATCAGTTAGTCCCCATATGTGACTGAAACTGAGGATTATATAAACTGTGAGACAGCCATCTTCTATAAAATGTAAAAAGAAGTAGAGAACTGCATGACCTCAGGAAAAGGAAAGAGAATGTAAATGACACAGAGAGAGAAACAGAGATGGGAGAACCTGTAGACTGAGAAGAGGTGGGGGAGAGAGAAAAAGACAGGGAGACAGAGAGACAGATACATATACAGAAACAAAGACAGAGATAGAATGGGAGCACTCCTCTAATTTCCAAATATTCTCCCAGGGCTTTGTTTCTTCTCATAAGTTAATGGAGAAGAGATGGTCAAGATAATCAAAGGTCACTAGGCATGCATGGAGGTAAGCCACCATGAGGAAGAGTCAGCAGCAACAACAAATGACAGATTTAGAGCTTTAAGAACTACAGATATGGGCATTTTCAAATACATAATGTAAGAAAGCTATCTATAAATGTTTAAATAAATAAAGTATAATTCACAAAAGATGAGTATGTAAATAGACTATAATAAATGACTATTTTTAATACAAACAATGGAAACTTCTAGAAATGAAAGTATAATTGTAGAAATTTCTTTAATGGACAAGTTAACAGTGGTTTAGGTGATTAGATAATTGATTAACTAGAAGCAGAACAAGATAAAATGCCTAGAATTCAGGAAAGGGTAGGTGGAGGAAAAGAGAGGAGAAGAGAAGAGATAAAAACATGAAAAAGAAGTTTATAATTTAGAAGACAGTATGAGAAGATCTAATATATGTCTAATTGGAGTCCTAGAAGAAAAGACTAGAGAAAATGAAGGAGGGCCAAATTTGATGAGATAATGGCTGAGAACTTTTAGAATTGATGAAATACATGAGTCCACATGGTGAGGAAGCATATTGTATACCACTTAGGGTTTTTTCAAAAAGCAAGTCATGATTAGACACATCAGAATAAAGCAATTCATGACTAGACACTGGTATTATGATACCAAAGATAAAAATATATTTAAAGCATTGATAAGGAAAAGGAAGATTACATAGAAATAAATGAAATAAGGGAGATTATATATTTTTTCCAGTTTTTTATGATGATAAAATATACATAACATAAAATTTATCATCTTACCTTTTTTTTTTTTTCTTGAGACAGAGTCTTGTTCTTTTATCCAGACTGGGAGTGCAGTGGCGTGATCTTGGCTCACTGTAACCTCTGCCTTCCAGGTTCAAGTAATTCTTCTGCCTCAGCCTCCCAAGTAGCTGGGACTACAGGTGGGTGCCACCATGCCTGGCTAATTTTTTTGTATTTTTAGTAGAGATGGGGTTTCCCCATGTTGGCCAGGCTGGTCTGGAACTCCTGACCTCAGGTGTTTCACCTGCCTAAGCCTCCCAAAGTGCTGGGATTACAGGCATGAGCCACTGCATGGTAAGCCTCATCTTACCATTTTTAAGTATGTAGTTCAGTGGTATTAAATACATTCATAATTTTGTACACTCATCACCACCATCCATCTCCATAACTCTTTTCATCTTGTAAAATAAGAACTATACCCATTAAACAAACAATAACTCCCTATTTCTCCTACTCCCAGCTCCTGGAAACCACTATTCTACTTTATTTCTATGATTTTGACTGCTCTTAAGTACCTCATATAAGTGCAATCATTCAGTGTTTGTCTTTTTCGTGACTGACTTGTTTCACTTAGCATAATGTCCTTAAAGTTCATCCATGTTGTTGCATACTGCAGAATTTCCTTCCTTTTTAAGGCTGAACAGAATGAATAATATTCTGTTGTAAGGATATACCACATTTTACTTATCCAGTCATTCATTGATGGACATTGGATTGCTTCCATCTTTTAGCTATTGTAAATAATGCTTCTATGAACACAAGTGTACAAACAAATCTTCGAGATCCAACTTTCAATTCATTTGGGTGTATACCCAAAAGTGAAATTGATGGTTCATATGGTAATTCTACTTTTTATTCTATTTTTAACTTTGAAAAACTGCCATGCTGTTTTCCAGTGGTTGTATAATTTTACATTTCCACCAACAGTGCACAGATGTTCCAATTTCTGCACATCTTTGCCAACCTTTACTTTTGTTTAGTTTTGTTTTGGATAGTGACCATCCTAATGAGTGTAAAGTAGTATTTCATTGGAGTTTTGATGTGCATTGTTCTAATAATCAGTAATGTTTAGCACCTTTTCATTTATATTTCTTTTGGGAAAATGTCTATTGAACTCCTTTGCCCATTTTTGAATTGTGGTTTTTGTTCATTTGTTTGTTTTTGAGTTTTAGGAGTTTGCCATATATTCTGGATATTAATCTCTTATCAGATATATAATTTGCAGATTATTTTCTCTCATTCTGTTGCCTTTTTTTTTTACTCACTGTTTACCTTGTTTCTATATAACCTGTTAAAAGGTGTGATGGCAAAAAAATATTCCAGCCACAGTAGCAATTAAAAAACACACCAAATACCCCTAAAAAAAGAAAAAGTGTGAGATGTATACAAAATATAAAAGAAGATTTGAGTAAATATATAAAAATATGTATTCTAAAATGGAAAGCTCATTTGAAAAACTTCAATTCCTCTCCGAGTAATTGAGTAATTCATAGTTTACCACACTTCCAGTTGAAATTCTAGAAGAACTTAACACAATCAGAATTTAGAAATGGACAAAATTTTCCTGGTTATATTTCACCTGGGAAATTAACAAGTGAGATTACTATAAAATATTTGGCAAAAAATAATTAAGATAAAAACAGATACTTTCTCAGCTGGGTATAAATGGATTATAACCTAAGAAAGTAAAAAGGCTATATGAACAAGAATTAATGAACAAATTAATGAGAGGAAAAAAAAAAAGGCCAAACACAGTGGCTCATGCCTGTAATCTCAGCACTTTGGGAGGCCAAGGTGGGAGGATTGCTTAAGGCCAGGAGTTTGAGACCAATCTGGGCAACAGAGCAAGAAACTGTCTCTAGAAAAAAAATTAAAAGATAAAAAAAAAGGAAGGAAGGAAGGGAAGGAAGGAAGGAAGGAAGCTGTGCATGGAAGTATGAGCCTGTCATCTTAGCTACTCAGGAGGCTGAGGCAGGAGGATCACTTGAGCCCAAGAGTTTTAGGCTGTAGCAAGTCATGATTGTACCACTGCACTCCAACCTGAGGGACAGAGTGAGACCCTGTCTCTAAGGAAAGGGTGGGGGTCAGGGGGTGGGATGCGTGCTGAATAAATGACTCTGAAACCATTTCAAATAATACAAGAATTTCATGTATAAGAAAGGAAACTCACAAACCAATTAGAGGTGGATTATGCAGCAGATGGTGATAGTAGTTTTTCATGCACAAATTTTTATGAAGACCAATCTATTTTGTTGTTGTCGTTGCCTGTGTTTTTGTTGTTATAGCCAACAAATCATTGCCAAGTCCAATGTTGTGAAATTTTCCCCTATGTTTTCTTCTGAGGGTTTTATTAAGTCTTACATTTAGGTCTTTAATCCATTTTGAGTTAATTTTTGTATATAATTAGGTAAGGTTTCAACTTTATTCTTTGATATGTGGATATCTAGTTTTTCCACCACCATTTGTTGAAAAAGCTGTTCTTTTCCCCATTGAATGGTCTTAGCTTCCTTGTCAAAAATTATTTGACTGTACATGTGAGGGTTTATTTTTGGGCTCCCAATCCTATTTATTTGATCTGTATGTCTGACTTTATGCCTTTATGGCACTGCCTTTATGCCAGTACCATACTGTTTCAATGACTGTCGCTTTGTAGTAAATTTTGAAATTAGGAAGTGTGAGTCTTCTAGCTTTCTTCTTTCTTGAGATTGTTTTGGCTATTCAGGATCCCTTGAAATTCCATATGAATTTTTGAATGGGTTTTTCTGCAAAAAAAAAAAAAAAAAAAAATCACTGGGATTTTGCTGGGGTTGCACTGAATCTGTAGATCTCTTTCTGTAGTATTGACAGTTTAACAATATTGTCTTCTAATGCACAAACATGAAATTTGTTTCAATTTCTTTGTGTCTTAATTTCTTTCAGCAATGTTTTGTAGTTTTTATTGTTCAAGTCTTTTACTTACTTAGTTAATTCCTAAGTATTTTATTCGTTTTGGTGCTATTATAAACAGAATTTTAATAATTCCTTTTTCATATTGTTCATTTTTAGTGTATAGAACTAAAACTATTTTTTGTGTGTTGATTTTGTATCCTGCTACTTTGCTGAATTTATTTATTAGTTCCAACAGTTTTTTGTAGAATCTTTAGGGTTTTCTACATATAAAATTATATCATCTACAAACAGAGATAATTTTACTTCTTTCTTTCCAATTTGGATACCTTTTACTTCTTCCACTTTCCTTATTTCTCTGGCTAGAACTTCTAGTACTATGTTGAATAGAAGCAGAAAAAGCAGACATCTTTCCTTGTTCCTGATCTCTGAAGAAAAGCTTTCAGTCTTTCACCATTGAGTGAAATGCTGCCATGAAAATTTTATAAATGCCCTTTATCATGTTGAGGAACTTCCCTTCTATTCCTAGTTTCTTGAGTGTTTTTATCATAAAAGGGTATAGAATTTTGTCATATGTTTTTTCTGTATGAATTGAGATGAACATGTGGTTGTTTCTATTCACTGTGTTAATGTGGTATATTCTGTTAATCAATTTTCATATGTTGAATCATCCTTGCATTACAGGAATAAATACCACTTGGTAATGGTATATATGGTGTGTAGTCCTGTTAATATGCTGCTCAATCAATTTTGTTAATATTTTGTCAAGGATTTTTACATCAATAATCATAAAATATATTCTTTTAAAAGATTAAAAGGGTTTTTGTAAATCCTGGACAAAATATTAGCAAAATGAATTTTATGACATAATGTTCTTTTCTTGTAGTGTCTTTGTCTGGCTTTGGTATCAGAGTAATGCTGGCCTTATAGAATGAGTTAGGAAAGGTTCCCTCTACAATTTTGGGGGGATAGTTTGAGAAGGATTGGTATTCTTCTCTAAATGTTTGGTGGAATTCATCAGCGAAGTCATCAGGTTCAGGGCTTTTCCTTGTAAGAAGATTTTTCATTACTCATTAGATATTTTCACTAGTTATAAGTCTATTCAGATTATTTATTTCTCCTTGATTTAGTCTTGGTAGGCTTTCTGTTTCAAGGAATTTGTCCATTTCATCTAGGTTATCTAATCTGTCAATACACAATTGTTCATAGTACTCTCATAATCTTTTCTATTTCTGTAGAATAAGCAGTAATGTCCACACTTTTATTTCTGATTTTAGTAATTTGAATGTTCTCTTTTTTTTCTTAATATACCTAACTAAACATTTGTCAATTTTCTTAATTTTGTCAAAGAACTAACTCTTGGTTTTATTGATTTTCTCTTGATTTCTATTCTTTATTTTGTTACCTCTACTCTAATATTTATTATTTCCTTCTTTCTGCTACCTTTGAGTTTAGTTTGTTCTTCTTTTTCTTTTCTTTTCTTTTTTCCTTTCTTTTTTTTTTTTTTTTTTTTTTGCAACAGGATCTCACTCTGTCACCCAGGCTGGTGTGCAGTGGTGCAATCATAGCTCACTGCAGCCTTGACCTCCCAGGTTCAAGCAATTGCCTCACCTCAGCCCCCTGAGTACTGAGACCACAGGCATGTGCCACCATGCCTGGATAATATTTGTATTTTTTGTAAAGATTGGATTTCACTATGTTGCTCAGGCTGGTCTTGAACTCCTGGGCTCAAGTGATCTGCTTGCCTTGGCCTCCCAAAATGCTGGGACTACAGGCATGAGCCACTACACCCAGACTGTTCTTCTTATTCTAAACTTGTAAAGTTAGGATGTTGATTTGACATTTTTCTTGTTTTTTAATGTAAACATATATAGCTATAAATTTGCACCCACAGACTGCTTTTGCTTTGTCCCATAAGATTTAGTATGTTGTGTTTTCATTTTTATTTGTCTCTAAGTATTTTCTAATTTCCCATGATTTTTCCTTTGACCTATTGGTTGTTTAAGAGTTTGTTGTTTAATTTCCCCAAATTTATGCATTTTCTGTTTCACTTCTGTTATTCATTTCTAACTTTATGTCATTGGTCAGAGAAGATACTTTGTATGATATCCGTCTTTTAATATCTATTGAGACTTAATTTGTGGCCTAACATTTGATGCATCCTGCAAAATGTCCCATGTGCACTTGAGAAAAGTTTGTATACTGTAGTTGTTGGATAGAGGATTCTGAATATACCTGTTAGTCTGGTTGGTTTATCGCATTGTTTAAGTCTTCTGTTTCCTTGCTTATGTTTTGTCTGGTTGTTCTAACCGTTATTGAGAGTTGGGTATTGAAGTCTCCAACTATTGTTATAGAACTATCTCTTTTTCCCTTACATTCTGTAAGCTTTTGCTTTATATGTTTTGATGGTCTGTCCTTAGGTGGGTAAATGTTTATAATTGAATATCTTCTTGCTATATTGGGTCTTTTATTAATGTATAATGTCCTTCTTTGTCCACTGTAGCCTTGTAAGTTTATTTTGGCTGGGAGCAGTGGCTCATGCCTGTGCTCCTAGCATTTTGGGAGGCTGAGGCAGGTGGGACACTTGAGCCCAGGAGTTCTAGGCTAGCCTGGACAACATGGTGAAACGCCATCTTTACAAAAAATACAATAGTTAGCAGGGCATGGTGGTGCTTACCTGTAGTCCCAGCTACTTGGGAGACTGAGGTAGGAAGATTACTTGAGCTGGGAGGTCAAGGCTATAGTGAGCCAAGATTGTGCCACTGCACTCCAACCTGGGTGACAGGGTGAGACCCTGTTAAAAAAAAAATAAGTCTATTTTGCCTGATATTATTATAGCCACTCCTGCTGTGTTTTGGTTACTATTTGCATGGAATATTTTTTCCATGCTTCCACTTTTAATCTGTTTATATCTTTGGATCAAAAGTGAGTCTTTTGTAAACAGTAAATAGTCGGACCATGTATTTATCCATTCTGCTAATCCCTGTGTTTTGATGGTAGGGTTTAATCCATTTGCATACAAAGTATATACTGATAAGGAGAAACTTAATTTTTTTCATTTTGCTATTTGTTTTTTATGCCTTATAGCTTATTTGCCTCTCATTTCCTGCATTTATTGAGTGTCTTCTTTTATGTTTAGTTGATTTTTTGTAGTGAAATTTTAAAATTTCTTTCCATTTCCTTTTGTGTACATTCTTTAGCTATTTCCTTTATGGTTACCATGGGGATTATACTTAACATCCTAAAGTTATAACACTCTAATTTGAATTTATACCAGCTTAAGTTCAATAACATACAAAACTCGGCTTCTTTACAATCCTGCCCCCACCTCTTTCAGTTGTTAGTGTCATAAAATTACATCTTTTTATATTTCGTGCCCCAAAACCTAAAGTAATAATTTATTTACATACATTAGTCTCTTAAATTATGTAGAAGATTGGCCAGACATGGTGGTTTATGCCTGTAATCCCAGCACTTTGGGAGCTCAAGGTGGGTGGATCACCTGAGGTCGTGAGTTTGAGACCAGCCTGGCCAACATGGTGAAACCCCGTCTCTACTAAAAATACAAAAATTAGCCAGGCATGATGACGGGCACCTGTAATCCCAACTACTGGGGAGGCTGAGGCATGAGAATCTCTTGAACCCAGGAGACAGAGGTTGCAATGAGCCGAGATTGTACCACTGCACTCCAGCCTGAGCAACAGCGCAAGACTCTGTCTCAAAAAAAAAAAATGTAGAAAATAAAATGTGGAGTGATAACCTACAAGTCACATTTGGCAGTTTACTTTAAAAGTAAACAGAACTTCTTAAATTAATCCATCTTGGGGCCGTCTTGTGATTCATGGCAACATCCTGTTCCTGAGTAAAGAATGTTATCTGAGTTTCTCAAATTATTGACGTATAATGATTAATTTATAACCTACTGACATCAAAAAGGCTGCTGATTTGTTTCTGAATCATAAGGTTTTGGTGATTTGTTTCTGAATCATGAAGTTCCACTGATTGTCTTGTGCATAGACATTTTAGCCTGTATGTTGCCCTGTATGTTGTACTTTGCAGCCAATCTTTGTATTGTACCTGCCAATGAAAAAGGACAACTTCACTATGAGGAATCCCTCTCCCTTCTCCTAAACTTACTTATAAAAGCCTTCCAACTTGTAACAGATTCTGGAACATTCCCAACTTTCTGATGTGTCTTCTCAGGTTGATCCTCACATTTGGGTTCCAGTAAACCTTTATCAAATTTCAGTCAATAGGAGTTACAAGCCAAAGTTACAGTAATACTAGCTTTTAGACTAATAGTTTTTAATGTATGAATCTCAAACGATGCAAAAAACAAAAAATAGAGTTACAAACCATTGTTACAATAATACTAGCTTCTGTAAGTGTCCATGTATTTACCTTCACTGAGATTTTTATTTCTTCATACAGCTTTGGGTTACTGTCTAGTGTTCTTACATTTCACCTTGCAAGATGTAAGCATTTCTTGCAGGGCAGGTTTAGTAGTGAACCCACTCAGCTTTTGTTTATCTGGGAATATTTTAATTGCTTCCTCACTTTTAAAGGAGAGTTTTGCAAGATAAAAGATTCTTGATTTACAGGTTTTTGGTGTTTTTTTTTCTCTTTTAACCCTTTGAATTTATTAGCCCACTGGCTTCTGTTTTCCAAAGTTTCTGATGAGAATTCTGATGATATTCTAATTGAGGATCTCTTGTAAGTGAAAAATCGCTTTTCTCTTGCCACTTTCAAGATTCTATTTTTGTCTTTGGTTTTCAAAAGTTTGATTATAATGTGTTTTTGGGTGAATCTCTTTAATTCTTATTTGGAGTTTGTTGAGTTCTTGTGTTTATGTTCAAGTCTGTCATCATGAAAATAAACTAATCAACATAAGCATTAAAGTAAAAGCATTCATCCATGGAATCACCTGACATCATCTTGTACTACAGCCTCTCAGAGTTTGTCGGTTCCTTAAGGGTTTTATCTGATTGAAATAATTTTCTGATGTGTGAATCCCTCAGACTGAGAACCTTGGCAAATGGCTGCCAGCTTTCTCTACGTAAGAGGAGGAGAGGGAGAGAAGAGATTTGATTCAGGTAAGGGACACATACTTGCTCTCTGAGAAGGCTTTTTTATTTTGAAGAGCTCTTTCTGTAAGTTCTTCTTGACACTCCCTTAGCCAAACACCAACTCAGACTATCTCAGTCCCAATTCCAAACTCTGGGAGACAATCAGCTGGCCTGGGTTTGGTCAACCATGGCTCCAGGAGCAAGGTCATGGTTTGGTTGCTGGGGAAAAGGTGGGCCTCTGAGGCCCTCTGTGGAAGGTTCCTGGATAAATCATTGGTTTGTACACTGGGCAGACCATTCAAAAGTTATACCCTTTAACTACTATTCCCTTCATTCCTGCAAATATACCCATGTGTTCTCTCAGCTCATAGTCTTAGTTCATTGTATAATATGGTTGCAAATCCTCCCATCACCTTGAGGGTTAATTTTGGGGCACACTCAGGTTTGGCAAAGAATTCTTTATCGAAATACTTTAGGTGTGGTTCCATAGCTCCAGGGCAATAGAAAAGTCACTGCATTTTCTATAGGGGCAATAAATGTTGCGGGGAGTGGTTAACTCCAGATCGTTAATGCCATATTTCTCTGGTGGTTCATTGTTATATCCACTAAAGTGCAAGATTTGTTATTGCTGCCTACTAGACAATTTTCCATTCTTCATTCTAGCAGTTTTAGACCAATAGACTAGTACGGACCCAAGACAATGCTCTCACTGGGCTAGAAGAAAAATGAGAAAAATGAGGACGATGCAAGATACATGTGTGAGTGTAATGTGGCCAACTATTCCTTTTTGGTCAATACTGATATTTATTATGATATTATTCCATTCCTACTTGATTGTTAAAAGAGATGTTTGCAACCCTATGTCAGTCCTCCAAACCCAACTACAGTAACAACAAATTATAGCTCTGTGAAATCCAGAAATATGGCAACAAAAATTAATCTATAATTAACAAAATTATATCTCAGTTATTTAAGGGGCCATTAGCAATTTGTGTTTACCATATTAATGAGAACATTTGGCTGGGTTTGGTGACTCATGCCTGTGATCCCAGCACCTTGGGAGGTGGAGGTGGGCAGATCACTTGAGCCCAGGAGTTCAAGACCAGCCTGGGCAATACAGCAAAACCCTGCCTCTGCAAAAAAACCTAAAAATTACCCCTGCATGGTGGTGCATGCCCGTCATCCCAGATACTCTGGAGTCTGAGGTAGGAGGATCACCTGAGCCCAAGGACGTCAATGCTGCAGTGAGCCAGGATTGTGCCATTGCACTACAGCATGGGAGACAGAGCAAGACCCCGTCACACTTGTGCGCTCGCGCATCCACCCCCCCCACCCACCCACACACACACACACACAAAGAGGACCTTCATGATGTTCAGGAAGAATGCCAATAGGCCTCAAGATTTCTTCCTTTTTTAGTAGCAGAGAGTATATACTGTAGCTAAGGATAAGAGTCCTTCAGGATAAGGAGGGCTCTGCCCTTGAAAGAGCTGTAAGAAAAGGAAGATCAAAGCAATTAATCCTTGGGCCTCTTCAAAGCAGGAAGTTTCTCAGGCAAAAAAAAAAAAAAATTCTAGTTTTCATCCCTGACCTCAAAGTACTCTGGTTCTCTGCCTCATTACCCCAGATTTCCTGTAATTTAACCAGGACTCTCTGATTAAGCAATTACCAGTTCCACATCTTTCATAGCATCTGCATCTGACACCATTAGCCAGGCCCTATTGACTATTCTTTACCACATCCTGCCTCACCAGCTTCTCCTCCCCACTAGAAATCCCAGTTTCCTCTGTGAGCCAGTCTTAACATCTGCAATCTCTGATTGCCGCACTCTCGTCTACCTACCTTTTCTTAGATTTGAATGTCTTGACACTCCTGATCTATTTATTCTTTAATTCTTATACTGAATATTTTCTCTGGACCAGGCATTTTTCTGGGTTCTGAGGACACAGATGAATGGTCTTGGTCCTTGAAGAGTGGCTGGTATACTGGGGAAAGAGAAACAATAGTAGATGATTTTAACAATCATATTCAAACTAGGGTCTGGGATTCTAGTGCCCACATTGGTATTTCTGCTGAAACCAAGCAATACTACTTTATTTGTCTCAGACCAAAGAGAAAAGAACGGAAGTGAATTGATATGGTCCCAAGGCTTTAAGGAAAGGCTGACAATGTTTTGCAATATTTGAAATGGGTAAGCTGAGTCTTTGCTCCCTGCTTACAGCACAAAAGTAGTTCCTAGGTTCCTATACCCCTGCCCTAAGGTGGAGTGTTCTTATCTCTCAAGTCCGTCTTTTAAGGGATTTGTGCCAGAGTACTGATGTAGGTGAGCTTTAAAAACAGATACAGTCCCCAAACCAGAAAACTTTTAAGAAACTGAGAGTACACAGTTGGAGCACTTATCTCTTGCCACAGTAGTGCTGTATAACAAACCATTCCCAAACTCAGTGGCTCAAAACAACCACTTATTTCAAGTCTGTGGATTCTGCTGATCTTGTCGGTGGTTCTGTCATAGCTGGTACTCACCTGTTAGTGGTTGACTGGCCTTTGGTTGATGAAGACAGCCTCGGCTGGGAAGAATGGCTTTGCTCCATGTGTCCTGTGGTGCAGGTGGAGGAGCAAGGGAGAGTAGACTGGGCAAGGGCTTTGAGGCCTTTGGCTTAGGGCAAGAGCATAGACACTTCTGCCGCTTAGACAAGTCATAGCCATGCCCTGATTCAAGAAATAGGGAAATAGACTTCACTTTCTGATGAGAGAGGTGCAAAGTCTTATCACAAAGGGCATGAGTATAAGAAAGTAGAATAGAGAGGCCATTTTGTAATCAATCCACCAAACTAGACTCCCAGCTTTTTGAAAAACAGCGCCCTTTTCCTACCTCAATGCTGTGACAGAGAAAGAATGACTAAAGCCACACTAACATCAGTGATGAGATGGTAGTCCCAGATACTAAAAAGTGTACATCCAGTGACTCCAGGGAAGAGAACAAAGTATTGTTGATGATTGGTTAAGTACACTTATGAAATATCTTTAGGGACACCCTGAAAAAACTAGCAGTACTCAGAAACACAATAAACGTGGTAGTCAATCCATTCACTTTAACCAGAGGCCACTCTGGCAGAATGTTTTACCTAGCTTCTTTTTTCTTTTTGATATTTCTCTCTGTCTTCTTTCCTAACCTCCTACCATTCCCTTTCCTTTTACACAAATACTTTAAGGAGACTATTTCTTGCTTTGCCTTCTAACAAAGTCTGAAAACAAAACAAATTGTTTAAAGAAAGCAGCAAAATTAATAGAGAGAAGGCTTTCCCCTTAGAGATTAGAATAGGATTCCCCAGGGAAGGTCAGAGAAAAAGAAAAGGAGGTAGGTGAGAGTTGAAAGGCAAGTGGTCCTGTGCCTAATTTCTGGGCAGCGTGCCTGGCCAGCAAACAGAGCATACCCAAAACAGGGGGCCAGAGATAGAAGCAGCAGAAAGAAAGTATGTCAGGGAAACAGCAGTGATTGCTGACCTCTTGACGGGAGTCTCACAGACAAGCCTGAGGGATAGTATTATGGACTTGTTAAACATGCAGACTCTGGATCCAGACTCCAAGGGTTCCTGTACTAGCTCTACCATTCACCAGCCTGTGTGACCTTGTACGAATCAGGCGACTTATGTGTCATTTGACTTCATTTGTTAAGAGGGTGCCACTTTGAATGGTTGCTGTTTAAATTAAATTAATTAATGTATGCAAAGTGTTTAGTTAATTCCTGGCACACGGTAAGCACCATGAAAAGATAATCTGTCATTATTATTATATTATCTCAGCACCAATATTTTTAGTCCAGTAGCCAGTTCGGCCTCTGGATGATTCCAGAGCTATCAGGGAGGCAGAGACAGATCCTAATGTACCCACTGCATTCTCCAGGTCTTTGCACTTTATAAGCCTCAGGGATTTAGATACAGCCCTGGAAAAAGGAGAGGAGAATCCAGATTTGCTGAAATCTTGTTTCTGCCACTCTGATGAAATAAAATCTTCAGATAAGAATCAGGTTGGATAAGATAAAAATAAAACATTTTATTTCTTACATACCCACCTTTATGTATTGGGATGGCTCTTATTTTGAGGTATGTTCTTTCAAAACCTAGTTTATTGAGAGTTTTTAGTATGAATGGATGCTGAATTTTATTGAAAGCCTTTTCTGTATCAATTGAGATAATCATGGAGGTTTTTGTCTTTAGTTCTGTTTATGTGATGAATCACATTTATTGATTTAGATATGTTGAACCAACATTATGTCCCTGAGATAAAGCCTACTTGATTATGGTGGATAAGCTTTTTGATGTGCTGCTAGATTCAGTGTGTTAGTATTTTGTTGAGAGTTTTTGCATAGATCTTCATAAAGGATATTGGCCTGAACTTTTTTGTGTTGTATCTCTGCTAGATTTTGGTATCAGGATGATGCTGACCTAATACAATGAGTTAGGAAGGAGCCCCCCTCCACCTCAAATTTTGAATAGTTTCATTAGGAAGGGTACAAATTCTTTTTTGTACATCTGGTAGAATTCAGCTGTGAACCTTTCTGGTCCTGGTCCTGGGCTTTTTGTTTTGTTTTGGTTAGTAGGCTCTTTATTACTTCCTCAATTTCAGAACTCTTATTGGTTTGTTCATGGATTCAATTTCTTCCTGGTTCAGTGTTGGGAGGGTGTATGTGTCCAGGAATTTATCCATTTCTTCTAGATTTTCTAGTTTATGTGCATAGATGTAGTAATAATATTCTCTGATGGCTGTTTGTATTTCTGTGGGGTCAGTGGTATATCCCCCTTGTTGTTTCTGATTGTGTTTATTTGAATCTTCTCTCTTTTCTTCTTTACTAGTCTAGCTAGTGGTCTATCTATTCTATTAATTTTTTTCAAAAAACCAGCTTCTGGACTTGTTGATCTTTTGAATGGTTTTTTGTGTCTCTAGCTCCCTCAGTTCAGCTCTGATTTGGGTTATTTCTTGTCTTCTGCTAGCATTGTGATTTGTTTGCTCTTGGTTTTCTAGTTCTTTTAGTTGTGATGTTAGGTTGTTAACTTGAAATTTTTCTAATTGTAATAAATGTGTTAAATACACATAACATGAAGATAACTATTATAGTCTTTTTAAGCTTACAGCTTGGTGATATTAAGTATATTCACATTGTTGTGCAACCACCACCTCTATCTGGCCCCAAAAGGAAACTTCATACTCATTAAACAGTTATTTTTCATTCCCCTATCCCCTGACAACAACCAATCTGCCTTCTGTCTCTATGGATTTTACCTATTCTGGATATTTCATATAAATTGAATCATACAACATGTGACCCTTTGTATCTGGTTTCTTTCATTTACTATGATGTTTTCACAGTTCAGCCATGTTGTAACAAGTATTGCTACTTCATTTCTTTACATGACCAAATAATATTTATAGTTACGTGTATATCACAATTTGTTTATCCTTTCATCCTTCGATGAACATTTGGGTTGCTTTTACCTTTTGGCTACTGTGAATAGTGCTGCTTTGAACATGTATGTGCATTCATTTGTTTAAGTACATTTATTTAGGAATAGAATAATAGAATTGCTAGAGAGTGTGGTAATTCTATGTTTAAGTTTTTGAGGCACTGCCAGACCATTTTTGTTTGTTTTGTTTGTTTGTTTGTTTGTTTCGATGGAGTCTCCCTCTGTCACCCAGGCTGGAGTGCAGTGGCGCGATCTCTGCTCACTGCCACCTCCGCCTCCCAGGTTCAAGTGATTCTCCTGCCTCAGCCTCCCGAGTAGCTGAGATTTCAGGCACGTGCCACCATGCCCAGCTAATTTTTGTAGTTTTAGTAGAGGTGGGGTTTTGCCACATTGGCCAGGCTGATCTCGAACTCCTGATTACAGGTGTGAGCCACTGCACCCAGACTGCCAAACCATTTTCACAGCAGGAATAGGTTTTGATGGAATCAAATTCAGCAAGGGGATATAACAATTGTAAACATATGCACCTAACACCAAAACATCCAAATATATAAAGTAAATGTTAATCTAAAGAGAGATAAACTGCAATACAATAGTAGTAGGGGACTTCAACATCCTCTTTCAGTAATGAACCCATCATCCAGACAGAGAGAAAATCAACAAAGAAACATTGGAGTTAAACTACACTCCAGACCACATTGTCCTGACATTTACAGAATGTATCATTCAGCTGCTGCAGAATACACATTCTTTTCATCAGCACATGGAACATTCTTCAGTATAGATCATATCTTAGGCCACTATGTAAGGATCAGCAATATCAAAATAGTCAAAATCATATCAAATATATCTTCTGACCACAATGGAATAAAGCTAAAAATCAGTTAGAAGAGAAACTTTGGAAACAGCACAAATACATGAAAATTAAATAACATGCTCCTCAAAAATTAAATATCATGTTCTTCATTGACCTGTTGATCAATGAGAAATTAAGAAAAAAGTTGAAAAATGTCTTCAGACAAATGAAAATGGAAACACAAAATATCAAAATCTATGGGATACAGCAAAAGCAGTATTAAGAGGGAAGTTTTTAGCAATACACACCTACATTTAAAAAAAAAAGACTTCAGATAAAAACCTAACAAAATACATAAAGGAGCTAAGAAAGCCAGAGCAAACCAAACTCAAAATAAGTGGGAAAAAAAAGAAATAACGGTTAGAGCAGATATAAATGAAAATGAGACTAAAAAAGCAGTTAAGAATCAACAAAATGAAAGTTTGCTTTTTTTTTTTCTTTTTGAGATGGAGTCTCGCTCTGTCACCAGGCTGAAGTGCAGTGTCACGATCTCCACTCACTGAAACCTCTGCCTTCCAGTTTCAAGTGATTCTCCTGCCTCAGCCTCTGAGTAGCTGGGACTACAGGCACATGCCACCATGTCCAGCTAATTTTTATATTTTTAGTAGAGCAGGGTTTCACTATATTGGCCAGGTTGGTTTTCATCTCTGGACCTTGTCATCTGCCTGCCTTGGCCTCCCAAACTGCTGGGATTACAGGCATGAGCCACTGTGACCAGCCAAAAGTCTGGTTTTTTAAAAAAGATAATATCAATCTAGCTGGAATAAGAAAAAATAAATAAATAAAATAAAAATAAAGAGAAGACCCAAATACATAAAATCAGGTATGAAAAGGGAGGCATTACAACTGATACTACATAAATACAAAGGATAATTAGAGACTATTAGGAAGAACCACATCCTAACAAATTGAAAAACCTAGAAGAAATGGATAGATTTCTGGAAACATGACCTACCCAGATTGAACCATGAAGAAATAGAAAACATGAACAGACCAATAATGAGTAATGAGATCGAAGCAGTAGTAAAAAGTCTGCCATCAAATAGAAGCCTGGAACCCAGTGGCTTCACTGCTGAATTTTACCAAACATTTAAAGAAAAACTAATACAGACCCAATTTGAATGATTCCAAAAATTAGCAGAGGAGGGAATACCGCTAAACTCATTCTACAAGGCCAGTATTTCCCTGATACCAAAACCAGACAAGGACACAACAACAAAAAAATGGTAACTACAAGCTAGTGTCTCTGGTGAACATAGATCTAAAAATACTCAAGAAAATACCAGCAAACTGAATTCAACAACACATTAAAAAGATCATTCACCATTATTCATCCCAGTATGCAAGGATGGTTCAATATATGCAAATCAATAGATGTGACACATCACATTAACAGAATGAAGGTCAAAATAATATATTTCAATAGATGCTGAAAAAGCATTTGATAAATTCACCATCTCTTCATGATAAAAACCCTCAACAAACTGGCTATAAAAGGAACATACCTCAAAAAAGTAAAGACCATGTATGGCAAGCCCACAGCTAATACCATGCTTAATGAGGGAAAATTGAAAGTCTTTCTTCTAAGATCTGAGACAAGACAAGGATGCCCACTTTCACCACTTTTATTCAACATAGTACTTGAAGTCCTAGTCAGAGCAATTAGGCAAGAGAAGAAAATGAAGAGCATTCAAATTGGAAAGTAACAAGTTAAATTATCCTTGTTTGCAGATGACATGATCTTACATTTGGAAAAACCTACAGACTCCACCAAAAAAACTATTAGAACTGATAAACAAATTAAGTAGAGTTGCAGGATAGAAAATCAACATACATAAAACAATAGCATTTATATATACCAACAGTGAACAAGTTGAAAAAGAAACCAAGAAAGCAATCCCATTTGCAATAGCTACCAAATAAATAAATAAATAAAACACTTAAGAATAAATTTAACCAAAGAAGTAAAGATCTATACAATGGAACCTGTAAAACACTAATGAAAACAATTCAAGAGGACATAACAAATGAAAATATATTCCATGCTCATAGATCAAAAGAATTAATATTGTTATACTATCCAATGCAATCTACATATTCAGTTCAATCCCTATCAAAATACCAATGAGAACTACAATCTCTGGCTCTTCTCTGGCCAGCAGCAGTGTTTCCTTTTTTCCTCCTGCCATTGCCATCTCTGCCTCTTCTCACCATTCTCACGCTGTTGCATGTTTTTACCTCCACGTTGTTTCCACAGCCTGTGGCCCAGGCCACCTTGGATATTTCTGCTGAAGGTAACCACATCTCTCCTTAAAAATATCACGAAAAAAAGAGAATATGCTTTACCCAAATCTTTGAGCCATTATCTCATGGCAAACTTTCTGTCCAAGTGTACACCTACCCAGAGGGCCTAGGAGAATTGCTGTGTAGACAGCAGTTCAACTTCAGACACTGAGCCACCTTGGGAACCCAGCTGATGATGGGGGACTCCATCTCTCAACTTGTCCATTTTGTTGCATATTCTAAGAACCAAGACATAGGCTTGGTGACCCATTCCTTACTTTTCCTGGTTTATGACTTTTAGTTTTGTGAAAATTCAGCTGAGATAACAGGATTTATTGATGATGCAAACTATTTCATTGGTCTGTTGGATGAAGGAACAAACCTTATAAATGTTATTGATAACTATGTTTGTTGAACATTCTCGAACAAGGCAAAAATCTTTTTTTGTAGGAGATCTTGGAAAGACTGTGAAGAAACACAGTCAATGGCAGAATGTAGTGGCTCAGATAAAGCCATTCTACACAGTGAAGTGCAACTCTACTCCAGCTGTACTTGAGATTTTAACAGCTCTTGGCACTGGATTTGCTTGTTCCAATAAAAATGAAATGACTTTAGTAAAAGAGTCATGTGTATCCGCAGAAAACATTTATGTAAGTCCTTGCAAGCAAGTGTCTCAAATAAAGTATGCAGCAGAATTTGGAGCAAATATTATGACATGAAGCAATAAAATTGAATTGAAGAAAACTGTATGTAATCACCCAAATGCCAAGACTGTTTTTCCTTAAGTTCACTTGATTCACCTATTGCTGGATTTGTGAGCACTAACAACATAACCAACATACTTCTTACAATCTTCAGGCTTCATGTGTGCAGGTGATGATGTAAATGAACTCTGCCTTGATCATCTCCTCTTCTCTTACGGTCCTGCCACATTTTGCAACAGAAGATAATATTGGTAGTGAAGAGGGTAGCATGAAGTTTGGTACTTCCCCCTAATAACTGTAGGCATTTTTTTGGAATATGCTAAGAAACTTGATGTCCAAATGATTGGGGTTAAAATTTCATGTTTTAGGTGCTTGCAAAGAATCTCAAGTATATGCACATGCTCTATCTGATGCTCGATGTGTGTTTGGCATGGTTAGAGACTTTGGTTTTACGATGAACATGTTAGATATTTGTGGAGGCTTCATGGGAATTATTAATTGGTATGAGATGCAAGATGCAGGAATTACTTCAGACACAATGATGAAGAAATTCTTCTTTGTGCCTTCATGCATTCAGCTGAGCCAAGAAGACAGCATTTCCACTGAAGTGTAAACAGTCATTATTGCTTTTTTAAAATCACATATATGTACACTTTTTAAAAATTTTATGTTTCCATAGGTTTTTGAAGAACAGGTGGTATTTGGCTACATGCATAATTTCTTTAGTGGTGATTTGTGAGATTTTGGTGTACCCATCACAGTATACACTCTACCCAATTTGTAGTCTTTTATCCCTCACCCTGTTCTCACCCTTTCCCTCTGAGTCCCCAAAGTCCATTGTATTATTCTTATGCTTTTGCATCCTCATAGCTTAACTCCCACTTATGAATGAGAACATATGATGTTTGGTTTTCCATTCCTGAGTTATTTCACTTAGAATAATAGTCTCCAATCCCAACCAGGTTGCTGCAAATGCCATTAACTCTTTCCTTTTTATGGCTGAGTAGTGTTCCATCATATATATACACCACAGTTTCTTTATCCACTCATTGATTGATGGGCATTTGGGCTGGTTCTACATTTTTGTAACTGCAAATTGTGCTGCTATAAATATGCACATGCAAATATCATTTTTTGTATAGTGACTTCTTTTGCTCTGGATAGATATCAAGTAGTGGGATTGCTGGATCAAATGGTAGTTCTACTTTTAGTTCTTCAAGGAATCTCCACACTGCTTTCCATAGTGTTCATACTAGTTTGCATTCCCACCAGCAATGTAGAAGTATTACCTTTTCAACACATCCACACCAACATCTATTATTTTTTAATTTTTTGATTATGACCATTCTTGTAGCTTAGCAGGACAAGCCGCAGACAAGAACCCCTCAGACACCGAGCTGTAGAAGGAAAGGGCTTTATTCAACTGGGAGCATTGGCAGACTCACATCTCCAAAAAACGAGCTCCCCGAGTGAGAATTCCTGTCCCTTTTAAGGGCTTACAACTCTAAGGGGGTCTGCATGAGAGGGTCGTGATCGATTGAGCAAGCAGTGGGTATGTGACTGGGGCTGCATGCACCAATAATCAGAACAGAACAGAACAGAACAGAACAGGACAGGGATTTTCACAATGCTTTTCCATACAGTATTTGAAATCTACAGACAACACAAACAGTTAGGTCAGGGGTTGATTTTTAACTACCAGGCCTAGGATGCGGTGCTGGGCTGTCTGCCTGTGGGTTCCATTTCTGCCTTTTAGTTTTTGCTTCTTTCTTTGGAGACAGAAATTGGGCATAAGACAATATGAGGGTGGTCTCCTCCCTTAGTAGGAGTAAAGTGGTATTGCAGTGTGGTTTTGATTTGCATTTCACTTATCATTAGTGATGTTGAGCATTTTTATCATATGTTTGTTGGCCATTTCTATATCTCCTTTTGAGAATTATCTATTCATGTTGTTAGCCCACTTTTTGATGGGATTGTTTTTTCTTTGCTTATTTGTTTGAATTATTTATAGTCCTTTGTTGAATATATAGATTGTGAAGATTTTTCTCCCACTCTGTGGGTTTTCTGCTTATTCTGTTGACTGTTGCTTTTGTCGTGCAAAGCTCTTTAGTTTCATTAAGCCCCACCTATTTATCTTTGTTTATATTGCGTTTACTTTTGGGTTCTTGGTCATGAAGTCTTTGCCTAAGCCTATTGGTGTCTAGAAGGGTTTTTTCCAATTGTTATCTTCTAGAATTTTTATAGTTTCAGGTCTTAGATTTAAGTTCTTCATCCATCTTGAGTTGATTTTTGCATAAGGTGAGAGATGAGGATAATTCCTTTCTCCTACATGTGGCTTGCCAGTTATCCCAGAACCATTTGTTGAATAGGGTATCCTTTCCCTACTTTATGTTTTTGTTTGCTTTGTTGAAGATGAGTTGGCTATAAATATTTGGGTTTATTCGTGGGTTCTCTATTCTGTTCCATTGGTCTGTATGCCTATTTTTATACCAGTACTGTGCTGGTGACTATGGCCTTATAGCATAGTTTGAAATCAGGTAATGTGATGCCTCCAGATTTGTTCTTTTTGCTTGGTCTTGCTGTGGCTATGTGGGCTCTTTTTGGTTCCATATGAATTTTAAGATTTTTTTTTTTCTAGTTCTGTGAAGCATGATGGTAGTATTTTGACAGGAATTGCATTGAATTTGTAGATTGCCTTTGGCAGTATGGTCATTTTCACAATGTTGATTCTACCCATTCACGAACATGGGACGTGTTTCAATTTGTTTGTGTATTCAGTGATTTCTTTCAGCAGTGTTCTATAGTTTTCCTTGTAGAGGTCTTTCACATCCTTGGTTAGGTATATTCATGAGTATTTTATTTTATTTTGCAGCTATTGTGAAAGAGGTTGAGTTCTTGATTTGATTCTCAGATTGGTTGCTGTTGATGTATAGCAGAGCTACTGATTTTTGTACATTAATGTTGAATCCTGGAACTTTGCTGAATTCATTTATCAGTTCTAGGAGCTTTTTGAAGGAGTCTAGGGTTTTCTAGGTATACAATCCTATCATCAGTAAAGCAGCAAGAGTTTTACTTCCTTTTTACTGATTTGGATGCCCTTTATTTCTTTCTCTTGTCTGATTGCTCTGGCTGGGACTTCCAGTACAGTGTTGGATAGAGGTGGTAAGAGTGGGCATCCTTCTCTTCTTCCAGTTCTCAGAGGGAATGCTTTCAACTTTTCCCTATTCACTATAATGTTGGCTGTGGGTTTGTCATAGATGGCTTTTATTACATTAAGATATGTCCCTTGTATGCCAATTTTGCTGAGAGTTTTAATCATAAAGGATGCTGGATTTTGTCAAAAGCTTTTTCTGCATCTATTGAGATGATCATGTGATTTTTGTTTTTAATTCTGTTTGTGTGGTGTATCACATTTATTGACTTGTGTATGTTAAACCATCCCTGCATCCCTGATATGAAACCCACTTGATAATTGTGGATTATTCTGCTATGCTGTTGGATTCAGTTAGCCAGTGTTTAGTTAAGGATTTTTGCATCTATATTCATCAGGGATCTTGGTCTGTAGGTTTCTTTTTTTGTTATGCCCTGCCCTGGTTTTGGTATTAGGGTGATAGAATGATTTAGGAAGGATTCCCTCTTTCTCTGTCTTGTGGAATAGTGTCAATAGGATTGGTACCAATTCTTTGAATGTCTGGTAGAATTCAGCTGTGAATCCATCTGGTCCTGGATTTTTTTTTTTTTTTATTACCGTTTCAGTCTCACTGCTTGTTATTGGTCTGTTCAGGGTTTCTAATTTTTCCTGATTTAAGTAAAGAGGGTTGTGCATTTCCAGGAATTTATCCATCTCCTCCAGATTTTCTAGTTTATGCAGGTAAAAGTGTTCATAGTAGCCTTGAATGATCTTTTGTTTTTCTGTAATGTTGGTTGTAATATCTCCTGTTTTGTTTCTAATTGAGCTTACTTAGACTGTCTCCTTTTCTTGATTAATCTTGCTAGTTGCTTATCAATTTTATTTACCTTTTCAAAGAACCAGCTCTTGGTTTCATAATTCTTTTGTATTATGTTGGTTTCATATTCATTTAGTTCTGCTCTGATCTAGTTATTTCCTTTTTTCTGCTGGGTTTGGGTTTTGTTTATTCTTGTTTCTCTAGTTCCTTGAGGTGTGGCCTTAGATTATGTATTTGTGCAGTTTTGGACTTTTTGAGTTAGGCATTTAAGGCTGTGAACTTTCCTCTGAGCACTGCCTTTACTGTATCCCAGAGGTTTTGATAGGTTGTGTCACTATTATCTTTCAGGTCAAAGAATTTTTTAAATTTTCATCTTGATTTCATTGATGACCAATGATAATTCAGGAGTAGATTATTTAATTTTCATGTGTTTGCATAATTTTGAAAGTTCCTTTTAGAGTTGATTTTCAGTTTTATTCCTCTGTGGTCTGTGAGAGTACTTGATATAATTTTGATTTTCTTAAATTTACTGAGACTTGTTTTGTGGACCATCATATGGTCTATCTTGGTGAATGTTTCACATGCTGTTGAATAGAATGTATATTCTGCAGTTGTTGGGTAGAATGTTCTGTAAATATCTGTTAAGTTCATTTATTCCAGGCTATCATTTAAATCCATTGTTTCTTTGTTGTCTCTCTGTCTCAATGACTTGTCTAGTACTATCAGTGGAGTATTGAAGTCCCCCACTATTATTGTGTTGCATTCTATCTTGTTTCTTAGGTCTAGTAGTAATTGTTTTATAAATTTGGGAGCTCCAGTGTTAGTTCCATATATATTTAGGATTGTAATATTTTCCTGTTGGACAAGGCCTTTTATCTTTATATAATGTATCTCTTTGTCTTTTTTTGCTGTTGCTTTAAAGTTTGTTTTATCTGATATAAGAATAGCTACTCCTGTTTGCTTTTGGTATCCATTTGCATGGAATGTTTTTTTCCATTTCTTTCCCATGTTTATGTGAGTCCTTTTGTGTTGAGTATCTTGAAGGCAGCAGATACTTTGTTGGTGAATTAGTATTCATTGTGCAATTCTGTATCTTTTTAATGGAGCATTTAGGCCATTTACATTCAATGTCAGTATTGAGATGTAAAGTACTATTCTATTCATTGTGCTATTTGTTGCCTGTATACCTTGTTTTTTGTTTGTTCGTTTGTTTGTTTTTGAGACAGAGTCTCACTCTATCGCCCAGGCTGGAGTGCAGTGGCGCAATCTTGGCTCACTGCAAGCTCTGCTTCCTGGGTTCATGCCATTCTCCTGCCTCAGCCTCCCAAGTAGCTGGGACTACAGGCGCCAGCCACCACATTCAGCTAATTTTTGGTATTTTTAG
>NW_012110030.1:35051-38448 GCF_000951045.1 Mandrillus leucophaeus | reverse complement strand
GTTTTGATGTGTTTCCAGGATTTGTTTCAAGATTTAGAGCTCCTTTTACCAGTTCTTGTAGTGCTGGCTTGGTAGTGGCAAATTCTCTCAGCATTTGTTTGTCTGAAAAAGACTGTACCTTTCCTTCATTTGTGAAGCTTAGTTTTTTGCTGGATACAGAATACTTGGCTGATAATTGTTTTGTTTAAGGAGGCTGAAGATAGGGCCCCAATCCCTTCTAGCTTCTAGTTCCTACCGAAAAATCTGCTATTAATCTGATAGGTTTTCCTTTATAGGTTACCTGGTGCTTTTGCCTCACAGCTGTTAAGATTACATCCTTTGTCTTGACTTTAGATAACCTGGTGACAGTGTGTCTAGGTGATGATTTCTTTGTGATGAATTTCCCAGGTGTTCTTTGAGTTTCTTGTATTTGGATGTCTAGGTCTCCACCAAGGCCAGGGAAGTTTTTCTTAATTATTCCCCTAAATATGTCTTTCAAGCTTTTAGATTTCTCTTCTTCCTCAGGAACATCAATTATTCTTAGGTTTGGTCATTTAACATAATCCCAAACTTCTTGGAGGCTTTGTTCATTTTTTAAAATTCATTTTTCTTCGTCAGATTGGGTTAATTCTTCAAGCTCTGAAGTTCTTTCTTCTGCTTGTTCATTTCTATTGCTGAGATTTTCCAGTGCATTTTGCATTCTCTAAGTGTGTTCTTTGTTTCCTGAAGTTGTGATTGTTTATCTATGCTATCTACTTCACTGATGATTTCTCTTCTCATTTCTTGTATCGTTTTTTGGATTTCTTCAAATTGGACTTCACATTTCTCTGGTGCCTCCTTGATTAGCTTAATAATCAACCTTCTACTTTTTTTTTTTTTTTTTTTTTTCAGGTAAATCAGGGGTTTCTTCTTTGTTTGGATCCACTGCTGGTGAGCTAGTGTGATTTTTTTCGGGGTGTGAAAGAACCTTGTTTTTTCATATTACCAGAATTGTTTTTCTGGTTCCTTCTCATTTGGGTAGGCTATGTTAGAGGGAAGATCTGGATCTCAAGGCTACTGTTCAGATTCTTTTGTCCCACGGGGTATTCCCTTGATGTATTACTCTCCCCCTTTTTCTCATTTTCCTGAGAACTGAGCTGCAGTGATTGTTATTTCTCTTCTGGATCTAGCCACCCAGGAGAGCTGCCAGGCTCTGGCTGGTACTGGGGATTGTCTGCACAGAATCCTCTGATGTGAACTATCTGCAGGTCTCTCAGCTGTGGATACCAGCACCTGCTCTGGTGGAGGTGGCAGAGGAGTGAAATGGACTTTGTGAGAGTCCTTAATTTTGGTTGTTTAATGCACTATTTTTTTTGCTGTTTGGCCTCCTGCCATGAGATGGCACTTTCAAGAGAGCATTGGCTATGGTAGCATACGGAGGATTAGGTGTTGGGTGGGGCCCTACAACTGCCAAGAGAATATGCCCTTTGTCTTCAGCTACCAGGGTGGCTAGGGAAGGTCCATCAGGTGCAAGGAGGGTTAGGCATGTCTGAGCTCAGACTCCCCTTGGGTGGGGCTTGCTGCAGCTACTGTGGGGCATGGGAGTATGGTTCAAGGTTAATGGAGATATGTTCCCAGGAGGATTATGGCAGTCTCTGCTTTGTTATGCAGGTTGTCAGGGAAGTAAGGGAAAGTTGGCAGTTACAGGCGTCCCCTAGCTTCCAGGAAATCCAAAAGGGAAATCCAAAAGGTCCATCTCACTCCCACCGTGCTCCCACCCACAATAGCACCAAGTCTGTTTATAGGCAGTGATAGAACAAAGCTGAGAAATTCCCCCTGGCTACCAGCCTCCCAGCTGAGAAAGCAACCAGGGCTTTCTGGCCTCCCCACCTGTCAGCACACAGGATTCACACCCTCCCCTGAGTTCTGGCCAGGAGACTTTGCATTCAGTTGGAGTTCTTACAGAGTTCAGCTGGAATTTTCCTTCTCACTGTGGTCTTTTTCTAGTACCTACAGCAGCCCTCCCCAGGACCTTTGTGAGACAAATCAGAAATCGTTTCCCTGGGGACCCAGAGAGCCCACAGGGCTTTTCCCGCCACTTTCTCTATCCCTGTATTTTGCTTGGCTCTCTAAATTGACTCAGTTCCAGGTAAGGTCAAATCCTTCTCCTGTGATCCAGACCTTCAGGTTCCCCAGTGAAGATGTGTTTGGGGGCAGATAATCCCCCTTTCCCACTTAGCTTGAGCGCTCACAGTATTTAGGTTGTCTCCTAGGTTCTGCAGGAGCAGTCTGCTTCCTTCAGAGGATCTGTGGATTCTCTAAACTTTCCTGGTATATTCCTGCAGGAGTTCTGGAGCAAAAGTTCATCATGTGAGCTTCCACATGCTGCTTGGTCTGTCCAAGAGGGAGCTGCAATCTAGGCTTGCCTCTTATCCACCATTTTTCTCCACATTAACACTTCTTTAGGTCTGAAGTTGCAGGTTAAGCTTGTCTGGTCAACATTCCAGTAAGCCAAAAAAAAAAAAATTCAAACAATCTTATTCTGTTAATTCTCTTGAAAACAAAAGCTGTTAGCAATAGCTATTTGGGACCAGAAAAAAATCAGCTTTTATCTATAATTCATAGGAAGTAATGAGAGATTTAGGTAATATCTCCAGATTTAAACCTACCAGTCTGTCCTGCCCTTTAAGCATTTAAAATAAAATGTGCAACAAAATGGATGACTTAGTGGAAATGGAAGCCCATTAATTAGGTTCCCTATTAAAACATTTACATACAAGCACACAGTTTTAATACTAAAGATTTGTGTTTAAAAGTCTTATAAAGTTGTCTTTCACACAGATATATCAAATGTTAGTGGAAGAACAGTATGGCTTCATTAGATACATTCAGTGTATTTAGAATGCATAAATTTATACTTTGAACTGTAGTTTAATAAATGTAAAATTGCATCATAGTATTTGTTGTATTTGACCTAATGTTACCCTTGTATGATTGCAATTAAATTTTGTGTAGATTTTACTTTTTTTCAGGCTAAAACTTTGAGAAAGGGGCCAGCTAGCAAAGATTTTAAAATAGGTGTGTATATGAACTGTTCTGAAGGGTTTTTTTTCTTTATACCCATTTTTGTTGGGCTCAGTCCATTTTTCAGTTATTTGATTAGTAATTTAAGTAAAGTGTTTGGTAAATTATTGTGAAGTTCAGATTCTTTATGGAGAGTTGATGTGCAATAAGCATGATGTTTAACAATGTTAACACCAATATGTTAATCCTGTGTAAATCAGTTGTAATAATTAATAGGTGTTTCTGTATAGAAAGAGTGCAGAGTACCTTAGTAAATCTTTGAATCACAAATCTTGTAGCTGAAATGGAAGAGTCTATTAAATACTTTGAATAAACATGGGAAGAAGAAAATAAAATTGCAGAAAACTGAAGAGCA
>NW_012110030.1:30219-35001 GCF_000951045.1 Mandrillus leucophaeus | reverse complement strand
CTCCCACCCACAATAGCACCAAGTCTGTTTATAGGCAGTGATAGAACAAAGCTGAGAAATTCCCCCTGGCTACCAGCCTCCCAGCTGAGAAAGCAACCAGGGCTTTCTGGCCTCCCCACCTGTCAGCACACAGGATTCACACCCTCCCCTGAGTTCTGGCCAGGAGACTTTGCATTCAGTTGGAGTTCTTACAGAATTCAGCTGGAATTTTCCTTCTCACTGTGGTCTTTTTCTAGTACCTACAGCAGCCCTCCCCAGGACCTTTGTGAGACAAATCAGAAATCGTTTCCCTGGGGACCCAGAGAGCCCACAGGGCTTTTCCCGCCACTTTCTCTATCCCTGTATTTTGCTTGGCTCTCTAAATTGACTCAGTTCCAGGTAAGGTCAAATCCTTCTCCTGTGATCCAGACCTTCAGGTTCCCCAGTGAAGATGTGTTTGGGGGCAGATAATCCCCCTTTCCCACTTAGCTTGAGCGCTCACAGTATTTAGGTTGTCTCCTAGGTTCTGCAGGAGCAGTCTGCTTCCTTCAGAGGATCTGTGGATTCTCTAAACTTTCCTGGTATATTCCTGCAGGAGTTCTGGAGCAAAAGTTCATCATGTGAGCTTCCACATGCTGCTTGGTCTGTCCAAGAGGGAGCTGCAATCTAGGCTTGCCTCTTATCCACCATTTTTCTCCACATTAACACTTCTTTAGGTCTGAAGTTGCAGGTTAAGCTTGTCTGGTCAACATTCCAGTAAGCCAAAAAAAAAAAAATTCAAACAATCTTATTCTGTTAATTCTCTTGAAAACAAAAGCTGTTAGCAATAGCTATTTGGGACCAGAAAAAAATCAGCTTTTATCTATAATTCATAGGAAGTAATGAGAGATTTAGGTAATATCTCCAGATTTAAACCTACCAGTCTGTCCTGCCCTTTAAGCATTTAAAATAAAATGTGCAACAAAATGGATGACTTAGTGGAAATGGAAGCCCATTAATTAGGTTCCCTATTAAAACATTTACATACAAGCACACAGTTTTAATACTAAAGATTTGTGTTTAAAAGTCTTATAAAGTTGTCTTTCACACAGATATATCAAATGTTAGTGGAAGAACAGTATGGCTTCATTAGATACATTCAGTGTATTTAGAATGCATAAATTTATACTTTGAACTGTAGTTTAATAAATGTAAAATTGCATCATAGTATTTGTTGTATTTGACCTAATGTTACCCTTGTATGATTGCAATTAAATTTTGTGTAGATTTTACTTTTTTTCAGGCTAAAACTTTGAGAAAGGGGCCAGCTAGCAAAGATTTTAAAATAGGTGTGTATATGAACTGTTCTGAAGGGTTTTTTTTCTTTATACCCATTTTTGTTGGGCTCAGTCCATTTTTCAGTTATTTGATTAGTAATTTAAGTAAAGTGTTTGGTAAATTATTGTGAAGTTCAGATTCTTTATGGAGAGTTGATGTGCAATAAGCATGATGTTTAACAATGTTAACACCAATATGTTAATCCTGTGTAAATCAGTTGTAATAATTAATAGGTGTTTCTGTATAGAAAGAGTGCAGAGTACCTTAGTAAATCTTTGAATCACAAATCTTGTAGCTGAAATGGAAGAGTCTATTAAATACTTTGAATAAACATGGGAAGAAGAAAATAAAATTGCAGAAAACTGAAGAGCACGAGAAGGGCTACATCTTTATCCAGAAACCTGATGCTCTTTTGCCCAGAATATTTAAATTCAGAGTTGGGATAAAGCACATTTATTTTCTTCAATTACAGTGATTTCAAATTTAGGATCTTTTTTGTTATTGGTTTGAATTATTCCCTTAGTTTCTTATTGTTTTCCGTTTGTAAAGCTTAGTCATTACTTTTAATTCTTTTCATACTAAAATTGTAGGGTTGTTAGGGAAGGATTGTTAGTGTCAATAACCTAACAGTTGTTGCCAGGAATTTGCTTTGTTTATGACTGGTATATTAGTAATCCTAGATCTCAGAATCACCATAGTAATACACAGGGATCATTTTTTCTTAACTTATTCTATGTTCAGATATGGAATTTCTGTCTCCCAAGAGGAAATGTGATTTCCCTTTGGTGCCAATGGACAGAAAATTATATCTGTGCTACATAGGAGAAGTTTGGAATGCACTTAGCCCATTTCCTATTTAGAAAAAAAGGTGCAGCTCATTGCCAGAGCTCATATAATTTTATATAAACACACTTTTTGAGGCTGAAGCAAATCTGACTGATTTTCAATGTGAAAATAAAATATAAAAGCTGTTCTTTGAGTTATTTCTAAACAGAACTTGTCTTTAATCCTAATGTAACAGGAATGTATATGATGTTATATTAGTATTAGAGACAAGAGTATTTTAAGGGCAAATGGGAAATGGGTTATTAGGTGGTTTTTACACCTTGACTTCAAGGATTAAAGAAATTGATCATGAATCTCTAATAAATTTCAGTCTCTTAAATCAATAGGTGCTTAATAATTTTTTATTTGACTAATGCCCATTTGAATTTCATGGGTTCTATTAATTTTAAAAATGTAGAACCCCAATCCATTGTCATTAATTGCCTTTGGACTTTTCTGAGGTATAATATGGGGTTTTATGCAGAATTCTAAGCTACCATGGAATTTGTATTTTTTGCCATAACAAGGAAGAAGAATTATTTCCTATCTTCTTTATATGTTAATGCATGGTTGTCTTCCAGAAATGCCAAAGGTTTTTAAAGACCATGCAACTTTGAGTCCTTGGCTTGACTATACAGGCTTGAACTTCCTGCCATATCAATTTTGCCATATCTGCAGGAGAGCTGTTCTATGTGAAACAGCTCAGAGTTGCACATATCACTTGTGAATGATGTGGTAACTTTAAGACATTCAGTATTATATTTGAAGTTTTAACCTATGTATTTTAATTTTGTATGCTAAAACGTTTTGATTAATAAAAAAAGTTTTACACTATTGTAACCTCGGTTCAAAAGTTAACTGAAAATGTGAAACCCAAATGATTTACATATAGTAAATTGAACTGTAAAGGTAAGCAAACAAACAAAAATACCAATGACATTCTTCACAGAAATAGAAAAACAATCCTAAGATTTACATGGAATCCAAAAGACCCCAAACAGCCAAAGCAATCCTGAGCAAAAAGAACTAATTGGGAGGTATTACACTACTTGCCTTCAAAATATACTACAAAACTATAGTAACCAAAACAGCAAGGTACTGACATAAAAGCAGACACATACACCAGTGGAATGGAATAGAAATCCCAGAAATAAATCCACACGTTTACAGTCAACTTGTTTTTGGCAAAAGTGCCAAGACCAAGTACATACATTGGGAAAGGACAGTCTTTTCAATAAATAGTTCTAGGAAAACTAGATAATCATATACAGAAGAATAAAACTAAACCATTATCTCTCATCACATACAAAAATCAAATCAAAATGGATTAAAGACTTAAATGTAAGACCGGAAACTATGAAACTACTATAAGACAATATTGGGGGAATACTTCAGGTGATTGGTCTGGGCAAAGATTTTGGGGGGTAAGATATCAAAAGCATAGCAAAAATAGACAAATGGATTACATAAAGCCCACTTATGCACAGCGAAGGAAACAATCAACAAAGCAAAAAGAAAACATATAGAATGGGAAAAAATAACTGCAAAATCTCAACTCAACAGGGAACTAATAAACAGAATATATAAGGAACTCAAGCAACTCAAGAACAACAACAAAAAAAATCCAATCAAAATTAGACAAAAGATCTGAATAGGTATTTCTCAAAAGAAGACATAGAAATGGTCAAAAAATATATTAAAAATTCTCAACACTGCTAATCACCGGAGAAATGCAAATCAAAACCACAATGAGATATCATGTCATTCCAATTTTAACTGTTGTCAAAAAGACAGAAAATTACAGATGCTGGTAAGGATATGGAGAAATGATAATGTTCATACACTGTTCGTGAGAATGTAAATCAGTACAGCCTTATGGAAAACGGCATGGAAGTTTTTTTAAAAACTAAATATGGAACCACCACTGATCCAGCAATCCTACTGCTAGGTATATATTCATTTCAAAGAAAGAAAAATCAGTATTATCAAAGAGATATCTGAACTCTCATGTTTATGGTAGCACTATGCATAATAGCCAAGATATAAAATCAACCTAAGTGCCCATCAATGGATAAATGGATTTAAAAAAATGTAGCATTATATACACAATTGAATATTATTCAGCCATTAAAAAGAATACAATTTTATCATATGCAGCAACATGGATAGAACTGGAGGACATTACACTAAGTGAAATAAGCCAGGCATAGAAAGACAAATATCACATGTTCTCACTTATATGTGGGAGCTACAATAATTGATTTCATGGAGGTAGACAGTAGAATGGTGATTACCAGAGGCTGGGAAGGGGAAGAAAGAGGCGGAATGAAGAGAATTTCGTTAATAAGTACAAAAATATAATTAGATTAAGGGAATAAGTTTTAGTTTTGTTTGATAGCACAGTAGGGTGGATATAGGTAACAATAATTTATTGTATATTTTAAAACAGCTAGAAGAGAAGATTTACAATGTTCCCAATACAAAGAAATGATAAGTATTTGAGGTGATGAATATTCTAACTAACCTGATGTGATAATTTATATATTGTTTGCATACATCAAAATACCACGTGTACCCCATAAGTATGTACAACTATTATGTATCAGTTTTTTAAAAAGATTGGTAATGTAAGCAGAGAGATGGAAATTCTAAGAAAAAAAA
>NW_012110030.1:24296-30169 GCF_000951045.1 Mandrillus leucophaeus | reverse complement strand
AAAATCAGTATTATCAAAGAGATATCTGAACTCTCATGTTTATGGTAGCACTATGCATAATAGCCAAGATATAAAATCAACCTAAGTGCCCATCAATGGATAAATGGATTTAAAAAAATGTAGCATTATATACACAATTGAATATTATTCAGCCATTAAAAAGAATACAATTTTATCATATGCAGCAACATGGATAGAACTGGAGGACATTACACTAAGTGAAATAAGCCAGGCATAGAAAGACAAATATCACATGTTCTCACTTATATGTGGGAGCTACAATAATTGATTTCATGGAGGTAGACAGTAGAATGGTGATTACCAGAGGCTGGGAAGGGGAAGAAAGAGGCGGAATGAAGAGAATTTCGTTAATAAGTACAAAAATATAATTAGATTAAAGGAATAAGTTTTAGTTTTGTTTGATAGCACAGTAGGGTGGATATAGGTAACAATAATTTATTGTATATTTTAAAACAGCTAGAAGAGAAGATTTACAATGTTCCCAATACAAAGAAATGATAAGTATTTGAGGTGATGAATATTCTAACTAACCTGATGTGATAATTTATATATTGTTTGCATACATCAAAATACCACGTGTACCCCATAAGTATGTACAACTATTATGTATCAGTTTTTTAAAAAGATTGGTAATGTAAGCAGAGAGATGGAAATTCTAAGAAAAAAAAACAAAAAACAAAAAGAAATGCTAGAGATCAAAAACATTGTAAGAGCCAGACGCAGTGACTCATGCCTGTGATCCCAGCACTTTGGAAGGCTAAGGCAGGAGGATTGCTTGAGCCCAGGAGTTCAAGACCAGCCTGGGAAACATGGTGAAACCCCGTCTCTCCACAAAAATAAACAAACAACAAAATAAATTGGCCTGACATGGTGGCATGCACCTATGGTCCCAGCTACTCAGGAGGCTGAGACAGGAGGATTTCTTGAACTTGGGAGGTCAGGGCTGCAGTGAGCCATTATTGCACCACTACACTCCAGCCTGGGCAATAGAGTGAGACCCTGTCTCAAAACAAAACAAAAGCAAACCACTGTAACACAAATGAAGAATGCCTTTTGTGACAAGACACAGCTGAGGAAAGAATCTCTGAGCTTGAGGATATGTCAATAGAAACTTCTGAAACTGAAAAGCAAAGAGAACAAAAAAACAGAATAGAGTATTCAAGAACTGTGGAGCAACTACAAAAGTCATAATGTAATAATACGTACATACATGTAATGAAAATATCAGAAAGAGAAGAAAGGAACAGAATAAGTATTTGTAACATTAATGACTGAGAATATCACAATTAATGTCAGATACCAAACCTAATATCTAGAAATCTCAAAAAACACCAAGGAAGATAAATTCCAAAACAAAAACAAGACAAAGCAGCTACAGCTAAGCATATCATATCATATTCAAACTACAGAAAATAGTTGAGTTCAACACAACTCTCAATCAACAAGATATAATAGACATCTATAAACTATTTCATCCAAGAATTACAGAATACACATTCTTCTCAAGCTCACTTGGAATATTCCCATTCTGGGCTATCAAACATACCTTAACAAATGTAAAAGTAAAAATCACACAAAGAATATTCTCAGACCACAATGAACTAGAACTAGAAATAAGGAACAGAAAGATTTTTCCAAATTTTTGGAAAACAGAAAATTTCCAAAAATGTGGAAAAAACAGCACATTTCTAAATAACATAGATCAGATAAGACGTATCAAGGGAAAGTAAAAAATATTTTAAACCAAATGAAAATAGAAAACACAACTTGTCAAAATTTGTGAGATGCAACATAAATTTGTGAGACTGAGGGTAATTTAAAGCATTAAATACATAGGTTAGAAAAGAAGATAAGCCCTAAAATTATTTAGCTTTTGCCTTAGGAAAGTAGACAAAAAAGAGTGATTTAAACCTAAAGCAAACAGAAGACATGAAATCACAAAAATTAGAGCAGAAATAAATGATATTTTAAAAAGAAAATCAATGGAGAAAAATCAATGAAACAAAAAATAGATTCTTTGAAAACATCAATGAAATTGACAAAACTCTAGTTAGTCTGACCAATTAAAAATAAGACACAAATTGCCAATATCAGAAAAAATAGATCATCACTACTGGTTCCAACATGTTAAAATGATTTTAGAAAAAGGAATTCTATGAAAAACTCAGTGCCCACAAATTTGACAACTTGTTTGAAATGGAGTAATTTTTTGAAAGACACAAAATACCAAAACACAAGACAGGTAGATGACTTGAATAGCCCTGCATTTACTGAAGAAATGGAATCAATAATTATTTATCTTTTTTAAATGGTTGTTTACCTTTTTGAAAAAGAAATCACTGGGCAGTTCCTCCTTTACTGTCTCTCTCCTGCCACCATAAGAAGATGTGCCTTGCTTCCCCTTCACCTTCTGCCATAATTGTAAGTTTCCTGAGGCCTCCCCAGCCATGTGGAACTGTGAGTCAATTAAATCTCTTTCTTTTATAAATAACACAATCTTGGGTACTATCTCTATAGCAGTGTGAGAACAGACTAATACAGGAAATTGGTACCAGGAGTGGGGCACTGGTCTAAGATACTTGAAAATGTGAAATCAACTTTAGAACTGAGTAATGGGCAGAGTTTGGAACAGTTTGGAGGGCTCAGAAGAAGACAGGAAGATGTAGGAAATTTGGAACTTCCTAGAGACTTGTTGAATGGATTTGACCAAAATGCTGATGGTGATAGGGACAATGAAGTCCAGGCTGAGGTAGTTCCAGATGGAGATGAGGAATTTATTTGGAACTGATGCAAAGATCACTCTTGCTATGCTTTAGCAAACAGACTGGTGGCATTTTGTCCCTAGCCTAGAGATCTGTGGAATTTTGAGCTTGAGAGAGATGATTTAGGGTATCTAGCAGAATAAATTTTCTAAGCAGCAAAGAATGAAAGAGGTGACCAGCTTTTCCCGAGAGCATACTGTTATATGCACTCACAAAAAGATCGTTTGAAATTGGAACTTACATTTAAAGGGGAAGTGGAGTGTAAAAGTTTGGAAAATTTGCAGTCTGACCATGTGGTAGAAAAGGAAAACCCAAATGGGAAGAAGTTCAAGCTGACTGCAGAAATTTGCATAAGTAATGTGAAGCCGAATGTTAATCACCAAGACAATAGGGAAAATGTCTCCAGGGAACTTCAGAGATCTTCAAGGGAGCCCCTCCCATCACAGGCCCAGAGGCCAGAGGCCTAGGAGGGAAAAATGATTTCTTGGGCCAGGCCCAGGGCCCAGCTGCTCTGTGCAGCCTTGGGACATGGCACCCTGTGTTCCAGTTACTTCAGTTCCAGCCATGGCTAAAAGGGACCAAGGAGTAGCTCTGACTGTGGCTCCAGAGGGTGCGAGCCCCAAGCTTTGGTGGTTTCCACATAGCATTGGGCCTGCAGGTGCACAGAAGACAAGAGTTGATCTTTGGGAGCCTCCCCCTAGATTTCAGAAGATGTATGGAAATGCCTGGATGTCCAGGCGGAAGTCTGCTGTAGGGCCAGAGCCCTCATAGAGAACCTCTACTAGGGCAATGCAGAGGGGAAACGTGGAGTTGGAACCCCCACACAGAGTCCCCACTGGGGCACTGCCTGGTGGATCTGTGAGAAGAGAGTCACTGTCCTCCAAACCCCAGAAAGGTAGATTCACAGACAGCTTGCACCCTGTGCCTGGAAAAGCTGCAGGCACTCAATGCCAGCCCATGAAAGCAGATGCAGGGACTGTACCCTGCATAGCCACAGGGGCAGAGCTGTCCAAGGCCGTGGGAGCCCACCCCTTGCATCAGCATTCCCTGGATATGGAGACATGGTGTCAAAGGAGATTTTAGAGTTTTAAGATTTAATGTCTGCCTGCCTGTGTTTTGGACTTGCATAGGGCCTGTGATCCCTTTGTTCTGGTCAGTTTCTCCCATTTGGAATGGGAACATTTACTCATTGCCTGTATTGCCATTGTATCTTGGAAGTTAATAACTTGCTTTTGATTTTGCAAGTTTATAGGCAGAGGGGTTTGCCTTGTCTCATATGAAACTTGGGACTTGGACTTTTGAGTTAATACTGGAATGAGTTAAGATTTGAGAGGACTATTGGGAAGGCATGATTGGTTTCAAAATGTGCAAAGGATATGAGATTTGGGAGGGGGCAGGGGTGGAATGATATGACTTGGCTCTGTGTCCCCACCAAAATCTCATCTCAAATTGTAGTCCCCATGTGTCAAGGGAGAGACCTGATGTGAGGTGACTGGATCATGGGGTCAGTTTCCCCATGTTGTTCTCAGATATTGAGGGAGTTCTCACAGATATGATACTTCAAAAGTGTTTGGCCATTTCTCCTTCACTATCTCTCTCTTTGTCCGCCATAAGAAGATGTGCCTTGGTGTTCCTTTATTTTCCACTTATGATTGTAAGTTTCCTGAGGCCTCCCCAGCCATGCAGAACAGTGATTCAATTAAACCTCTTTTCTTTATAAATTACCCAGTCTCAGTATCTATAAAGATCCTAATACAATGTGAGAATGGACTAATACAATGTCCTTAAGAGGGAAATAGGTAAACAAAGCGTTGTACATCCGTATAATGGAATACAATTCAGAAATAAGAAGGACTGATCTAGAAAGCCATGCAAATACATGGATGAATCCTAAGTGCATATTGCTGTAAAATGAGCCCATCTAAAAAGGCTACACACTATACAATTCCATTTATATGACATCCTGGAAAGGCTATAGAGATAGCAAACAGTTGAGCAGTTGCCATGATTTAAGGGTGGGGGAAGATTGAATAGGTGAACCACAGGGCACTATTTTGCATGGTGTAGAAACTATTCTGTATCATACTATAATGATGAATACATGACACTAGGCAATTTCCAAGACCCATAGAACCTTACCATATAAAGAGTAGCCTTAATAGATGCAGATTTTTAAAAATCATTCAGGAGGTTGAGGAAAGCTCAGCAATGAATCCACACTGTCACAAAAGAATCTAATTGTATTACAAATATATCAAACAACCTCACTAAAAGCCATGAAGGAAAGATGTAACCTAAGTAAATTTGGAAATAAATGTAGTCTGTAAAACTAAAAGTAAAAGCAACTGCATATAAGCACTATACTCTAGCTGATAAAGTTGTTTTACACAGGGATACAGATGAAGAATTATGATGCTACTATACTCGTATCATGGAATTGAACAATTAAGTAAGTGGATAGTAGATGGTTGGCAACTAGGTTTCTCACTGTTGGAGTGAAAATTTACAGATAGGCACAGGGAGAAGGCTAGGGTGATCTGTGTGATAATGGGTTAGTTGATATGTCTGTATGGGCTCATGTTTAGCTTAATATTGATAGAGATTGTTCCATAGATAGATAGATAGATAGACAGACAGATAGATAGGTAAGTATAAATACGTATTTCCTTGCTCTGTTAGCTGAAAGGGCCTAGAAGTCACAGTACATGAGTGTCAGTGAGCACATCTAGCACCCAGATATTGGTGTCTAATACCATTCTCTAATAAAAGGAACCAGGACTCATTGAGGAAATGGCTAAATTTGCCAGGCATGATGCCTCACACCTGTAATCCCAGCACTTTGGGAGGACGAGGTGGGCGGATCATGAGGTCAGGAGATCAAGACCATCCTGCTTAACACAGTGAAACCCCATCTCTACTAAAAATACAAAAATTAGCCGGGCTTGGTGGCAGGCACCTCTAGTCCCAGCTACTCAGGAGGCTGAGGCAGGAGAATCGCTTGAACCCGGGAGGCGGAGGTTGTGGTGAGCTGAGATCACGCCACTGTACTCCAGCCTGGGTGACAGTGCGAGACTCTGTCTCAAAAAAAGA
>NW_012110030.1:0-24095 GCF_000951045.1 Mandrillus leucophaeus | reverse complement strand
TGAAAGGAGCTGGGCACATTCCTCAGCCCCGGGCTCAAAACTCCCTGAGCCTAGCACAGACACATCCCATCCTCCCATCCCACCACCATATATCTCTCAAACTCCCTGAGCCCAGTATAAACACCACCTGAAAAGTCTCTGATAAGGCAACAGCCGTTCAAGGTTACTGAAAGCGCAGGAGCCAAAAGAATTTCTTTGTTCCCCTGCAACTTTCGGGCTATAAAAAGCAAACGCTCGCATTGTTCAAGGCCCTCTTGTATACTGTGTAAAGGAGGGACCAAGTTCGAACTTGTAGTAAAGATCCTTGCCGCTTGGCTTTGACTCTGGACTCTGGTGGTCTTCTTTGGGGAACAAACAGTCTGGGCATAACACCTGGAGCATCTTATTTTTAGCCAAATTGTGTACGTTTATTTTTTCCTTGGAGAAATTGGCCACCATTGGGCTTTATGAGGTCAGTTCCCCAATATATATCTCTGATTCTTTTTTCAAAAAAATAATTTCAACTTTTATTTTAGATTTGGGGGTACATGTTCAGGTTGTTACATGAATATATTGCATGATGCTGAGGTTTGGGACACAAATGAACCCATCACCAGAGTAGTGAGCATAGTACCCAAAACTTAGTTTTTCAATCCTTGCCCCACTCCCTCCCCACTCCTTCTAGTACTTCACAGTATCTATTGTTGCCATCTTTATGTCCACGAGTACCCAATATTTAGCTCCCACTTGTAAGTGAGAACTATGTGGTTATACGATTTTCTGTTCCTGCATTAATGTGCTTAGGATAATGGCCTCCAGCTGCATCCATGTTGCTGCAAAGGATATGATTCTGTTATTTTTATGTCTGCATACTATTCCGTAGTGTATATCTACCACATTCTTCATCCAGTCACTGTTTATGGGCACCTAGGGTGACTCTGTGTCTTTGGTATTATGACTAGTACTGCAGTGAACATACAAGTGCATGTGTCTTTTGGTAGAATGATTTGTTTTCTTCTGGATATGTACTCATTTATGGGATTGCTAGGTTGAATGGTAGTTGTGCTTTAAGTTCTTTGAGAAATCTCCAAGCTACTTTCCACAGTAGCTGTACTAATTTACATTCCTTCCAACAGTGTATACGTGTTCCTTTTTCTCTGCACCCTCGTCAGCATCTGTTGTTTTTTGACTTTTTAATAGAAGCCATTCTGATCAGTGTAAGGTGGTATCTCATTGTGGTTTTGATTTGCATTTGTCTGATGATTTGTGATGTTAAGCATTTTTTCACATGTGTGTTGGCTGCCTGGAACATCTAGTAGTGCCAGAAGTAAGGAAGTGCCAAAACATAAAACCAAACAAAACACAATAATTGGAATATGTCAAAGTGACACAGGAACCAACTGAAAGAGCTCTCAATGGCCAAAGCTGGAACAATTTGAGCAACAAAGTATATAAAATAGTATTTAATTACATGGAAAATTACAAAATAAATATCTATGAGTCCATATTTATATAGATGATTTATCCAGTAAATAAATAAATGGAGGAAAATAGATAAATCTCTCATGCCAAAGAATATCACCCATGCAGAAGAATTCCAAATAATTTCTATATACAATCTGTCTTTAAGGAAGTGGAACATAACTCTCCACTTCTTAAGTGTAGGCTGTTCACAGTGACTTCTTTTCAAAGAGTACAGTATGGAAATGGGGAAGGAAGAGTAACTTTATAGTGGAAAAATCTGACAAACACTACCAGGTAATCAAAGTTAGCATCAACAGTGGTAAATATATTGACAATGTGTGCCTTTGATATGATATGATGAGAATAGTACTTTAGCTACATGGTCTTACTAAAAAAAAAAAAAACCCTAATCCCAATCTATTCACAAGAAAAAATACCTGGTAAATCTTAACTGAGGAACATTCTACAAAATATCTGATTAGTAGTTCTTCTTTAATTTCAAGGTCATCTAAAACGAGGAAAATCTGAGAAACTATCAAACCAAGAAGAGCCTAAGATGTGATGACTAAATATAATGTGGTATCCTGGATGGTATCTTGGAACAGAAAAAAAAAAATACATTAGGTAAAAACTAAGAAAATCTGATAAAGTATGGACATTACTTAATACTAATTTATCAATGCTTGTTCATTGTAACAAAAGTACCATACTAATAGGTTAATAATCTGGGAAACAGGATGTAGGGTAATATGGGAACTCTGTTCTATCTTCACAACTGTTTTTTTTTTTTTTTTGAGACAGAGTCTCGCTCTGTCACCCAGGCTGGAGTGCAGTGGCATGGTCTCAGCTTACTGCAACCACCACCTTTCAGGTTCAAGTGATTCTCTCGCCTCAGCCTCCCAAGTAGCTGGGATTATGGCGCTTGCCACCACGTCCGGCTGATTTTCGTATTTTTAGTAGAGATGGGGTTTCGCCATGTTGGCCAGGCTGGTCTCAAATTCCTGACCTCAGGTGATCCACCTGCCTCGGCCTCCCAAAGTGCTGGGATTACAGGCATGAGCCACCACGCCCGGCCATCTTCACACTTTTTAATAAATATAACACTATTCTAAAGTAAGTTTATTTTTTAATGGAGAAGAAAAGTAAAGAAAAGAAAAATACAGCATAAATCCAGGAAGTCCAATATCCACCAACTAACAAGAATTTCACAAGCCCAGGGGAAGGCATATGGAAATATGGAAGAATATAAAACACGAGAGATGTCAGTTTCCACACTTAAAGGGCCACCTGCTAGTGTTCAATGTAAACAAAAGATTAAAAAACACCCATGCAAGGATACATCATAATGATATTTCATGTTTCAGGTAAATACAAGATGCTAAAAGCTTTCTGAGGCAGAGGAAAGTCATACACAATGTAACAGAAATCAGAAAAGTATCTAACTTTCCAACACTAGATGTAGACTGCATTGAGAAATTTGTTTAAAATTCTGTGGGAAAATTATTTTCATCCTAGCCACACTAACAAAGGCAGAATCAAGACATTTTAGATGCATATTGTATCGATACCTTTACCTCTAAATATCTTTTTTTTCAGGAAGCCATGGGGAATGTGCTTCACCAAATAAGAGAATAAGCAAAAAAGTGAAAGGCACGGGATACAGGAAATGAGTAATCCCAGACAACAGAGAGACAATGCAATTACTCAGAATGATGGCAAAGCAAGATTTAGGTTGATAGCTGTGTAGCAGTAGCAGAGAGCACCAATTTAGACCAGAGCCAGAGGACTCTAGGGAAAAACACCAACAACACCAACAACAAAAATACTGGTACAGTATTTAATATGGGAAATGTGTTAGCAGTTTGTTGTGCAGTGTGGAAGAATTGTAATATATCTGTAGAAAATTAAGCAATAAAGAAGAAAAGGTATGGGAGGTCATTATCAATGAAGGAAATAAATCATGGTGTAATAGTCTGTTTTCACACTGCTTTAAAGAACTACCTGAGGCTGGGAATTTATGAAGAAAAGAGGTTTAGTTGACTCACAGTTTCACAGGCTAGGAAGCTTCTACAAGAGTCATGGTTAGGAGGCCTCAAGAAATTTACAATCGTGACCAAAGATGAAAGGGAAGCAAGCATGTCTCACCACAGCAAAGCAGGAGAGAGAGAGAGCGAAGGGGGAGCTGCCACACACTTTTAAACAATCAGCTCTTATGAGAACTCACTATCATGAGAACAGCAAGAGGGAAATCCACCCCCATGATCTGATTACCTCCCACCAGGTGCCTCCCCTGACATGTGGGGATTACAATTCAACATGAGATTTGAGTGGGGACACAGAGCCAAACCATATCACATAGTATACTTCGCTTAGCAGGAAACAATATGTATGTGAACATAATAATGTAAATACTGGTTTAACCAAAAAATTTCATGAAACTTCTGGGAATAGAAGAGTGGGCATGGGAATGAAAGGAATGGGCTAAGACAGGGCAGGGGTGGGTAAGCCAATTCCTCCCTCACTTTAATAGTTTTCAAGGGCTGCTGTAACAAAGTACCACAAAGTGGGTGAATTAAAACAACAGAAATGTATATGATCACCAGTCATGAAGCCAAAAGTCTGAAATCTCAACAGGGTCGTGCTTTCTCTGAAAGCTCTAGCAAAGAATCCTTCCTTGCCTCTTCCTACTTTCTGGTAGCCCCAGGAATTCCTTGGCCTGTGGCAAATAACTCCAGTCTCTGTCTCTGTCTTCACATGGACTTCTTTCCATGTCCTCTCCTGTTATTACAAGGACACCAGTCATTAAATCCAGCACAATTTCACCTCAAGATCCTCAACTAATCACATCTGCAAAGATTTTACTTCCAAATAAAGTGACATTCTGAGGTTCCAGGCAGGCATTAAATTTTGGGGGAGACACTGTTCAACCCACTACCATAAAATAAACCTTGTACATAATGCCAGAATCTTACAAATCAAGAAGTATATTATACATGGAAATAAACCCTAAAAAGTACATTAAAATATTTTAAATATTTGTAGATCAGGAAATAAAAAGTGAAGAAAGGAAGCAATTTTGTGGAACAGGAACCAAAAGTGGAGAAAAATAAGATGGATACTACTGATTTTTATTTCAAGCCATTTAATATTATGTGACTTTCAAAACTATGTGTACATATTGCTTTGATAAAAATGAAAAATAATTTTCTTATATGACTTGTGTTGATAAAACAAAAAAATTTAAAAAGAATGAACGAATACAATGATAAAGAGGTGAAAATAATCATAATTTAACAAAGCCTCATTTTTCCTTTCAATACAACTCAGGTAAACATTTATTGAAGAGATTTGTATTTGGAGAAAAATTGGTTCTGTGGAGAGCCAGAAAGCACACATACAAGAAACCCTTACAAAAGGTATGAATTCCTTGTTTTGTTAGCTACAGTATATGCTTTATAGAGATGTCCTCATCACGTAGTCCAGTTTATAATACAAGGTAGGTCGTTGAATTCATGTATGAATTAATTAACCCCAATTCTGTATTGCAAGTATCAGAGCTGAAAGTAAGCTTATTGATCATCTAGTTAAGTGGTTTCAAAAATATATATTTTTTAGTAATAGAAATTTTTTTTTAACACCACTCTACATAGGACCCTCAAACTTAAGAATAATTTTAAAACAGATGTGTTGTGGTAGAAGTGAAGATCGGAGACAAAAAGGCCTCTCCCATAAGCCTCCTCTCAAGGTGGCACCTGATTTCTTAAGATCTCCGTGGCTAAAAAGAAACACCGCTGTAAGAATCTATTTTACATGTGAAAATGTTGGCTTCCAGCTGAAAAATCCAGATTGCCAGGATGCCAGGTACTTTTTCTATTATGAAAAAAATTGAAACAGAAACACAACCAAAACCCTCTTGTAACACAAATTGGCTAGATGCTTACCAATCCAATTTCTTTTTCCTGAATAAACAGGAAGGCTAAATTTTCTTATCTCCACTGTAGTTACTATGTGACTGGGTCGTGACCACTAGAATGTGAGAAGAACTCATGCATTCCATTTTCAGTCCTGGCCATAAAATCCCTTGTTTGATCTTCCCTTTTGTAAACCATGTACAAAAATTAACTAGAAGTGGATCTAATGCTTAAGTGTAATGGCTAAAACATAACACTATTAGAAGAAAACATAAGGTTAAATTTTCCTGATATTGGATTAGGCAGTGGTTTCTTAACTATAACACTAAAAGTACAAACAATTAAAAAAATTAATTGGACTTCATCAAAACTTAAAACTTTTCTGATTCAAAGGATACCATCAAGAAAATAAAAAGACAATTCACAGAATGAGGAAAATATTGGCAAGTCATATCTGATAAGAGACTGGCATCTAGCATATATAAAGAATTCTTGACACTCAACAATAAAAAAAAGCAATTTAAAAATGTGTCAAGGATTTGGGTATACATTTCTTCAAAAAAATATACAAGAAGACATACAAGTGTCCAAAAATCATGTGAAAAGACATTCAACATCATTAGGAATTTGGAAATTGCAAATGAAAACCACAGTAAGGCACTACTTCACATCCACTAGGATAGCTATAATAAAAAGAAAGAAAAAGTGGGAAGAAGGAAAGGAAGGAAGGAAAAGAGGGAGAGAGGGAAAAGCTAGTTAACACTCTGGAGTGAGGTTCTCATATACTGCTTATGTACTGCTGGTAGGAATGTAATATGCAGCAGTCTGTCAGTTCCTCTAAAGGTCCAACATAGATTTCATGTATGACCCAGCAGTTTCACTCCTAGTTATATACCCAAGAGAAATGAAAACATATGTCCACATAAAGTCCTGTACATGAATGTTCTTACCCACACTATTCATAATGGCCAAAAAGCAGAAACACCCCAAATGTATACCAACTGATGAATGGAGAAATAAAACGTAGTATATCCAAGCAATGTAATATAATTATGTAATTGAAAAACTGAAGTACTGGCCAGGCATGGTGGCTCATGCCTGTAATCCTAGCATTTGGGAGGCCAAGGCGGGTGGATCACCTGAGGTCAGGAGTTTGAGACCACCCCAATCAATATGGTAAAACCCCATCTCTATTAAAAATACAAAATTTAGCCAGGCATGGTGGCATGTGCCTGTAGTCCCAGCTACTCCAGAGGCTGAAACAGGAGAATGTCTTGAACTCGGGAGGCAGAGGTTGCAGTGAGCCAAGATCCTGCCACTGCACTCCAGTCTTGGTAACAAAGCAAGACACTGTCTCAAAAAAACAAACAAAAAATGAAGTACTGATACATGCTACAAAATGGATGAACATTGAAAACATCATGCTAAAAAGAAAAATTTTTTAAATAAAAAACAACAGACAACAAAAATAAAACATAAAAAAAAACAAGAAAACGTCATGCTAAGTGAAAGAAGTCAGTCACAAAAGACCACATATTGTATGAATCTATATGATTCATAGGCAAATCTATGGAGATAGAAACATTAGTTTCTTGATGCCTACACAACTCTAGGAATATACTAAAAATGTCTGAATTGTATAATTTAAATGGATAAATTGCATAATATGTAAATTATATTTCAACAAAGCTGTCATGTTGTATACCTTAGGTACACACAATAAAATGTATTTTTTATTTTTAGTTTTATTTTTTACTTTAAGTTCCAAGATACATGTGCAGAATGTGCAAGTTTATTATATAAGTATACATGGGCCATGGTGGTTTGCTGAACCTATCAACCCATCATTTAGGTTTTAAGCCCTGCATATGTTAGGTATGTCCTAATGCTCTCCCTTCCCTTGCCCCCCACCCCCTGACAGGCCCCAGGGTGTGATGTTCCCCTCCCTGTGTCCATGTGTTCTCATTGTTCAACTCCCACTTATGAGTCAGAACATGTGGTGTTTGGTTTTCTGTTCCTGTGTTAGTTTGCTGAGAATGATGGCTTCCAGCTTCATCCATGTCCCTGCAAATGACATGAACTCATTCTTTTTTTATGGCTGCATAGTATTCCATGGCATATATGTGCCACATTTTCTTTATCCAGTGTATTATTGATGGGCATTTGGGTTGGTTCCAAGTCCTTGCTATTATAAATAGTGCTGCAATAAATATACATGTGCATGTGTGTTTATAGTAGAAGATTTATAATCCTTTGGATATACATCCAGTAATGGAATTACTGGGTCAAATGGTATTTCTGGTTCTAGATCCTTGAGGAATTGCCACACCGTTTTCCACAATGGTTGAACTAATTTACACTCCCACCAATAGTGTAAAAGCATTCCTATTTCTCCACATCCTCACCAGCATCTGTTGTTTCCTGACTTCTTAATAATAGCCATTCTGTGTAATCCCAGCACTTTAGGAGGCCAAGGTGGGTGGATCACGAGGTTAGGAGATCGAGAACATCCTGGCTAACCTGGTGAAACCCTATCTCTACTAAAAATACAAAAATTAACCGGGCGTGGTGGCGTTTGCCTGTAGTACCAGCTACTTGGGAGGCTGAGGCAGGAGAATCACTTGAACCTGGGAGGCAGAGGTTGTGGTGAGCTGAGATCACACCACTGCACTCCAACCTGGTGACAGAGTGAGACTCTATCTCAACAAAATAAAATAAAATTATAGCCATTCTGACTGGCATGAGTTGATATCTCATTGTGGTTTTGATTTGCATTTTTCTAATGACCAGTGATGAGATTTTTTTCATGTTTGTTGGCCACATAAATGTCTTCTTTTGAGAAGTGTCTGTTCATTTCCTTCACCCACTTTTTGATTTTATTGTTATAAATTTGTTTAAACTCCTTGTAGATCCTGGATATTAGACCTTTGTCAGATGGGTAGATTGTAAACATTTTCTTCCATTCTGTAGGTTGCCTGTTTACTCTGATGATAGTTTCTTTTGCTGTGCAGAAGCTCTTTAGTATAATTAGATCCCATTTATCAATTTTGGATTTTGTGGCAATTGTTTTTGGTGTTTTCGTCATGAAGGTTTTGCCCATGCCTATGTCCTGAATGGTATTGCCTAGGTTTTATTGTAGAGTTTTTATGGCTTTGGGTTTTACATTTAAGTCTTTAATCCATCTCGAGTTAATTTTTGTATAAGATGTAAGGAAGGGATCCAGTTACAGTTTTGTTTTCTGCATATGGCTAGCCAGTTTTCCTAACACCATTTATTAAATAGAGAATCCTTTCACCATTGCTTGTTTTTTTTCAGGTTTATTGAAAATCAGATGGTTGTAGATGTATGGTGTTATTTCTGAAGTCTCTGTTCTGTTCCACTGGTCTATATGTTTTGGTACCAGTACCATGCTGTTTTGGTTACTGTAGCCTTGTAGTAAAGTTTGAAGTCAAGTAGCATGATGCCTCCAGCTTTGTTGTTTTTGCTTAGGATTGTCTTGGCTGCACAGGCTTTTTTTGTTCCATATTAAACTCAGCAGAAGAAAAGAAATAACCAAGATCAGAGCAGAACTAAACGAAATTAAGACAAAAACATACAAGAGATAAATGAAACAAAAGACTGATTCTTTGAAAAGGTAAATAAAAGTGATAGACCATTAGCAAGATTAACCAAGAAAAGAAGAGAGAAGATTCAAATTACCTCAATTAGAGGCAAAACAGTAGATATTACAACCAATACCACAGAAATACAAAAGCTTATTCAAGGCTACTATAAACACCTTTACTCATATAAACTAGAAAAAACAGAGAAGATGGACAAATTCCTGGAAATATAGAATCCTCCTAGATTAAACCAGGAAGAATCTCTGAACAGACCAATAACAAGCAGCAAGATTGAAATGGTTATTAAAAAATTGCCAACAAAAAAAGTCCAGGACCAGACTGATGTACCATGGAATTCTATCAGACATTCAAAGAAGAATTGGTACCAATCCTATTGACACTATTCCAAAAGATAGAGAAAGAGGGAATCCTCTCTGAATAATTTCTGTGAAGCCAGTATTACCCTAATACCAAAACCGGGGAAAGACATAACAAAAAAAGAAAACTACAGACCAATATCCCTGATGAACATAGATGCAAAAATCCTCAACAAAATACTAGTGAACTGAATCCAACAGCATATCAGAATGATAATCCACCATGGTCAAGTGGATTTCATTTCAGGGATTAAGGGATGGTTTAACATACATAAGTCAATAAATGTGATACACCACATAAACAGAATTAAAAACAAAAATCACATAATCATTTCAATAGACACAGAAAAAGCATTTGACAAAATCCAGCATTCCTTTATGATTAAAATGCTTAGCAAAATCATCATAGGGACACACTGTAAGGTAATAAAAGCCATCTATGGCAAAATTACAGCCAAAATAATACTGAATGGGGAAAGATTGAAAGCATTTCCTCTGAAAACTGGAACAACACAAGGATGCCCACTTTCACCACTTGTATTCAATACAGTACTGGAAGTCCTAGCCAGAGCAATCAGACAAGAGAAAGAAATAAAGGGCATCCAAATCAGTAAAGAAGAAGTCAAACTCTTGCTGTTTGCTGATGATATGATCGTATACCTAGAAAACCCTAAAGACTCATCCAAAAAGCTCCTAGAATTGGTAAATGAATTCAGCAAAGCTTCAGGATACAACATTAATGTACACAAATCAGTAGCTCTGCTATACACCAACAGCAACCAATCTGAGAATAAAATCAGGAACTCAACCACCTTCACAATAGCTGCAAAAATAAATAAAATACTTAGGAACTTGCCTAACCAAGGAGGTGAAAGATCTCTACAAGGAAAACTACAAAACACTGCTGAAAGAAATCACTGATGACACAAACAAATGGAAACACATTCCATGCTCATGGATGGGTAGAATAAATATTGTGAAAATGACCATACCGCCAAAAGCAATCTATAAATTCAATGTAATTCCCATCAAAATACCCCATTATTCTTCACAGAACTAGAAAGAAACAATCCTAAAATTCATATGGAACCAAAAAGAGCCCACATAGCCACAACAAGACTAAGCAAAAAGAACAAATCTGGAGGCATCACATTACATAATTTCAAATTATACTATAAGGCCATAGTCATCAAAACAGCCTGGTATCAGTATAAAAATAGGCATATAGACTAATGGAACAGAGTAGAGAATCCAGAAATAAATCCAAATGCAGCCAACTGATCTTCAACAAGGCAAACAAAACACCCTATTCAACAAACGTTGCTGGGATAATTGGCAACCCACATGTAGGAGAATAAAACTGTATCCTCATCTCTCACCTTATATAAAAATCAACTCAAGATGGATCAAAGACTTAAATCTGAGATCTGAAACCATAAAGATTCTAAAAGATAGGATTGGAAAAAAACCTTCTAGCCATTGGCTTCGGCAAAGACTTCATGACCAACACCTAAAAGCAAATGCAACAAAATCAAAGATAAATAGATGGGACTTAATTAAATTAAGAAGCTTCTGCACAGCAAAATAAATAATCAGCAGAGTTGACCATCCACAGAGTTGGAGAAAATCTTCACAATCTTTACATCCAACAAAGGACTAATATCCAGAATCTACAAATAACTCAAACAAATCAGCAAGAAAAAATCGAACAATCCCATCAAAAAGTGGGCTAAAGACATGAATAGACAATTCTCAAAAGAAGATATACAAACGGCCAAGAAACATGAAAAAATGATCAACGTCACTAATTATCAGGGAAATTAAAAATCAAAACCACAATGCCACAAAATCACTTCACTCCCGCAAGAATGACCATAATCAAAAAATCCAGAAATAATAGATGTTGGTGTGGATGCAGTGAAAAGGGAACACTTCTACATTGCTGGTGGGAATGTAAACTAGGACAACCACTATGGAAAACAGTGTGGAGATTCCTTAAAGAAATAAAAGTATATCTACTGTTTGATTCAGCAATCTCACGAGTAGGTATCTACCCAGAGGAAAAGAAGTCATTATACGAAAAAGATACTTGTACATGCATGTTTATAGCAGCACAATTTGCAAACATATGGAACCAGCTTAAATGCCAATCAATCAATGAGTGGATAATGTGGTATATATACAACATGGAATACTACTCAGTTATAAAAAGGAATGAAATAATGGCATTCATGGCAACCAGGATGGGATTAAAGACTATTATTATTATTATTATTATTATTATTATTATTATTATTATTTGAGATGGAGTTTTGTTCTTGTTGTCCAGGCTGGAGTGCAATGGCACGATCTCAGCTCACTGCAATCTCCGCCTCCTGGGTTCAAGGGATTCTCCTGCCTTAGCCTCTCAAGTAACTGGGATTACAGGCACCCACCACCACGCCTGGCTAGTTTTTTGTATTTTTAGTAGAGACAGGGTTTCACCATGTTGGCCAGGCTGGTCTTGAACTCCTAACCTCAGGTGATCCACCTGCCTCAGCCTCCCGAAGTGCTGGGATTTCAGGCATGAGCCACCACACCTTGCCTGGAAACTATTATTTTAAGTGAAGTAACTCAGAAATGGAAAACCAAACATCATATGTTCTCACTTATATGTGGGAGCTAACCTATGAGGACGCAAAGGCATAAGAATGACACTCTGGGGACTCAGAGGAAAGGGTGGAGGTGGTAAGGGATAAAAGACTACACAATGGGTACAATGTACAGTGCTCAGGTGATGGGTGCACCAAAATCTCAGAAATCATCTCTAAAGAACTTATTCGTGTACCCAAATACCACCTGTTCCCCAAAAACCTATTGAAATAAAAAATTAAAAAATTTTTAAAATTAGAAATTCATAATGGAGGAAAGGGAAAGTAAAGGAGAAGAAGAAGCAGAGTAGAGGGATGGGAAAGAGTCAAGTCTTTTTCCAAGGAAAGAATTGGTACAGATGCAATTAGGTATATGGGTTGGGAGACAAGAAGTTTGTGATTGTATTTTTCCTGTTAAATAGTGTTACAGGATCTTTGCAGCGTCACTTTTCTGGTCAGAAACCTGTGGCTAGTGGCACCTTTGCCTGAGTTTTGCTTAGGCCCGCTGGGCTCATTCTGCCCACTTTGCCTGGCAGACTGCACTCAGCTCACGCTACTGGTCTGGATCCCACGCCTGCCAAGGGAGTCTGCATGGAACAGCAAGGGGTGTGTGAGCAAGCATGGGGTCCAGCCACTGCACAGTCAGACATGCTAGCTGCTGCAGTGCGACAGGCAGCTCCAGGTGCCAGCACAGGTGCCAGTTCTTTGTAAGGCTGCAGCTGGACCAGGCACACTGCAAACAGCTTCCACAGCTAGCACTGGGAACACAGTGGCACCCAGAAGCTTAGAGATGCCAGGAACCACAGGGCCCCAAAGAGGGAGTCACAGCCCTGGCTCAGAGAGCTCCCATGTCTAGGCTCCCCAAAGAGCTTCAGCTCTTCTTTTCTTCTCTTCACCCACAATGTGGCAAGCAAGGGATATGTCTTAGCCCTGATTGTATTACAGCTCTTTTATCCTCATTCAGTGGGTCCCAAGTTCTTGTCCTGCACCCAGGAAGAATGAGGTACATAGACAAATGGAGGGCAAGCAAGATGAAGAGGAGCTTTATTGAGCAACAGTAGCTCAGAGGATGCCCTGGAGTGAGTAGTCCCTCTCTGCAGGTCGGTTGTCCTGTTGTCTCTGCAGCTCTCAGCAGAGAGGCGGCCCTGGAATGGGTAGCTCCTCTCTGCAACCAGTCATCCTGACATCTGCTGAGCTCTGGAGCCGGGGGCTATGGACCTCAGAGGGGAGGAAGTGCACACACTAGTTGGTCCATGGGCAGCTGTGAGTGGGCCCAGAAAAGGTATCGCAAGTTCCCACTTCAGTTCGTGGGACTGGCAGCCTGGCCCCCAGCCTTCAGGCCACCCTCTTCCTCCAAGGAACGTGTCTGGCTCCTGCTGCCATTCATGGCATCCAGGCTATAGGTGCCAAGGGGTGCCTGCAGACAAGCACTGAGCTGCCCTCAGCCCTCCATCAGCTTCCCTCCTATGCTTGTCAGTGCCCAAAGTCCAGAGGGGGCCAAGGTAGCAGGGGGCTGGCATGTCAGCACTTACCCAAGTGTGTGCACACTCAGCTGGGCTGTGACAGTGGCCAGGCTTGGCCCTGACTTTGCTCCAAGATCAGAGTGGGTGCCAACAGTAGGAAGAAGCCAGTCAGTGGGAGCAGGCATTTCTGAGTTTGCAATGGCAGAAGGGGCCTTCGCAGGCCCCCAACAGTGCAGGGATGCCTGGGTCCACAGCCTCTGCAGTTTGGGTGGCTGCAACTGTGCCTGGGGGGTGGGGGGTGGTGCTCCTGCCTGCTCTGTGGAGCAGGAGGCCTGGGTCTGCAGCTGCAGTTTGGGCAGCTGCAGCAGCACCCAGGGAGCTCCCACCCCAACTCGAAAGGGGTAGGGCTCCCAGTTGTCCCCAGCTCCCACTGGTTCCACAGCGTGTGCAGCCCTGGCCACGCCTCCCTACTGCAGCCAGCGTGATGGTGGTGGCTGCTCCAGATGGCCCGCTGCTGCCATCATTGGGGTAGTTGATAAAGGAGACAGGAGTAGAGATTTGAAGAGAATGGAAAATACTTGAAATATTCACTGTAGAAAAGTGGGAAAATATGCTATATGGGGCTGTGTTGAGGGCCTGTTCTTAGTAACATTTAATCTAATAGAATATATATATATTTTGAAAAAGCATTCGTGGTGCTCCTGATAGATCCCCTGCTTCTCCATCATGATCTGCTCCTCTAATTTCTTCTGAAACCCACCAAACAAAATAAACACTTCTTGATTTAAAATTTTTAATAAGGTAACTCATTCCATTCTTGGTTCCAGTTAGACCACTGAATGATTTTTGTGACAAAAACGGTGAGATTCTCACAAAATACCTGTTCCAAAAATGTTTGCTAGAGACTTCCCAGAACAAATTCCTGATGTCAGTGAGGAGACAGGAGTGCATGGGCAGTGCGATTGACGTGTCCTTTCCCTCCCAGTGAGATCATGTCTCATTTGGGATTGAATGACTGTCTGTGATCACATTAACAAAAATGCACATAAAATGCCCAGGGATTTTTCCTTTGTTCAGTTTTGAAATTAAAACACATGTCATGTCTGCAAAATGAGCATTTCACCATGAATATTTCTTTGATTATAACAGGGCTCAAAAGAGAATGCCTCTTCAGTTGGCTGTGTCATGTACCTTTCTGTGCCTCTGGAGTATCATATCTTAAATGTACGTTGGTCTAAACTCTAAAAAGTAAAGTTCATGTCCAAAAACCTTGACCAAGTTACTAGCTGTAACTTGCCCTACCAGTAAAAGCCATTGACAATGCTGGGGCCAAAAAGCCTAATAGCCAATCATGATAGTTCTGAGATGCTTGATTTCTAATAAAGAAGAAAGTTGCTATCACCTAATTATGAAGACAGTGCCTTAATTCTTCGTACCACTTAATGCACATATTGTCACAGCCAAAGTATAAAAGATTGTTAATTTGGAAATATAAGTACCTATTTCGATGTAATAATAGTAATAATGATAGCTATTACTTACTGAATAACTATTACATGTTAGGACTTTGGTAATTGTCCTGCAGAAATTATGCTTTTGTTCTCAAACAGCCCTATAAGGTAGGTGCTAATGTCACTATAACAATTTTTAAATAAGTAATTTAAGACTTAAATAAGTCTATATACTTTTCCAAACTCACAAGATGAATAAAAGATATTGGCAGAATTCAAATTGAAACAATCTAACATCAGAGACCATACATTTCTCAGTGAATAGGGCAAAATAGACCTAAGGAAATAGAATCATTTTGAACTATCCACAGGTAAACGTCATATGACCTCTGAGTAGTTCCACAAAGAAAACAACCACCCAAATCAGACTGTATGCAGGACACTCACAAGCAGTGAGACTTTTGCTGAGATGAACTGGAAAGAGGAATGAGTAATATCAGCTTATCACAGATTTGATCTAGATCAAAGGACTCTTGACCCAGGTTTGAACCACTGTCAACACTTTTTCTGGCACCATATTTGATATTCAGTGGCCCTAGATGATTTCCTAATCCTGGGCAGGGTTAATCTTGCCACTTAAGAGATTATGTATAGAGATCCTAGTAAACACTGTGGAAATAGACAAAGACAATCTGATCTAGAAAAGGCAGAGGTTATTCATCCAGGGCTTGCAAGGAAGTCAGGTACCATGACTTTTGTTTGGCAGAGACTCACAGACAGGCAGAGGAGTGGGAAAGCTTTACAGCAGAAAAAGAAGGAAAAGTTTCAGGTGTGCCTTGATGAAAAGCTGTTGGCCCAGGGAAGCTGGATGTGGGCTATGTAGAAGCCGGCATCTTCTATGATTGGTTTGGGGAGCATATTTTCTTGCTCTGGTTGGTTCTGGGTTAGAAGTGAGGGCAAACATTAGGAAAGTGGGGAGTCACTGACCAGGTTCTGACCAATTTGGGCCAATGGCTACAAAGGTTGTGGTTGGGCTTCCCGGGCTGGTTGCTGCAGAAATTATGGTCAAAGTTGTTTTGTCATCTGTGGTCTGGCCAGTGTTTATTTGTATATTCAGCCTCTCAAGATAAACAACATAGTATGGTGGTAAATGCTATGTGGGTCAGCAACTTTACACAAATATGTTTCTTAAACCTATAGCCTCCACACCAATACTTATAAATTGAGCTATGTGAGAACTGAACAAACAAAAGTAAATTACTCAGATGCTTGCATGATAAATTGAATTTAAAAAAATATTTAATTGTTCTTTTTTTTCAGGGAAGCTTGGTTTTCTTAGAAGTCTATTAGCCAATATATTAAAGCTTTATTGATTTGATTGTAATTGAATCTCTCTGATCTTAACAAACCCTACTGTGACACTAAAGAAAAAAATCAAGTCCCTGACTTCCAGGAACTTGCAATGTAACAGATATAAACACATAGGAAATTGCTAGTGAATAGACAATTGTGAGGCAAGATTCGTTTAGAATCTAGACAGTGTTCATCCATGCTCCTCAGTCAGAAGAACTTTGCTTCTTACACTTCTTGTGAGAAAATCGATTGTCCCCTAGAGGACATGAACATTCCCTAGGGTAGGGTTGAAGAGACCTGAGCAGGCAGAGGGATCAGCAAACACATCCAAGGCCTAAAAGAGCTAGGGTCAGGGTAAGGGTTGCCAGATAAAATATAAGATGCCCAACTATAATAAATCTCAATTGCAGTGAATAATTTTTAGTATAAATATGTCCCCAAAATGTAACCAGGTGTCCTATATTTTTATTTGCTAAATCTAGCCACACTGATAAGGACAAATTGTGTATAAAAGGGCCAAACTTGGAAGGCCAAATTTACTCAGGAAGTTTCAGGCTAAGGGGTACTGAACAGGAAATAAGAGACCAAGAGAAAGGCTAGAGAAGTTGAATAGACCTGGAACAGAGCAGAAAGAGTGAGGAAGGATACAGCTGTGGAGATTGTGCACTGCACAACTCAAGACTACCACATGTAAAAGTAGTGGCTCTGGAGCTTTAAGATAATTATACCAACAGTGATGGAATGCCCAAGACTTTTTCACATTGACAGAGACCACAAAGTATAATATAGAGTAAAAGCAAGATTAAAACCCACTGTCTCCCCTCTCTCCTCACCCCCTCACCCCACATTCCACTGTAACTGGAGTTTTCAGTTGATCTGCTTTGTCTAAAAGCCTAAAAGAACCAGAAAAGTTAGGTTGGGGGCAATTATTTTATGAAATAGCTTTTAAAAGCAAAAGGAAATTTAAGAGTCTATAATTCCATTCTTTCTCAATTTTGAAAAACAAAGAGAAACAACAGAAACTTGATGACGAGTGGTGACATTTCACATTTCTATGTTTTTTATAGGAAACCTGTATTACTTTTGTAAAGAGAAAAACATAAAATGTCACCTAGCACTTCATCTGCATGAAGCCCACAAAAGAAACAGGCTGCTAGATGAATATGTAGACTTCTAGGACTGGGAGGGGAGATAGCAAAGCAACTTTCCAGAAGTGAAAAGGCCAGAGGGACTGTGTCCTATGTGGAAGAGATGGTTTGAGGGCTGATAGGCCTGTGTCTTCATGTCTTTTAGCTTCCACTGAGTCTAGGCCTAGCTAAAGGGCAAGGAAAAGAGAAGGTTTTCTTTTAGGGAATAACCCAAGTAGACTTGCCTGGTGACAAGAGAGGAAAATGTCTCTGCTAAAAGAAACCAGAATAAGCAATTTATTTTTTAAAAATTGTATTCCTAAGTATCAAATTTAACCATAAGCTCTGCGGCCCAAAGGAGCTAGCAGCTGTTAGCAATCTAGCCTCTAATCAGATCAGCTGTGAGCTGATTGGTGGCAACGCAGATGAAAAAGATATGATTTTCTTCAAACACTGACACATCAAAGATTTCTTTTTAAATTTGTATAAATTTAAGGAGTACAAATGCAGTTTTGTTACATGGATATATTGTGTAGTGGTGATTTCTTGATCATTGATGATTTCAGAAAAGAAATTTGTTTTTGCTTGGTGTTTATTTAAATTCTTGCTTTTTTAATATGATTAACCCAACTTACATGAAATCTTACTAACCTTATTTTTGTCATCTGTTCTCTTGGGGCTATCTATCCCTCCCTTATTTCTAAACAAAAATTAGTAAGTTTATATGATTATCTGGCTCATGTCTGATCTGACACAGAACTGTAGTGACCATGACATCTGTGATCATATTCTGCTCCCTTTGGAATTCCCCAAAACCTATCACAGAAAAGGTACTAGACAAATATGTGCTGAATAAATGAAGAATGAATGAATGATTTTATTTTGACAAGAGGTAGTGTAGTCTTGTAACAGGAATCAAAATCCTTCCATTGTAATCATGATTCTGCCAGTAGCTAGCTAGTTATGATACCTGTGGCAAATGCTATCTGAGCCTGTTTTTTCACAAGTAAAGGGATGAAATAAAAGCTACCTGACAGTACTGAGTAAAAAGTGCCATATGTTGACATTGGAGACTTTCTGATGAATTTCCGTGTAAGAGGTTGCATTCACTGCCCCGACTTTGGGTCAGAACTCATAAATCCTCTCCCTGTCCGTGCTATGTGTTATGTGTCGTTCTATCACAACTGTCTACGTTCATTAAAGAGAGATAAAATACGCATCATTTGCATTAAGCAGATGATACAGAACCACTGCTCAGAACAGTGAGAGAAGGAACAGGAAACACAGTCAGGGAAGCTAGTATTCCAACCTTAGGGCTTGAGCCCCAGTCAAAAACTCCATCTGCAAATAGCCACTGAGCCACAGAAACAGACAAAGCTGGAAGGCTGTGAGCACCATTTCCATCTTCCCTTCTCCAGCCTCAACAGCGTGAGTAGATGTTGGACTGCACAGCAGCAGCTCAGGCTTTCTGGGTCTACCAGGGGTGGCCACTTGCGGGGAGATTTCGAACACTTGAAGCAAGGATTATTTGCAAAGAATATAAAAATAGAAAGAATGCAAGGAATGGTAACATAAATATCTCAAGCCAAGAGAAGTTTGTTCATTTTAAGAAAACAACTCAAATAATACAAGGGCAAGGAACAACATGTAGCCAGGCTGTAGTTGAAAGTTATATAATCTTTGTCTTGAAAGTTAGAACAAGCTTTGTCTAGGAGGGCAGAGCCATATGATAAAGTCAGTGGTCACCTGGGCCCATGGCCCATACCTTCAGTAGGAACCCATGTAGGGAATATGTAAAAGGAATTCCAGACAGAGAGGTATGGGTAGCCAGGCAGCCCAGCCAGACTTTGTTGTCGGAAGATCTGGCTTCTAGACATAGCTCTGCCACTTAGCTGTGTAATCTTAGGCACACATCTTCACCAATTCTCATTTTCCTTAATGTGTAATGGGGATGATAATGGGACCCAGCTGGGAGACTTATAAGGAAGACTAAATCATATATATAGTGTTCATCATAATCCCAGTTCATAGTAAGCTCTCAATAATTACAGATTATTATTACAATTACTGTAACTGCAAAACCCATGCAAATTTATGAGTATCAAGATTGTTCAGCTGGGCATGGTGGCCCATGCCTGCAACCCTAGCACTTTGGCAGGAGGATTGCTTGAGGGCAGGATTTCAAGACTAGCCTAGGGAACTTGGCAAGACCCCATCTCTACAAAACATTTTTAAAAATTAGTCAAGTGTGGTGGCTATAGTCCCAGCTACTCAAGAGGCTGAGGTGGGAGGCTCGCTTAAGCCCAGGTGATTTGAGTCTGCAGTGAGCTGTATTTACACCACTGCACTCCAGCCTGGGTGCCAGAGCAAGCCCATGTCTCAAAAGAGGCCGGGCACGGTGGCTTACACCTGTAATCCCAGCACTTTGGGAGGCCGAGGTGGGTGGATCACGAGGTCAGGAGATCAAGACCATCCTGGCTAACACGGTGAAACCCATCTCTACTAAAAGTACAAAAAAAATTAGCCAGGCATGGTGGCAGGTGCCTGTAGTCCCAGCTACTTGGGAGGCTGAGGCGGGAAAATGACATGAACCCAGGAAGCAAAGCTTGCAGTGAGCCGCGATCACGCCACTGCACTCCAGCCTGGGTGACAGAGCGAGCCTCCATCTCCAAAAAATAAATAAATATAAATAAATAAATAAAATAAGATAAAGTTTTTTAAAACACAAGAAAAAGAAAAAATATTAATTTATTTCTCTGCCTCAGTATTTGCATTTTAACAGTGGTTTTTTCAAAAAAGCAAAATCATCCAAGTAAGAATTACTCGTTACTCTGAGATTATGTTCTTCCCGAGTTTTGGTGGTTGAAATATTCTTTCTTTAATGAAATGCTACTGGGTACTTAATGCTATCACTAGACAAAATAAAAAGCAATCAACTCTAAGTCAGTTGCCACAAATAGAAAATCTTACCAGTCTGTGGAATACAAATGTCTTGGAGCCACTGGAGTCATGGCAAGGTGGAAAAGAAATGTTGGGTCACATTTCATCTTGTATCATCCTCCAAATACCATTACAGTTTGGAACATTCTCTTAGCCTTGAATGAGGAGTTGGGAAGAAAAGGGAACGAGAGGATATCAGTTCCTCAACATGTCCTACCTTTGCATTAGAGGTCTATTTTCAAACAAGTTTTACATTAAGTTATTGTCTCTCAGCTACCCTTCTCTATACACTGGTGCAATGCAGGCCTGGGACTCAAAACGCCATTTTTAGCTTTGCCAGCTGCTCCAGTTAGGCTCTGTCACTAGAGGATGTTACAGAGGGAGACAGCCAGGCTGAAGGAGAAAGGACAGGTTCCTTCCAGTTTGTTCCCTGTAGGCTTGTCAGCTTGTGATTTCTGTAAGATCACTCCAGCATTGCTGCTTCACCCATGCCGTTCCGATCCACTTTGCAGTTTTTCCAACTTTTGCAAAAACAGCTTCATCATGCCCCCACCTCATAGACACCAGTGAGCTATCAATAGCGCCCTGTCCTCAAAGGTTTGGGTAGCAGGCCCACAGGGCTGCTTATCCCAGCTCACAGACAGTGCAAGCTGTGGGGCCCTTTCTCAAAGTTTCTAACTTTTACTAAATCCAAGTACTTCCCTCTGCTACCCCCAGCCCCAGGAGTGGTAGCTGCTTCCTGCAGTTGCTACCTCCACATTGCTTTCATTGTTGTTTGTTTGTTTGTTTTTTAATTTAATCCTTTCAGTTACCTGGTTACCAACCCTTCCTTAAAGTCTATGTTCAAGTAACTGGTGTAGTTTCTGTTTCTTGCTTGGACTCTGATAGAGTATGTATAAATCTATTTTCAAGAAAGCTTTACTTTTTTCAAATTTGCCTACTAAAGGGTTTATTTTCAGCCTTAAACAATAATTGTAGGGATGTCTTCTAGACTACTCCAAAATAACCAATTAAAAAAATACAACAACTTCCAAGGAACACACAATTTATTTTGAAAATAACATTTTCAAAGTTATTCTTTGGATATTGAAAAGCAAGTAAGTCCTATCCAACCCAAAATAAACCTACTAGTTCTTTTCTTCCAAGGAGAGAGAGAGAGAGAAGTTAATTTTTATTTGTATAAATTTAGGGAGTACAAGTGTAATTTTGTTACATGGATATTTTGAGTGGTGGTAAAGCCTGAATTTGTAGTGTATTCACTGCCAGAATAATACACATTTTACCCCCTAAGTAATTTCTTACCCTACACTTTCTTCCCACCTTCCGAATCTCTAGTGTCTATCATTCCACACTGTATGTCCATGTGTACACGTTATTTATCTATTACTTGAAACTGTCTTTCTGTTTATCAGGAAGTATATTTTAAGCTGAAACATATAAGCACCGGTCTGATAAAATTTGGAGGGATGTTCATGTATGCTAAAGTGTGTTCAGTCCAGAGAATTTTCTCTGCCCCAGAATTTACATACCTCACTCTTCGCTATGTTCTTGTCATCACAAAGCATTTCTCTATTATTCAATAGGCAGAAAAGTTCACACTAATGATGATCAAAGGCAGGAAATGGAGGCATAAAGGGCTAGGGCTAAGAACCAACTTTTATGAAGTACTTGCTCTGTTCCGGGTGCTATCTCATGTATCTTTTCCAGCAACCCAACATTATAGAGATTGATATTCCCATCTTACAGATGAGCACAGCGGGACTTACAGGCATTAAATAACTTGTTCTGCAGTGTGGAATAAGCGTCAGAGCAGAGCCAGGATTCAAAACCAGCCCTGCTACCTTCAAATTTTCTTGTCTCTTTTTTATTTTTTTATGTTTCTATTTTTTTTTAGAAAACACTACCTTGCATCCGTAGGACCCATGAGCATGAAATAAGGACATATGACTGCTTGCCTGTCAATTCTGGGAATGAAGTGAAATGCTGTGAACAGTTACGTATTTGCTGCCTGTATTAGTCAGGGTTCTCTAGGGGGACAGAACTAATGGAATATATATATATATATATATATATAAAGGGGAGTTTATTAAGTGTTAACTCACGCAGTTACAAGGTCCAAAAATAGGCTGTCTGTAGGCTGAGGAGCAAGGAGAGTCAGTCCCAGTTCCAAATCTGAAGAACTTGGGAGTCTGATGTTTGAGGGCAAGAAGCATCCAGCATGGGAGAAAGATGTAGGCTTGGGGGAGCTAGGTCAGTTTCTCTTTCCACATTTTTCTGCCTGCTTATATTATAGCCATGCTGGCAGCTGATTACATTGTGTCCACCCAGATTAAGGGTGGGTTTGCCTTTCAAAGCCCACTGACACAAACATTAATCTCCTTTGGCAATACCCTCACAGACACACCCAGGATCAATTCTTTGTATCCTTCAATCCATTCAAGTTGACACTCAGTATTAACTATAACAAGTCCACACCTTGTCAACTTGAACCCATACACATCTCCTGAGATCATACATAATCTCCAAATAAAGACAATAATAAGGTCATAATTATGCCTAACATAATACAACTATCCTTCATACAACCGGAAACACACCAATCCCCAAACCAAATACTATTACATAAAGTTAATGCTTAAATGCTGATACGAAGTCCATAAATCTATGTCACATGATAAAGGAGAAAGGAAATAAAATGAAGATTTTTTTAGTACAAATGTATACATGCACAAACATGTTTTTAACAAAAGAAGGGGGAAATACTCATAACAATTACAGTCCTCGTTTCTGCAGCTGGTCACATGGTCACAGCTGGTATTGATGACTCCCTTGTTCTACTACCCATTCTGTATTGCCTTTGCCTTCAGCAAGCACTTCAACAGATTGTTTTTTTTTTACCTGGTGGAGTGACCCAAACCTTCATTCCTGAAGGGACTGGATCATTCGTAGTCCTGCCTGGATTGGGCTGTTGTAATTTCCCATGCTGTGTGGAATACCATGACAGTGTATAAGGCATTCTGTGAGTTCACAGATGGTAGTCTTTGCAGAAGCACTGCATGCAGAATAGGCAAACCCCTATCTAGAGTAAGTGTCTATTCCAGTGAGGACAAACCTTTGCCCTTTCCATGATGGAAGACCTTAATCCCAGGGCATGGTAATACTAAGAGATGCCCTAATGATCTCCTGTATTTCATGCATACTCTTCCTTACCTCCATTGTGGAGTAGGAGACTGATTTCATCTTGATAGTCTGGGTCAGTCACTCCAGTCAACACTATAACTCCCTTCTTAGCCTATTGACTTAAAGGTGGGAGGAGCCCAAAGTGTCCCAGTGGCAGTCTTAACTTCCAGTTTAATGGAATCATTGTTGTGTCTCCTGGTGGCAGTGTTTCTTCCTCTGGAACTAAGACCTCTAGGCCAGTAGAACATAATGTTGCGGGAACAGGAAGCTAAAATTTTACTAGTGACTCACTAAGGGTGATGGTGAGTGGTGTCACTTCCACTTCCACACCTTGATTCCTGGACCCATGAATCCTGCCTATGGGAGATACAGTACCATATATTGGGTGTTGATTCAGAGGATACACAGCCTTCTGGAGAACTTAGTCCTAGCCCTGCAAAGTATTGTCACCTAGTTGGCATTGTAATTGTGACTTCAAAAGGCCATTCCACCATTCTATCAATCCAGCTGCTTCAGGATGATGGGGAACATGGTAGGATTAATGACTTCCATGAGCATGAGCCCACTGCTGTACTTCTTTAGCCAAATAGTAAGTGCCTTGGTCAGAGGCAATGCTGT
>NW_012110029.1:0-2613 GCF_000951045.1 Mandrillus leucophaeus | reverse complement strand
ATGTGGTTAATCCAGAGTAAGACGCATATCTGCTTTCTGAGTGTTTTGTGTCAGCATGTTGGCAACTACTTAGTTTGCAACACAGAAAATTTTTTAAAAATTTTCAAAATCATCAAAATATTGAAAAAGGGGGACCTTAAAAACAGCAGCTGTGAGTCTGGAATGCCTCAAGAGCTCTGTTCACGTGGATGCTGCACGTAAATATCAACGCCATTTGTGTGAAGGAAGTGAAGGCCTGTGTTAGTTGTCTCTGCTGCAAGTCATGCTGCTAGTTTACAGGGAGAGTCTGGGTCTCCTGCAGCAGCTCATTTGTGGCAAGTGCACTGAGCACCTGCTGCTCGCGTTGCTCTGTCCCCAGGGCAGTCATATCCACCCCACATTTAGAAGGATGGGTTTTCTCTCTTGGAGGAAACTCCCCCTTTGCTTTCTGTGACCACTCCCTTTGTGTCCCATCAAATCACATGACATGCTGTGGTGCTGAGTCTGTCTTGATCTAATCGGCTGTCTTTCCTATCCTACCTGGCTCATCAGGAAGCTGCAGGATTCTGAAGAGAAGGGAGTCCTGAAGGACTTACCAGAGGAATGTGTTTTTTCTCATTGTAGACACTGTGACATGTCCAACTCTTACCTGCATCATGAAGTCACTTTCTTGGCACTGGATGAAGAGAAGGTTTGCTCTGTTCAGGATGTTGCCAGGGATTACTCCAAATCCAAATGGGATGAAACCCCACTTGGCTTCCTAGGTAGGCTCCCTATTCTTTGTATCCCACAATCTGTCCATAATGACAGATTTCATACCTTCAGGAAGACACAATGCTTACACACTGGTTAGAACCAGGCTCTAGGATTGAGTTTGAAGGAAGGCATCCTAGGAGTCAGAGTTGTGCTCCTGTCTCTTATACACATCTAGACAAATTCATACCCACCTCTGCAGCCTGGGTGCAGGATGTAACCACTAGTCCTCCTGATTTAGATTTAATCTGTCATCTCAGATGCCCCATTGTCAAATCACTGTACCCAAAGTTGACCTGACAAATTCATACCCACCTCTGCAGCCTGGGTGCAGGATGTAACCACTAGTCCTCCTGATTTAGATTTAATCTGTCATCTCACATGAAAACTTTTAATTTTCCCTCCCAAACAACCTGAGTTTCTCTGCCTGTCCAAGGCCGCTGGCAGCCTTATCTATATCCTTGGAGCTGTCATTACCCTCGTTCACTTCTCTCAGGCTAGACTCCCTCCCCTTTTAGCAGGCTTGTCTTAGCTAAGAGGTCTCTGAGTACCAGAACATAACACCACTATTAGATTTTGTATGTTTCTGAAAGGAGGCTGGGCCCTGGAACTCCCTGCCACATGAAAGGCCAATGTATCCACGTAGCGTTAGAGATTCATTTGATTTAATCTGTCCCTCTAAATGTACATTCTACAAAAACACTGAAAACAGCTTATCTGAAGGAAACATGCTGAATACTGCAGTAACCTGCTAGGAAACATTTAAGTAGATCTCCAGGATCTGTTAGTAAATAGAATATGGTTAACATTTTGCTGTGACTCAGGACAGAAGGGACTGTGATGATGACCTGTCATATCAGGGAGATTTGCTCCATGGCTCAGGAAAGCAAACCTAGTGACTTCTCACAAGGCTCACCCTGAGGCCTCCTGGAAAATTTCTCTCACAATAGCCTGTTATCACACCGAGTATATTTATGCCCCTAGGTATATTTGGACACAGGGTTGTGCATGTATGAATGGAATCAAGTTCATGTGACTGGTCTTCTCTTAATTTACTTGCAGAAAAGCAAAATAATCTTGAAGAGGTGAAAGGAAAAGAAACAGTTGATCCCAGGTAATTAAAAAAAATCGGGGCTCTCAATTCAGGGTGACACCTGTGGAACTCATATCCCCAGAAAACCAGAAAGTCCTGAATATACCTAATTCATCCCTTCAGCCAACCAGAAATGATCCTTTCTAACCATGTTTTACATTTTCATTGTGATACTTGCATTGTTGGCCATTTTGTATTAACTTCTCAGGTTCAGTACATAAAACCAATTGATCTTGTGAACAACTAATCAGTCCCAGAGATTTCTGTAAAGCAGCTATCTCTTCTTATGTTTTCAACCAGCCTGAGATTCATATCTGCTTTCTGCTGTTTTGCATTAACACAGTGCTAAGCATTTCAAGGTAAGGAAATTAGGTAGAAAAAGATTATTATTATACCACACATAGTAATGAGAGAAGAAGGACTTGATGGCATGAGATTTCGGGGATATTATTATGCCTCAAAAGCTATGTTTAATTGGTCACTACACATGAAATTTAACACCATTTAAAAGAAAGGAATGAAGCCGCCGTTATGGAACAGGATATTCAGTAAGTCACAACTGTACCATACAGAGAGACTCAGTCTCCTTCCTCAGAAAATCGTGATCTGGCCACTTCGCTGAGCTCCTGATGCTTCTTTCTCTGTCTCTCATCTCTCTTTCCCTCTCTCTGTATTGCAACCTACCCCATGGCAACCACACTGTGACCCACCAAGAAGAGGAGAATATTGAACTCTTTAATGGGCTGCCCCATTTGTTTCTGCCATCACTCCCTCCTGCCTCACGTGAA
>NW_012110028.1:0-1389 GCF_000951045.1 Mandrillus leucophaeus | reverse complement strand
AAAATACAAAAATTAGCTGGGTGTGGTGGTGCATGTCTATAGTCCCAGCTACTCAGGAAGCTGAGGCAGGCGAATCGCTTACACCCGGGAGGCAGAGGTTGCAGTGAGCTGAGATTGCCATTGTACTCCAGCCTGGGCAACAGAGCAAGACTCCGTCTCAAGAAAAAGGAAAGAAAAGAGAAGAGAAGAGAAAAGAAACGCAAAGCAAAGCAAAGCAAAGCAAACAAAGCAAAGCAAAGCAAAGCAAAGCAAAGCAAAGAAAAAGAAAAGAAAAAGAAAAGAAAAGAAAAGAAAAGAAAAGAAAAGAAAAAGAAAAGAAAAGAAAAGAAAAGAAAAGAAAAGAAAAGAAAAGAAAAGAAAAGAAAAGAAAAGAAAAGAATGATGTCACAGCTCTGGAGGCCAGAGGTCCAAAACCAATGTGTTGTCCAGGCTGTGTCCCTCTGGGGGTTCTAAGGGAGATTCCTTCCTTGCCTCTCCCAGTTACCTGTGCCTCCAGGCATTCTTTGGTTTGTGACTGCATCACTCTAATTTCCACCTCGTCTTCACACACCCTTCCCTCCTCTCTGTGTCTTCTCTTCTGTCTCCTATAAGGACACTTATCATCAGATTTAGGGCCCACTCAGGTAATCAGGATGATCTCATTTAAAATCCTGAACATAAATGCATTTGTAAAGGCCTTTTCCTCCCTAAATAATGCCACATTCTCGGGTTCCCGGTGGACCAGACTTCCGGGGAGCCAGCCTTCAACCCAGTGCGCCAGAGCTTCTGGATGTAAACGAGGCTCTGTCCGTGAGATGCACTGTGTGGAGTTGCAAGGCGGAAGTGAGGAGGGAGCTGTCTTTCTACTGCTCCGGCTGAAGCTGCTGGCAATCACGGGTATGGTGACCTTGGGATTTACTGAAACAAGTTAACAGGAAACAGCCTTTAAATTAGTGAAGGTCAAAGGCAGTTGCAGGACTGTGGGGTGGCTTCTTGATTTCAAGAGTGCAGCTCTAGCTCTGTGTTCTTCAAATCAACAGGGGCCTGATGATCCCCGCCTTCCCAAGTGGAGCAGATACATACAGCTCCCTTTTGAGTCAGTTCTTTGGTGTTGTGCTGGGAGCTTCTGGGGTCCAACCTAGAACCTACAACTTTAGTATATAATTCCCTGTATTCAATCCCTTTCTGCTTAAAATAATAAGTTAGTCCTGTTTCCTGCAACTGAACTCTGCCAATACATTTTATTTTTTTTGCAGCTGAAAGTAATTTTTTAATATTTAAAATAGTATAATTTTACCCAGCACTTTGGGAGGCCGAGGCAGGTGTAACACTTGAGGTCAGGAGTTCAAGACAAACCTGGCCAATGTGGTGAAACCCCGTCTCCACTAAAAATACAAAAATTAGCCAGGC
>NW_012110027.1:0-1802 GCF_000951045.1 Mandrillus leucophaeus | reverse complement strand
CCACTCCAGCCTCCTGTCAGCTGGGACTAAGGGTGCACATCATCATCCCTGGCTAAAACACTATTTTTTCCAAGTAAATGTCAAAAAATTTGCTTTTAGAATGTGTATATTGTATCTATATATTTAAAGCCATATACTTTTGAAATCATTATCTAATGAAATATTACTTTTATTTAATTAGAACACTGAATGATGGTCATTGAAAATGCTTTAAGCAGAAAGAGACAGTTATTGAAGCAAATTGTCTAAAATTCTGTAACTTAGTCATATTTATTTAGAGAAGGCCATTTAAACTTAAACCATTTTATGCAACAATTTTTTTTTTTTTAGATGGAGTCTTGCTTTGCCGCCCAGGCTGGAGTGCAGTGGCGCAATGTCCACTCACTGCAAGCTTCGCCTCCCAGGTTTACACCATTCTCCTGCCTCAGACTCCCGAGCAGCTGGGACTACAGGTGCCCGTCACCACGCCTGGCTAATTTTTTTTGGTATTTTTTTTAGTAGAGATGGGGTTTCACCGTGTTCACCAGGATGGTCTTGACCTCCTGAACCAGTGATCCGCCTGCCTCGGCCTCCCAAAGTGCTGGGATTACAGGCGTGAGCCACCGCGCCCGGCCGCAACAATTTTTTTAAAAAAAATTTTCATATGGCCTTATTTGGTTGTAAATAAGGTAGGTGTTCCTTGGGATAATGTTTTACTATGAAATGCAGGAAATTGGTTTACACCATGTAAGAGCAAAACCCACTGATAATGGGCAAGTCAGTGGGAAAAGAAGTTAACAGTAGAATTCTGTCCCAGAAAAAAAACAAAAACAAAACCAAAGTCATTCAATTAAACCAGACTTCCAAACTTCATCATTCCTGGACCTCGTTAAACTTCTGAGTGCCACATGTACTATTAACAATACTTAAGAGTTACTTTATTAAGAAAGCAACCTAGTCTCATCCTAAACAGTATCTGCAAAATTGCAGATTTTTATTTTAAAAAAGCTATATTTTTCTAACACACAATATTAAAATGAGAAAATTTCATCCACATACTACCTTGTTACACTGTAATTAACTTTAAAATACTTCAGTATCAACAGTGGAGGAAGACAGTTAGTTAATATATTAAATATCCTATCAATGATTCACATTCAAGGAAACCTAGACAATCACACTGGCACTACAAGTATCACCAATTCTGTATTAGAGGGTTCATTAATTAGCATAAGGGATGTTGGAAATATTTTTTCACAGTGAGATGAGTGATACTCAAAGTATGTGGTTGGTTCTCTAGTCTTTACATAAATAAGAAACAAGATCCCTGGCAATCCTGGGTAGCCAAACAACTTTGGAGCAGTGGTCCAGTAGAGAATTTTATTTGGCTCTTCCTCCCTCGCAGTGAAGGATTCTGCTGCTTGACCCCATTAACTGAGCTGATCTCTCTGCCAGAATATTATGTTTTGAGTTAATCTTTGATGTAAGGTGCTTGTTGGAATGCCTAAAAAGAACAGAGAGGGACTCTACTATTGTTATAGGAACAGTTTAAATGACCATTTTGATACCTATTACAAATGCCCAAATTGGTTTATCTCAGCTCACAACATACCTAAAAATCATTTTATATACTATCAGTGATATGTATACCATGCTTTGGGAAACATCAAATTAAACCTGTACAAAGAAAAAGTGAGTAATTCAAATCTAACAAAACAAACAAGTATGGCTGTGAATTAAAAGTCCCAGATTTCCCAGGTAAGTTACTGGTGTTCTAAAGTATTGGTATATGATCTCACAATGAAAACAACTATATAAACATT
>NW_012110026.1:0-1817 GCF_000951045.1 Mandrillus leucophaeus | reverse complement strand
TCTTTAGGGCTTTCTGTAGGTAAAATTATATCATCTGTCTTAGAAAGTAGCGTCACAATAATTTATCAAGAATTTGTCTCCAATACTTTTATGGTCGTGAAACTAGATTAGAATGACTATTGGTATATAAATTTAAAAGAATAATAATTAAAGAGACTTTGATAAGTACCAGGTTATTTAAACACATTTGTGCTATAGATAAAGGAACTTAATGTCAGTTTATTTATTTATTTATTTATTTATTTTTGAGATGGAGTCTCACTCTGTCACCCAGACTGGAGTGCAGTGGCACTATCTCTGCTCACTGCAACCTCTGCCTCCCGGGTTCAAGCTATTCTCCTGCCTCAGCCTCCCGAGCAGCTGGGACTACAGGCGAGTGCCACCATGCCAGCTAATTTTTGTATTTTTTTAGTAGGGACGGGATTTCCCCATATTGGCCAGGCTGGTCTCAAACTCCTGACCTCGTGATCCACCCTTCTTGGCCTCCCAAAGTGCTGGGACTACAGTCATGAGCCACTGCGCCAGGCCTAATGTCAGTATATTTAAAAGTTTCACGTTCTCTGGCTGTGGAGTTGATCTTTGGTCCTCAGTTACTTTGAGGCATTATAAATCCTGGGGCCTAATTCAAATGGACCTCCTTTAGAATAATCAAAGATGAGATAAAAATACAGAATATTTTTATAGCGTTTTAATTGTCTTGGAAAATAGTCTTAAATTATTACTCTCTTAAACACTAAAAATCACAACTTCATTTTCTGATAGTACTGGAAAAAAGAACCTATAAGTTATCTTTACACAGTCCAATAATCTTTATTACATCACTTTATATGGCATTTTAAAGTTACCATTAGTATAACTTTTTGTTGTGATTGTATATAAATAATCATATTTAGGAATATAAGGCAGATAGTGTTTCTTACACAATTCATAATTTCAAGGATGTGAACAGAGAAATAAAAATGATACAAAGATAGGTGCATGGATTATAGGATCTAATTTTAGTATTATAGATAAATTTCAGAGAATCACGGAAAATACTTGTTAGACTGTATCTGTGACGATAAGCAGATCTAGAGAGCGTTGACAATGTATTTTTATATTTTGCATTATATTGCCACCTAGTGGTTACAACAGATATGAAAAGCAAACTTTTATAAACTTTGATGTCAGAAAGTCTTAATAGTCAACAAATATTGAAAAGAGAGAAGAGACAAATACATTTTAATGTTATTTTCTTTTTTCATTTTCTCTGCTCATCTGCTTAGAGAGATAATCACTAGTTCTGTGGAAGGTAGGAGAGGAAATAATTCAGACCCTTCCCACTAGCAGTGACTAAATTTCTGCTTACTTACTTGAAGACAAACATACAGCATCAACAGGATATTAATTTCTTTATAAAGACTATACAGTCTAGACAGTATTTAATAAGAATATGTGCCCTACTAAATAACTCTGGCTTTTATTCTAAATAAATATTTTTTCATTTTGATTGCAAGGAACCCTCAGTTTAGTTCAGAATTCCCCTGGTGAGCCACCATAAGAAAATGGTGTTAATACAAAATACAAATACAAAATAGTCTCCCCTATCACCTATTTCTCTATCTTTTTGCTGTATCTGGGCCAAGCTTTGAATAGTCTCCCCTATTCAAATTTTTCAGCTCTTATGAAAAGAGAAATGAAAATTCATTCTTTAACATTGTAGGCCAGCATTTCTTACATAATATTATAATCAATAAAATTTGAGCTGAATGAATAATGACCATATATCACATTATATATTTTGAATTTTAAGATTAAAAAATTGTATTTATATATTT
>NW_012110025.1:0-1126 GCF_000951045.1 Mandrillus leucophaeus | reverse complement strand
AGCCTGGGCAAGAGAGCAAGACTCTTTCAAAAAAAAAAAAAAAAATTTAACTTAATTCTGTTGTTCACAATAAGACTATAAGGGGTAGGCATCTGCATTTTACACATGATGAAATTGAGGTCAAACTGCTAATAAATAACAGAGCTGGTCTGAATCTCAGTTTCTCTGACCTTAGAGACTGTGATCTTCATACTGCATGAACATTTTATTTTTTCCATGAACATTTTAAAGTAAAGCTGAATCATTCTATTCTTGTAATAAGGTATCTTGCATCTGATGATTTTGAAAAATTTCAATGGCGTTATAAATATGCTATATTTTAAGGTAAATCGAACTAATAATAGAGCTATCCGAATAATTTTTATTTTTTTTAGACGGAGTCTTGCTGTGTCGCCGAGGTTGGAGTGCACTGGCACGATCTCAGCTCACTGCAAGCTCCATCTCCTGAGTTCACGCCATTCTCCTGCCTCAGCCTCCTGAGTAGCTGGGACTACAGGCGTGTGCTACCACGCCCGGTTAATTTTTTGTATTTTTTAGTAGAGACAGGGTTTCACTGTGTTAGCCAGGGTGGTGTTGATCTCCTGACCTCGTGATCCACCCACCTCGGCCTCCCAAAGTGCTGGGATTATAGGCGTGAGCCAGCATGCCCGGCCAATTTTTTTTTTAAGAGACGGAGGGCCGGGTGCGGTGGCTCACACATGCCTGTAATCCCAGCACTTTGGGAGGCCGAGATCACGAGGTCAAGAGATAGAGACCATCTTGGCCAACATGGTGAAATCCCATCTCTACTAAAAATACCAAAAAATTAGCTGGGCCTAGTGGTCCAGCTCCTGTAGTCCCAGCTATTCAGGAGGCTGAGGAAGGAGAATTGCTTGAACCTGGGAGGCGAAGTTGCAGTGAGCCAAGATCACGCCACTGCACTCCAGCCTGGCAACAGAGCAAGACTCATTCTCAAAAAAAAAAAAGAGACAGGGTCTCCCTCTGTTGTCCAGGCTGGAGTGCAGTGGCATGATCACAGCTTATTGCAGCCTTGGCCTCCTGGGCTCAATCAATCCTCTTGTCTCAGCAGTAGCCAGGACTACAGGCACACACCATCATGCTTGACTTTTTTTTTTTTTTTTTTTTT
>NW_012110024.1:0-3166 GCF_000951045.1 Mandrillus leucophaeus | reverse complement strand
CGCCCGCCTCGGCCTCCCAAAGTGCTGGGATAAGAGTGATTTTCTTAACTCTTTATTGCCATACTAACTAATGTATATCACATACATGTAGAATTCAAACAATAGTAAGAATGTCCAATTATGACAAGCAATGGAGCTTTATCAATTGCTCTGATGTGCCCCATCATCCCCTCACCGCTCAAGAGGTAACCACCCTTCTGACTTTTGTGCTCATCTTTATCACATAGAAGTACATATATCTAAATAACATTTAGTATCATCTGGTTTCTTGGGGGTGTTTTTGAGACAGGGTTTCACTCTGTCACCCAGGCTGGAGTGCAGTAGTGTGATCTCGGCTCACTGCAACCTCCACCTCCTGGATTCAGGTGATTCTCCTGCCTCAGCCTCCTGAGAGCCTGGGATTACAGGCATGAGACATCATGCCTGGCTAATTTTTTTTTTTTTTTTTTTTTTTTTTTTTTTGAGATGGAGTCTCATTCTGTCTCCCAGTCTGAAGTACAGTGGCGTGATCTCGGCTCACTGCAACCTCCGCCTCCCGGGTTCAAGCGATTCTCCTGCCTCAGCCTCCTGAGTAGCTGGGATTACAGGTGCCAACCATGACACCCGGCTATTTTTTATATTTTTAATAGAGGTGGGAGTTCCCTATGTTGACCAGGTTGGTCTTGAACTTCTGATCTCAGGTGATCTGCCCACCTTGGACTCCCAAAGTGTTAGGATTACAGGTGTGAACCACTGATTCTGGCCCCAGCCTACATCCTTCTCCTGTGCTGGATGCTTCCTGCCCTCGAATGTTGGACTCCAAGCTCTTCAGTTTTGGAACTGGGACTGGCTCTCCTTGCTCCTCAGCTTGCAGACGGCCTATTGTGGGACCTTGTGATCATGTAAGTGAATAGTTAATAAACTCTCCATTATGTGTATATATGTATATATATACACACACACATATAACCCCGTTATGTGCGTGTCTATATATACATCCTATTAGTCCTGTCCCTCTAGGAGAACCCTGATTAATATACCCCTCTCTGCTAAAAATACAAAAATTAGCCAGGCACGTTGGCAGTCCCAGCTACCCAGGAGGCTGAGGCAGGAGAATCGCTTGAACCCCAGAGGCGGAGGTTGCAGTGAACTGAGATGGCGCCACTGTACTCCAGCCTGGGCAGCAGAGTGAGACACCATCTAAAAAAAAAAAAAACTTCCCGTTGACCAGGTCTGAAAAAATTGAAAAAAGAAAAAATAGGCTGGGCACAGTGGCTCACGCCTGTAATCCCAGCACTTTGGGAGGCCAAGACGGGCAGATAACGAGGTTAGGAGATCGAGACCATCCTAGCTAACATGGTCTTGTGAAACCCCGTCTCTACTAAAAATATAAAAAATTAGCCAGGTGAGGTGGCGGGCGCCTGTGGTCCCAGCTACTCCGGAGGCTGAGGCAGGAGAATGGCCTGAACCCAGGGGGCGGAGCTTGCAGTGAGCCGAGATCGCACCACTGCACTCCAGCCTGAGCGACAGGACAGAGCAAGACTCCATCTCAAAAAAAAAAAAAGAAAGAAAAAAAAAAAGAAAAAATAATAATAAAAAAATCTTTTACTTTTACTTACTGGGATACCTTCATGCTCATTGAGGATTTACCTAACTATATATAAATATGTACAGAATATAAACAGATACATTTCTATACATGCTTATACCTGTGAAACAATCACCATAATCAAGATAATAAACATTTCCCTCACCCCTAAAAGTTTTTCCTGCCTTTATAATCCATCCCATCTCATTCCTCCTCCTTGCCTCCATCCTCAAGTGATCACTGATCTTTCTCTTTCATTAGTTTGCATTTTCCAGAATTTGATATGGAATGAAATCATACAGCTTATACCCTTTTTTGGTCTGGGTTCTTTCACTCAGCATAATTATTTTTGAGATTCATCTATGTTATGTGTATCAAAGGTTCATTTCTTTTTACTACTGAGTAGTATTCCATTGTATATACTACAATTCATTTTTATTTTGTTATTATTTTTGAGACGGAGTCTCGCTCTGTCACCTAGGCTAGAGTGCAATGGCGTGATCTTAGCTCACTGCAACCTCCGCCTCCCAAGTTCAAGCAATTCTCCTGCCTCAGCCTCCTGAGTAGCTGGGACTACAGGCGAGCACCACCATGTTGGGCTAATTTTTGTATTTTTAGTAGAGATGGGGTTTCACCATGTTGGCCAGGCTGCTCTCAAACTCCTGACCTCAAGCAATCTGCCTGCCTCAGCCTCCCAAAGGGCTAGGATTACAGGTGTGAGCCACCACACCCGGCCTACAATTCATTTTTTAAATCACATGACCTTATTATGTGCCCTTCTCTTCGCACTGGCTGGGGGAGAAAAACTAAAAACCTCCCCCAAAACCCCACTAAATCTATGGCCTACCTCTACCAAAGGAAAAACTTCAAAACCAGCATTTTGTACACTAATCTCATTCCTAACTGTATTTTCTCTTTTCCTTTCCCTTTGTATATGTTCCTTGTCCACTTATCTTATTTTATTTTGTTATATACATATTTAATTCAGTTACCTTGGATATTTTCTGGAACAAGAACTAATTACAAGTAAACAAGGCCAGGCGCAGTGGCTCATGCCTGTAATCCCAACACTTTGGGAGGCCAAGGCGGGTGGATCACTTGAGGTCAGGAGTTCAAGACCAGCCTGGCCAACATGGTGAAACCCCATCTCTACTAAAAATATAAAACATTAGCTGGGTGTGGTGGCACATACCTGTAATCCCAGCTACTCAGGAGGCTGAGGCAGGAGAATCACTTGAACTCGGGAGGCGGAGGTTAAAGTGATCTGAGACTGCGTCATTGCACTCCAGCCTGGCTACAGAGCGAGACTCCGTCACAAAAAAATAAATAAATAAATAAATAAATAAATAAATATTTACTAAGTGCTGATTATGTAGAAGGCACTATGCCAGCTGGCTACATGTGGAGATATGGTGATAAACTAGATAGACAAGGCCTGTACCCTCGTGGAGTTTACGTTCTACTTGGGGGAAAACAGAGAGATAAGCAACCAATCAAGCAGTAAAGTTACAGATTGAACAAATACAAAATAGTTTTGTTTTTTTTTTTTTCGAGACAGAGTCTCGCTGTGTCACTCAGGCTGGAGAGCAGTGGTGTGAT
>NW_012110023.1:0-1166 GCF_000951045.1 Mandrillus leucophaeus | reverse complement strand
CCTGTAATCTCAGCACTTTGGGAGGCCAAGGCAGGTGGATCACCTGATGTCAGGAGTTCGAGACCAGCCTGGCCAACATGGTGAAACCCCATCTCTACTGAAAATACAAAAATTAGCAGGGCATGATGGCAGGTGCCTGTAATCCCAGCTACTCGGGAGGCTGAGGCAGGAAAATCACTTGAACCAGGGAGGCGGAGGTTGCGGTGAGCCGAGATCGTGCCACTGCACTTCAGCCTGGGCGACAGAGCAAGACTCCATCTTAAAAAAAAAAAGAAAAAATTAGTTCTTTAGGAGGACAGGGGAAAGGAAAGGTTCCTATTCTGTCATAGGCAATTCAGTAAGTCATGCAGGGAATGGAGGTGAAAGACTAGGCCAAGAGAAAGAGGGGAAGAATGACAAGGAAAGGAATCAGTGTTGATTAAAAAGGAAACTGGGGCTGAGCATGGTGGCTAGGGCCTATAATCCTGGCACTTTGGGAGGCTGAGGCAGGAGGACTGCTTGAGGAGTATGAGACCAGCCTGGGCAACATGGTGAAACTCCATCTCTTTTAAAATTATTAAAAAAAAAAAAAAAAAAAAAGAGGAAGCTGGAATGTTCCAAGCCAGTCCATGTTACCATGTTCAGGACTGGCTTCAGGTACTGTAGCTCATGACCAGCCTGGGCAACATAATAAGACCCTGTTTCTACTATTATTTATTTATTTATTTATTTATTGAGATAGAGTTTCGCTCTTGTTGCCCAGGCTGGAGTGCAGTGGTGTGATCTGGGCTCACCGCAACCTCTACCTCCTGGGTTCAAGTGATTCTCATGCCTTGGCCTCCTGAGTAGCTGGGATTACAGGTATGTGCCACCATGCCTGGCTAATTTTTTTTGTATTTTTAGTAGAGGTAGGTTTCCCCATGTTGGTCAGGCTGGTTTAGAACTCCTGACCTCAGGTGATCCACCCACCTTGGCCTCCCAAAGTGCTGGGATTACAGGTGTGAGCCACCACGCCTAGCCCGCTACTATTATTTATAATATATATATATATTTTTTCTTTTTTTTTTTGAGACGGAGTCTTGCTCTGTAGCCCAGGTGATCCACCCACCTTGGCCTCCCAAAGTGCTGGGATTACAGGTGTGAGCCACCACGCCTAGCCCGCTACTATTATTTATAATATATATATA
>NW_012110022.1:0-1806 GCF_000951045.1 Mandrillus leucophaeus | reverse complement strand
GAGACCAGCCTGGCCAACATTGTGAAACCCCGTCTCTACTAAAAATACAAAAAATTAGTTGGGCATGGTGATGGGCACCTGTAATCCCAGCTACTCAGGAGGCCAAGGCAGAAGAATTGCTTGAACCCAGGAGGAGGAGGTTGCAATGAGCCAAGATCGTGCCATTGCACTTCAGCCTGGGCAACAAGAGTGAAACTTTGTCTCCAAAAATATAAATTAATAAAATAAAATAAAATAAATAAATAAATAAATAAATAAATAAATAAGTCAGGGTCCTTGAGAGAGAATTCACCATGAGGAAGAAAATTTTGCCTGTGAGTGTGAGGTAAGCATGACTCTGGGTAAATCTTGGCAGCTGGTATTAAGATCCACCCTGACTCAGCTACCTGTGTGTTAGTCCACGCTTTGCATAGAGACTCAAGTGGCTATATTATTAAACTCAGTAACATGTCTGGACATAAACAGTCTTGCCGTGGCACTCCCTCTGAGTGTGACAGAGTGAATAAGGCATTCTTATTATTGTGATTTCATCTGTTGAATTAGTGAGGTGACTTGAGGATTAAGCACATGACAGCCAGGTCTGGTGTGTTGGCTCATGGCCATAATGCCAACACTTTTGGAGGCCAAGGAAAGAGGATCACTTGAGACCAGGAGTTCAAGGTTGCAGTGAGCTATAGTTGCACCACTGCACTATAACCTGGATGACACAGGGACACCCTGTCTCTTAAGAAAAAAAAAAAAATGGCAGTTAAGGATATCCACAGGATGTCTACCTCATTGCAGCTGACAAGAAAGGCGACATGGTAAAGATAAAAGGGACAGAGGACAATGTTGAGTGACGTATGTAGGATAATCCTGGATACTCTTCCAAGTTACTGGTACGGGGTTCTTTTCATGGGGCTGGAAATTCTGTATGTTGTGGTCTGGATACTAGGGTTTGTAACATTCAGATTTAACTATAATATGATATTTGTTCATAAACATATTGAGAGCTGGGGTTATTTGGGTTACTTTAAGGTCACACAGGTTTCAGCTGAGTTCTGTGGGTAGCTCAAACACTAATCCCTGAGCCTGGAAAACACAACTTGAAACTAACTTAACTTCCTCACTTTCTCTCTTCTAAATTCCCCTGCTCAATTTCATTCAAATGCAAATGGAAAGCTCTCCATAAAACACACACGAGAAGAGAGAAAAGAAAGAAGAAAAGCAAGACAAGAAGAATACAGTAAAACAAGAAAGAAGGGAAGGATATAGTGAGGGAGACGAAGGAAGAGACAGAAAAGGTGTGAGAAGGAGGGAAAGAAAGCCAGATTGTTAAACTCTTAATCATTGTTAGTAGAATGAGTGGTGATGGTAATAATAATAATAATAATGGTGATGTTCGCTTTTATTTTCAGGATGGGAAATTACGTACCTTGGGAGAAGATGGGCTTGTGACAATTGTTAGAAAATACACTCTCATTCTCACACCTCAGTAAGATTGGACTATTTATTAGGCAGTACAGCTTTTACGGTTTTCATTTTGAGAATATTCTACATTAGAGTTATGCTGATGATGAGCATTGTGGCTGAAGAGAGCTAAATCAAGAGAACAGGCTGGGCGCGGTGGCTCACGCCTGTAATCCCAACACTTTGGGAGGCCGAGACGGGCGGATCAGAAGGTCAGGAGATTGAGACCATCCTGGCTAACACGGTGAAACCCCATTTCCACTAAAAATACAAAAAATTAGCCGGGCGTGGTAGCGGGCGCCTGTAGTCCCAGCTACTCGGGAGGTTGAGGCAGGAGAATGGGTGAACCCAGGAGGC
>NW_012110021.1:0-1582 GCF_000951045.1 Mandrillus leucophaeus | reverse complement strand
GTCAATTTTGGCTTTTGTTGCCATTGCTTTTGGTGTTTTAGTCATGAATTCCTTGCCCATGCCTATGTCCTGAATGGTATTGCCTAGGTTTTCTTGTAGAGTTTTTATGGTTTTAGGTCTAAGATTTAAGTCTTTAATCCATCTTGAATTGATTTTTGTATAAGGTGTAAGGAAGGGATCCAGTTTCAGTTTTCTACATATGGCTAGCCAGTATTCCCAGCACCATTTATTAAATAGGGAATCCTTTCCCCATTTCTTGTTTTTGTCAAGTTTGTCAAAGATCAGATGGCTTTAGATGTGTGGTATTATTTCTGAGGGCGCTATTCTGTTCCATTGGTCTGTATCTCTGTTTTGGTACCGGTACCACGCTGTTTTGGTTACTGTAGCCTTGTAATATAGTTTGAAGGCAGATAGCATGATGACTACAGCTTTGCTCTTTTGGCTTAGGATTGTCTTGGCAATGCAGGCTCTTTTTTGGTTCCATATGAACTTTAAAGTAATTTTTTCCAATTCTGTGAAGAAAGTCATTGGTAGCTTGATGGGGATGACATTGAATCTGTAAATTACCTTGGGCAGTATAGCCATTTTCACAATATTGATTCTTCCTATCCATGAGCATAGAATGTTCTTCCATTTGCTTGTGTCCTCTTTTATTTTGCTAAGCAGTGATTTGTAGTTCTCCTTGAAGAGTTCCTTCCCATCCCTTGTAAGTTGGATTCCTAGGTGTTTTATTCTCTTTGAAGCAATTGTGAGTGAGAGTTCACATATGATTTGGCTCTCTATCTGTTATTGGTGTATAGGAATTCTTGTGATTTTTGCACATTGATTTTTGTATCCGGAGACTTTGCTGAAGTTGCTTATCAGCTTAAGGAGATTTTAGGCTGAGACGACAGGGTTTTCTAAATATACAATCATGTCATCTGCAAACATAGACAATTTGACTTCCTCTTTTCCTAATTGAACACCCTTTATTTCTTTCTCTTACCTGATTGCCGTAGCCAGAAGTTCCAACACAATGTTGAATAGGAGTGATGAGAGAGGGCATCCCTGTCTTGTGCCAGTTTTCAAAGGGAATGCTTCCAGTTTTTGTCCATTCAGTACGATATTGGCTGTGGGTTTGTCATAAATAACTCTTATTATTTTGAGATACATCCCATCAATACCTAGTTTATTGAGAGTTTTTAGCATGAAGGGCTGTTGAATTTTGTCAAAGGCACTTTCTGTATCTATTGAAATAATCATGTGGTTTTTTTCTTTGGTTCTGTTCATCTGATGAATTATGTTTATTGATTTGCATATGTTGAACCAGCCTTGCATCCCAGATACGAAGCTAACTTGATCATGGAGGATAAACTTTTTGATGTGCTGCTGGATTCGGTTTGCCAGTATTTTATTGAGGATTTTTGCATCGATGTTCATCAGGGATATTGGTCTACAATTCTCTTTTTTTGTTGTGTCTCTGCCAGTCTTTGGTATCAGGATGATGTTGGCTTCATAAAATGAATTAGGGAGGATTCCTTCTTTTTCTATTGATTGGAATAGTTTCAGAAGGAATGGTACCAGCTCCTCTTTGTACCTCTGG
>NW_012110020.1:0-1129 GCF_000951045.1 Mandrillus leucophaeus | reverse complement strand
GCATGGTGGCACGTGCCTGTAATCCCAGCTACTCGGGAGGCTGATGCGGAAGAATCACTTGAACCTGGGAGGCAGAGGTTGCAGTGAGCTGAGATCGCACCACTGCACTCCAGCCTGGGGGACACAGTGAGACCCTATCTCAAAAAAAAAAAAAAAAAAAGCAAGGAAAGCCATACAGGCTTAATCTCTGAGTAGCATGCATATAGTAATTTTATTGTTTTGCATCTTTATATTTCTATTAAAATATAATTATTCCTTTTGGGGGGGAGTACATAGACTATCCTTTTTTTTTTTAATTTTTTATTTTTTTCGAGACTGAGTCTTGCTCTGCTGCCCAGTCTGGAGTGCAGTGGCATGATCTCAGCTCACTGCAACCTCCACCTCCCGGGTTCGAGCAATCTCCTGCCTCAGCCTCCCGAGTAGCTGGGATTACAGGCATGTGCTACCACGCCTGGCTAATTTTGTATTTTTAGTAGAGACAGGGTTTCTCCATGTTGGTCAGTCTGGTCTTGAACTCCCGACCTCAGGTGATCTGCCCACCTTGGCCTCCCAAAGTGCTGGGATTACAGGTGTGAGACACCGCACCCGGCCTTTCTTTTATTTTTCAAAGGCTAGTCAAGTGAAGCAGTGGGAGTGAGAAGGAACAAATAAATCTGTAACTGGTTGTGATCAGTTAGTTGTAAATACCACTGCACTCAAATCAGCCACAAGGGTAACGTTAAATAAAATTTAGAGTGTTGGTTACTATCCTGCAATAGAACTTTACATTTTGTACAGACAGTTTGAACATGTGACCCCATGTTCTCTTTTTATTCTCAGAAACTCAACAAACATAACAGATCAATTGTTCAGACAAATAATTACAAAGCAGACACTTAGAAGTAAGGAAACCTGGCTGGGCGTGGTGGTTCACACCTATAATCCCAGAACTCTGGGAGGCCGAGGCAGACGGGTCACTTGAAGTCAGGAGTTCAGGACTAGCCTGGCTAATATGGTGAAACCCTCTCTTTATTACAAATACAAATATTAGCTGGGCATGGTGGCACGTGCCTGTAATCCCAGCTACTCGGGAGGCTGATGCGGAAGAATCACTTGAACCTGGGAGGCAGAGGTTGCAGTGAGCTGAGAT
>NW_012110019.1:1297829-1312147 GCF_000951045.1 Mandrillus leucophaeus | reverse complement strand
CTGGGAGTTGGAGACTGGAGCTGTTCCTATTCGGCCATCTTGCTCCGCCCAACCTTTCTACTCATTGATTTTTTAATGTTAAAACATCCTTGCATTTCTGGAATTAAAGGAAGTTTGTTAGTCTACATTAAACTTTTAAAATACGCTACTGAATTTGTTTAAAAAAATTTGCATAAGATTTTTACGTCAATTTGTATATGAAGCCTGGATTGTGCTTTTCTTTCATGTAGTGCCCTGTAAGATTTCCTATCAAGATAATGTGGCCATCATAAAATGTGTTGGAAAGGGTTTCCGCAATTACAAAATAAGTGTTATAGAACTCCAAATGTTATAAAAGAATTACTATTCCATTATTAAATCTTTAGAAGAATTTGCAGGCAAATCCTGGCATGGACTATTCCAAAACTGAATATGTTAGATATTTAATTTCATTAATATAAATCAGATTACTCATATTTTCCAATGTCTGCTTTAGTAAGTAGTATTTTTCTTAGAATTTGTCCATTTTTTTCTAAATTTTCAAATTGTTGCCAAAATTTGTTCATAATATCCTCAAATAAATTTTTAAAAGTCATATGTATTGATGCATAATTTACATTCATTAGAATTTACTCTTCTTAAACATCCAGTTGGATGATTATTGATAAATTATATTCATTAGGATTTACCCTTCTTAGATATACAGTTTGATGATGATTGATTAATGTATATAATCATATAACTACCACCGCAATCAAGATACAGAATGCTCCCATCACCCCCATAAATTCCCCCAATTTCCTTTGTACTAAGTCTCCAACCCCTACTTATATACCCTGGCAACCACTGATCGGATTTGTCTCTATAGTTTTGCCTTTCCCAGAATATCATATAAATGGAATGAAACAGTGTGTTGCCTTTCATGTCTTTTGCAAAATTATGTTATTTCATGGATTTTAAGTTTCTTTTTTTAAAATTGCTAATATTAACCTACTATCTGTATATAGAAAACTTTATCACTAGCTGATTAATGTACCTTTTAGTTATTTCCAGGTGTAAGGTATTCTGAATAATGATGCTATAAATATTTGCGTATAGGGATTTACATGAAATTCCCCTGGTCCCTTTTTTGGGGGTAAATTCTTAAGAGAGGAATTTCTAGGTTGTATGTAAGAGAATATTTAAAATGATAAGAAACTGCCAAACTGTTTTCCAAAGTTACTGTATCATTTTGCATCCCCACTAGCAAACTATGAGAGTTTTGTGGTCCACATCCTCACTATCACTTGTCAGTGTCTATAGACACTTTCAGTTATCTATAACTTTTACATTTTAGCTAATTTAGTTATATGTGTAGGGGAATCTCATTGCGGATTTAATTTACATTTTTCTAGTGAATAATAATGTTGATCATTTCATATGCTTACTGACCATTTGTATCTCTTCTTTGGTGAAGTGTTTACTCAAATCTTTTCCCACTTTAAAATTTTAAAAATTTAAAATTATTTTATATTCTGCTAATATTTTACAACTGAAGTTCGCAAAGCACTGAAAAGGTTAATTCAGACACACTGGCAGCAACTGCAGTATCTGATAATCTGTATATATTACTTACCAATAATTAGTACAGAGTTGTGGTTACTGATTAAGAAGCCTGAGAAAGAACTAGGACAAAGCACTTCTGAGCCTTTAGAGAACTTATTTTCTTGGACTGGATTTGCCAAAACAAAATTGATCTTTGGCTATATGTTTTTGGTCGTATGTCAAATAATAATATCCTTAGGAGATAATTCCAAATATCCAGAAAAATGCTTATCTCAAAGTCTACTTCTGAACCTTTAAACTTGACCCAACCTCCCACATATCTTTTCCAGGCAATTACTTTGGCTTTCTCTAATTCATTCTCTAGTCAGGATCTTAACCTTTTATTTTTTCCCCAGCTTTCTTGAACTAACGGTATCTGTGAAACATATTCTTGGAAAGCAAAGCAAACGAAGAAACACACAATTAACCAAAAGTTAACAATTTGAGGAACAATATCATGGCAAATGTTAGAATACCATACCAGTAGTATGCTTCTGTTCTTTGCTTGCAGATCTAATAAAATCATAACATATGACTCTCAGAAACAGCAAGGTAAAGATGACTTCTTAAAGATGTCCTAGACTTAATAGCGATCAGGTTCTAGGTAGGAGACTGGGTCCAATTGCTTTTTAACTTGTAATCCAATAAGATTTTATCTTTATCAGAAGGAATGATATTTTTTAAATGGTAGTTAAAAGTAGGTAAGAAATGAGCAATTATTACACAACAGTGCACTCTATAGTATGTGATAAACGTCTCTCTTTTGACTTAACAGTCTGAATTAAAATACTACTATTTCATTAATCAATATGATATTTAAATCACCAAATTACAGATGATCACTGTGTGTTAAAATTTTCTCTGATGGCACTTCACTATGCAGAACGTGGTAATTACTTTGAGAAATCAGCTATTCCAAGGTAACTGGGCAGTTACGATATTTTATCAGGTAAATTACCCGTCACCATCAACATTCATCACAGACTCATTTGGATTTTATTACAGATTGACATTTACTTATTTGCCCAATTTTTAAAATTACAACTGTTGCACGATTGCCCCAGGGTGCAACTGTAGAAAATTAGCACACTAATTACATTAATTATCATAAATAAAAGGTTATTAAACAGTAGCATGTAATAACGTAGCATTTTTAAAAAGCAACTTAGGGCATCCCTATAATACCTTAAAATTAGGTGTTGCATTGAAATTTTCAAGACTGCTTTACTCTATAGTTTTAATCTTTAGCACCTCAGCCATAGGAATGTCATTATTAATGCCATTTCAGAAATGAAGAAGCCGCAGCCAAAACAGCTGTATGATTGCCCTAAGATCATATACAGCTAGAACATTTTAAGGTCAAGTCAAAAACCACATTTCCTAAACTTCCAACATTCCATTTTTTGCCCCTATATTTTTCTGCCTTTTAGGGATGAAAAGTAAAATATTTATCTTTTATGCTCCAATGTATCAACACTTTAAGTGAACTAAAGATCCAGAAATGATTCTGATCTGCTTGGTTTTTTCTGCTTCTATTGCTACCGACCTAGTCAAGCAAACATCATCTTTCCTCTCAAGTACCTGTAACAACTCCCTTCCTTCTTGCCCCATAAAAATCCATATTATACGGAGAAACCCAACTGACTTTTAAAATATAAATGAGATCATGCCATTTTCTTTTGCTTAAAATGATCTGTGGATTCTCAACATATTAGAATAAAATCTAAATCACCAAGTCCTATAAATTTCATGTAACCTTACCCCCTCTCCAATTTCATCTCCTATCATTTTCTATCCCCTCATTATTCCGCCTTTTTGTTTTTTTTTCTGATTGTTGAGCCTACTGCCAAGATTGAGTCTGCCTTTGAGTCTTTGTTCTTCTATTTTGCTCTCTTTGGAATGTTCTACCCCTAGGTTTCTGCAGTACTGGTTTCCTAATCCTCAAAGAGACTTTCTTAAATAACCGAACCTAAACTGACCTTTCCTCTTTCTCCTTCTTTCCTACAGCCTATCTTCTAGTCATTCCTTATCACATTCTGCTTTATTTTTATGCCATTTTTCTTTGCTCTCAGAAATTATCAACTCCCACACCTTAGAAGACCACAGAAGAGCTTGTGTATCTTGATTACTACCTGTAACAGAAGCTATGCATTCTTCACTCCTATCTCTAAAGGCTGCTCTTGAAATCACCTGCAATTTCAGTTGAGGGTTCTCGTGTATTCCAAAGAACTTTCTATCTCAACATCTCTCAGCCTGAGGCCATTCTCTGAGTATTCTTCTTGGCAGACAAGAAATGCCACGAAGTTAATGGCTCAAGGTATTAGGTTGGTGCAAAATTAATTGTGGGTTTTGCTATTCATACAACTTTTAGCCCATAGATAAAATCAGGAAATTACTATGTACACAACTCCTTCATTCCTCGGGTGGCCAATTATAAAGGTGTGTTTTACATCTTTCACAGTCTCCAGCATGACTAAACCCTAGTTGCACACAGTAGAAACCAGCTTATTCATGTGCACTTCATTGCCTTTCATTTTCTTCATCTATTTTGTTGTTAAATAAAACAAAATCACACCTGCTTCCCTGTCCCCAGTGCCTGATTGAACTCATCATACATACTATTGTCCTCTTCCCTGCTCTTTGTTTTCACCATTTTTCTTCCCCACTAGCTTGTCTTGCCTCCACTAATAACCTTCTTTCTATAATTTCCCTCTCTGGGCCATATGCTTTTATCTCTCACCAATGTCCTGGATCACTGTCTTGAAGGTGGTTATCTCCACACAGCTTTTTTGTCTCCAAGTTTCAATAACTAATACTGCCCTTCATCCCTTCAGCCCTAGAGAAGGTAACAGTTGCAGGGTACATACAGAACTATCCCTTTTGGTTTATCTATACACTATCCACAGCTTTTAAATTGCTCTTTTATTATATTCTATTCAAATTAAACAACTTAAGTGTATTGTGTATGTTCCTTAGTACACTGATAGGTACCATTTTTACATTCAGGTCTTAGTGTATATTCAAAGACATTTTCCTTTCTTTCTTCCTATGAGATTTTTCACTTATTTCTTGAAATTGTTTTAAAGAATACAGCATATCCAGGTTTTAGCGGAGAAGAAACTCAGCACTAAAAACAATAATACTCTGCTATGCACTAAATTCACAAGAACAACTTTTCTTTACCTATTTCTGCTTCTTTTTAATTCCTAGAGAAACCACTTTTTGTCTGATATCTCTTCTTTCTTCAGAAACCTTATTTTTGTTATAGCTCAAAGCAAACCTCTCATGCTTCTCTTTTGGAGGCAAACCTTCTCTTTGGAGTAGCATAAAGACATTGTACTCTTATTTACTTCTCTTCAGTTTATTTTATTTTATTTTATGAGGAATTAAATATATGGAGTGAAATATACACATACTAAAAGTATACACCCATGGGACACACATCTTAATCTGAACACAAAACATTTCTTTCACCTCATAAACTTCTCTCATGCCCCTTTCCAGTCAATATTGCTTCAACATAAGGCAGCTGGTGATTTGGTTTCTATCACCGTAGGTTAGTTCTGCCAGTTCTTGAACTTCATATAAATGAAACCATAGCACATGTAATTTTTGGGTCTAGCTTCTTTCACTCAGTGTAAAGTTTTTGAAATTTGTCTGTTGCTGTGTGTCTTGATAGTTTGTTCTCTTTTATTACTGAACAGTGTTGACTAAAGGAGTCAAACTCTGTAAAATATTTGAAGAGATTTATTCCGAGCCAAATATGAGTGACCATGGCCTGTGACACAGCCCTCCTCAGGGGACCCTGAGAAAATGTTCCCAAGGTGGTTGGGGTTCAGGTTGATTTTATACATTTTAGAGTGTTAAAACAAACTAAATATGGCCTGAGAAGGACTCCATACTTCTATATTTGAATCCTTGTGGACAAACTGCAACCTAACTTAATAGGCAGACAAGATTGAAAAACCTAACTTAAGAGTATGCACCTGTAACAACAGCTGAATGTTGGCCAATCCCAGTAGCCATACTGCAACTACTTTTACACTACTGAGTGTTCAAATTATATTCAAATAAGGCAAATACTAAGCTGCAACCAATTCAGTTGTTTCTGTACCTCACCTCCAATTTCTGTACCTCATTTCCCTTTTTATGTCTATAAATCTTTTGCCACGTGGCTGTGCTGGAATCTCTCTGAATCTGCTGTGATTCCAGGGACAGCCCTATTCAAGAATTGTTGATTGCTGAATTAAACTTCTCTAAATTTAATTCAGCTGAAGTTTTTCTTTTAACAGATGGTGTCAGAAGTGGGATCTGAAGGAGAGCCTTAACAATCCCCAGGCGTGCTGAGTGAACAAGGAAGGTACCTGCAAGGACCTACTTTTGTCCCTTGATCTCTCAGAGTGGCTGGGGATCATGGGTAAGTTCTGTCAGATTTCAGAGCTCTGTGGATTTGTGTTTGGAACTCTCCAAGTTTCTTTGAACAAATTTGTGATCCAAACAGTTTGAAAGTCAGGACAGAAGCTGAACTGGGTCCAGGATCAGATTTGATCTGGTAATTATCTGACTTGGATCCAGCTAGAGGCCTCTCTCTCTCTCTCTCTCTTTTTTTTTTTTTTTTTTTTTTTTTGATAGGGAGTCTTGCTCTGTCACCCAGGCCGGCAGGCCAGATTAGAGGGGTATGATCTAGGCTCACTGCAACCTCTGTCTCCTAGGTTCAAGCAATTCTCCTGCCTCAGCCTCCCAAGGAGCTGGGATTACAGGTGCCCACCACCACGCCCAGCTGATTTTTGTATTTTTAGTTGAGACACGGTTTCACCATGTTGGCCAGGCTCATCTTGAACTCCTGACCTCAAGTGATCTACCCACCTAGGCCTCCCAAATTGCTGGGATTACAGACATGAGCCACCATGCCTGTCTCACTTAGAGGCCTCTTACCTTTGGCTGAGTCAGAAAGAAACTGTTAGTAAATGGTAATATTGCAGGAGTTGTAACATTTGGCTTTTAGAAATGCACAGGGATTTTTGAGTTCTACCCCTTCATTTCATTTTTCTTGTGCACTTAGGTAGAAAATAAATTATTGGTTGAGTTAATCAAGGAAACCTGAGAGTAAAGCCAATATTTTAGGTTAAAATGGGATCCTTAATTTTTGAAAGTCTGAGTTCCTTCCATCTTATATATTTGGCCTAGGAGGGCAGCAAAGTCTTACAGAAATGGCCTAGTCTTACTAAAGATAACTTACAGTGGAACATTCCAAATGAATAACAATGCACTGAAGTGCATTTTATAAAAAATGAGGACTTTCACATTAGTGTCATCTAGGGATGCCTATTGATATGCACAAGCTTCTAAAAGGGTTTCAATATTTTTATTTAAAGACTTTATGAAAGGCAAATAAAAAGCTTAAGTGACTAATTGATTAAAAATTAAATATGTTTACCCTTTAGCTTAGTTACTATTTTGAGCCAAAGGAAAAAGACTGCAGCACCAATTGGCTGATGTTAGTTAAGTAATGGGGTACATGTTGCCTGAGTAAAGGAAGGGACTGGTTTAGCAGCCCTCCCCTCAGTAAAGTCTCTCTTGGTTAAAAGTGGATTAACGATGATGTGGCTCAACAGGAAGCAAGTTGAACCTGATCAGTTCAATATTTGGTGCTAAGCAGAGTGGTTATTGTCTACATTTTGTCACATGTATTTTGCTCTGGCCAGAATGGAAAATGTTAATTTGGTTACTCCATGCAACCTCTTGGGCAGCATCTTGAAAAATGAGAGGATTTTGCCTATAGGTTTCATCATTTTCCTTTGTGATGCATCTTGGCCCCTGGAGCTATAGTGCAGAGAGCAGGATCACTAGGGTCACTCAGGGAAGGGGAAACCAGAAACCTGACACGCCAGCAAAAGGGTTAGAATTTCTTACCAGTCAGATTTCTGGCATCTCTCTGTGGAAACCAGTTAAATGAATTGTAACAATAACTGTTTATCTCCTCTGTAAAGTTTTGATTAATGTGAAAAATAATTCTGAGGCCAGTCTTCAGCTGTAGCAAATCTAGTGTATTTTGTGCTATGAATTTGTCTTTCTGTGTTCTGTCATGAAGAGGGGCACTTTAGGATAGAACATGGGCTTAGGATCCCATAAGCTCACTGCGGAAGATGGCCCAGCAAACTGGTCAGTAACAAAGTTTGCTGCAGTTCCCTGAAACAAACAAACAAACAAACAGGATCAAGTCTCCATCTTGTTTTATGTCTTAGGGAGTTTGGCCTTGTAACCATGTGGCAGTACTTTCTCTTGGTCTCTGCTTTCCAGGGAACAAGAGTTTTAGGGTTTAATGCCATAGTTAGCTCTAAAAAATTATCTTGAGTAGTTAAAAGGCTTTGCAAGCTCAAAATTAACTACTCTAGACTCCTTCCAGGAAGGGCACTGGTGGCTGCCCAGTGCTATAGCTCAATAGCTAAGGTTTTGTTCTTTTACAGTGGAGGCCGGGGTTCAATTCCCGGCTTAGGGAATGAGTCTTTTCTAACTTTGGGAATGAGTCCTTTCTGGTTCGATATTTCTGCAATCTTTTCCATTTGTTGATTCTCTTCCCCTCCAAAAACCATCTTGAATTTTTCTTTGAGCACCTAGGAGGGTACCTTTGGTAAAGTTCAAAAGCCAGAAATATTGGCAGTTTGGCATGGCTGAAGTCCAGTAATAAGAAATTTAAAACGACATTTTAAAAGAGCACTATGGTTATAAGTCAGCTTAATTAAAAGTGGATATTCAAGCTCTAATAGCCTGGGACTCCTTGGGAGAAACAGGAGGCACCACAGATTCCGTTTTGGAAAAAAACCCTGTTTTCCTCATGAAACTCCAGGAATGGGAGGTGGATAGATCCCTCTGAACATCTAAGGCTAAATATACTTTTAGCGATGGCTAATGGCAGTTATGGGGGGATTATGGGACTCTGCAATCAGGGAAACATTCTGTTAGCCAACTGCAAGGTACGGCAACATCCCTACCCCCAATGAAAAATAAGACACTTGTGTGGGATGAGCTATGTGCAAAAACAGGCTAAGTGGTTTTGGGTTGCTATGCGATAAAATGCATGGTAAAAGCATTGCACTGTCTTCTCCTATAACATTTCCCTCTTTGGGGGGATCTAAGATCTGATATAAAAATGAGACCATTAATTTTAGGGATCTGTTTTTGTCTAACAGCTGTGTCTGCTTATTAGTCCCTGTAAACTGCATGTTTTCCTAGCTTTGTTTCTTGAAGAGCTCCACCCTGAGGCCAGTAAGCCAATTAAAAAATGGCAAATGAAAAATTCTACAACTACTGGATCTTCTTCTTCTGTCTGTATAGTTTTGTATGTGTTTTGTGTGTGATGTTTCTTTAAAAGAGCTCTAATTAATTGGCTTAAAGAAATCTAAGCACTTAAATATGTTGAAAGAAAAATAAAAACTCTGATGTCTTTTAATTCAAATAACTAGTAATCTTTGGGAAATAAAAATGGCTTTAAGAATTATTGATAAAATAAAGACACCTGGTCTAAATTAGTTCAGATATTAGGTTTGCTAAATGCTTTGAGGATTATGGGGACCCTGGGTAAAGAGCACACTCCAAACTCTTGGTATTATTCTCCCAATAGTTACAATAGCAGTCTCTCTTGTGCACTATATTCCATCAAAGGTTTTAAATGTTTGCATACAGCCATCTCTGTAATGTCAAATGGTGTCTCTTCAACTGGAATGACAAGAGCTGAAAGAAGTGTACAAGCATGAGGACACTGTAACCTATGATTGACATAATGAGACTAGAAAACCAAAATGATGGTAACTGAGAGTGGCACTAAGGCCCTAAGTTTTGGTTACTCTCTCACCTAAGTGAGAGAGTGACCAAAAAGGGGGAATTTGTTTTTAAATTTGTTTTTAAACAAAATTATGGGAGGCCATTGTTTTAGACTGAGCTCATACACTACACCCCAAAAGACCAAAGTAAATCAAAATGGAGTCACTCATGCTAAATATGCCATAATCAAACTAACACTTTAAGGAAACACATAGACCCTAGAATAGACCAGGTTTTGTTTTTCTCCTGTAAACAGGAGGTTCCAGCATAAGGGAGTTACCATTTACTCATTCCTTGTTCCTACCTTAACAAAACTCACTGTTCTACTCTTTTCCAGTGGGTTTTAAGACCAAATAAGTGCATTTACAATGGTAATAGTTACATCAGTGACTAAAGTTTTGGTCAATCTCTTAAAATTGAGAAAGTGACCAAAAGGAGGGAATCGTTAAAGCAAACTAAATATGGCCTGAGAAGGACTCCATACCCCTATATTTGAGTCCTTGTGGATGAACTGCAACCTGATTTATAGGTAGACGAGATTGAAAGCCTAACTTGGAAGTATGTACCTGTAACAATAGTTGAGTCTTGGCCAATCCCAGCAGCCATACTTCAACCACTCTTACACTGCCAAGTGTTCGACTGTGTTCAGAAAAGATAAACACTGAGCTGTAACCAATCTACTTGTTTCTGTACCTCACTTTCCTTTTTTCATGCCTCACTTCCCTTTTATTGTTTATAAATTCTTCTTCCACCATGTGGCTGCACTGGAGTGTCTCTGAGTCTGCTGTGATTATGGGGAGTGCCCTATTCGTGAATCATTGATTGCTCAATTGAACTCCTTTAACTTGGCTGAAGTCTTTCTTTTAATAAGGGAGACATGAGACATCCATCAAATACATTTAAGAACTACATTGGTTTGGTCCAGAACGGTGGGACAACTCAAAGGAAGAGGGGGCTTCCAGGTTATAGGTAGACTTAAACATTTTCTGATTGGCACTTGGTTGAAAAGAGTTATTATCAATAGAAAGAAATGTCTGGATTGCGATAAGAGGTTGTGGAGACCAAAGTTTTATCATGCAGATGAAGCCTCTGGGTAGCAGGCTTAAGAGAACATAGATAATAAATATTTCTTATCAGACTTAAGGTCTCTGTTGATGTTAATGCTGCAGGGGTATGGTAATGAGGCATGTTTGACCCCCACTTTCCATCATGGCTCGAACAAGTTTTTCAGGTTAAATTGTAGAGTACCCTGGCCGAGGAGGGAATCCATTCAGATGGTTGGGGGACCTTAGAATTTTATTTTTGGTTTACAATAGTATTTTATCATATGAATAAACAACAATTTGTTTATTCTTCTTTTGAAGAGAATGTGATTGTTTTCAGTTATGCTTCTAATTTTTTTCTCCCGAGATGGAGTTTCGCTCTTGTTGCCCAGGCTGGAGTGCAATGGCGCAATCTCAGCTCACTGCAACCTCTGCCTCCCGGGTTCAAGTGATTCTCCAGCCTCAGCCTCCTGAATAGCTGGGATTACAGGCATGCACTACCATGCCCGGCTAATTTTGTATTTTTAGTAGAGATGGGGTTTCTCCATGTTGGTCAGGCTGGTCTTGAACTCCTGACCTCAGGTGATCCACCTGCCTCGGCCTCCCAAAATGCTGGGATTACAGGCATGAGCCGTCTCACCCACCCCCATGCTTCTCTTGCTCTCTACATTTTTGTAATGGTGAAAGTCTCTCTCAATTAGTGGATGAATTTGATTTTCCTTCCTATTAGTCCCCTCTCACCATCTGCTTGTAGCCTTGAACTCTGGGTTAATGTCTAATTCAGAATTAGCATTTTAAAGAAGCCAATTATTTTGATTAAAAAGTAGTTTAATATGGTTATACTACTTAGAAAAAAATTCTAAATTAACATAATTAATAAATGCACTTTATTATAAGTATGAACCCAAAAGTGTAATCTCTAGCTTTGGAGAAATAAAAAGTTGAAGAGATCCCCGGTAACATACATGATTCCACAGTTATGCCTGCTGTCCTGATGCAAAGCCACTGCATAAGGTTTAACAGGTTGTGTCTTCTATGAGGATGCCCATCAGATGGGGAAAGTGGAGCACAATCACAGTAATGCTCTGATCTCCAACTCTGGACACTGGACTGGGACTGCTTTCCCCAGTTTGCAGCAGATAATGAACCTCGTTTTCTAATTTTGTAAAGAATACTTAGGTGAGGTAAGCTATGAGCTTGAGGAGGGTATGTACCTGGAGAGTCTGTCTTTCTCCAAGTGCATCAAGACAGACATTTGGGATAGCTGCATGTCATTTCAAAGGGTCTACCCTTACAGATGTGAATGTTTGTAATAAATAGCATAATTTTATAAAGACTCTTAAATACATTTACATAGGGTGCTGAACTCTCTTTCTTAATCTCTGAAACTTAAATGGAAAGATAGTGAATTCAAAATTTTGGGCAAATTTCTGTTCCAAGGAGGTTGTCACATGAGTTTGCCTTTGATGTTTTCCCTTTTTTTCTGAAAAAGATAAAAAAAAATCATTTAATTCTGCATATATAAAATAAGTGTTAACCCATTATTCCAGGGAAAAGCATGTGCTACATTCAAAATAATCTTTTTAAGAAGATATAGAAATGGCTAATAGGCATGTGAAAAAAATACTCAGCATCACTAATCATCAAGGAAATGCAAATTAAAACCACAAGATATCACCTTACACCTTTTAGAATGACTATTGCCAAAATGATAAAAGATAACAAGTATCGATGAGGATGTGGAGAAAAGGGAACTTTTGTACACTGTTAGTGGGAATGTAAATTGGTACAGCCATTATGAAAAACAGTATGGAGGTTCCTCAAAAAACTGAAAATAGGTTAGCATATTACCCAGCAATCCCATGTCTGGGTATGTATTAAAAGGAATTAAAATCAGTATGTCAAATATATATCTGCACACTCAAGTTTTTTGTAGCAATATTCACAATAGCCAAGATATGCAGTCAACCTAAGTGTCCGTTGATGGATGAATGAACACAGAAAATGTGGTATATATAGACAATATTATTCAGCTTTAAAAAAAATGGGGTTGGCCGGGCACAGTGGCTCACACCTGTAATCCCAGCACTTTGGGAGGCTGAGCTGGGTCTGATCACGAGGTCAGGATTTTGAGACAAGCCTGGCCAACATAGTGAAACCCTGTTTCTACTAAAAATACAAAAAAAAATAGCTGGGCATGGTGGCAGGTGCCTATAATCCCAGCTACTTGGGAGGCTGAGGCAGGAGAATCTCTTGAACCCAGAAGGTGGAGGTTGCAGTGAGCCAAGATTGCACCACTGCACTCCAGCCTGGGCAACCGTGAGAGACTCCGTCTCAAAAACCAAACCAAACCAAAACAAAACAAAAAAAAAAGAAAAAGAAAAAGAAAAAGAAAGAAGTTATGTCATTTTCTAACAACACGAATGAATCTGGAAGAAATGCTGAGTGAAAGAAGTCAGGCACAGGATGACAAATGCTGCATGATCCCACTCATATAAAGAATCTTAAGTAGTTGAACTCATAGAAGCAGAAAATAGAATGAAGGTTGCTGGAGGGGGACAGGGAGGAGAAAATGGGGAGATGTTTGCCAAAGGATTTAAACTTGTAATTATTCAGAATCAGTAAGTTCTAGAGTTCCAAAGTACATCATGGTGATTATAGTTAATAATACTGTATTGTTTACTATAATTTGCTAAGTGGATAAATCTTGAGTGTTCTCAACAGACACACACACACACACACACACACATAACTATGAGGTGATGATACATTAATTAGCTCAATTGTGGTAATCCTTTTACTACATATATATATGCTTGGTAAATGTGAATGGGTGCCCATATATGCTGATATTCTGTTTTGAGGTCAGCTAATGGTTTATTTTTTCACGTAAGGATTTAGACTTTACTGTCTCTGAAAAGCATCCCTTAATCTTGGAGGGAATGCCTATGTTTAATCTTTTTCAACTAGTTATTTTATTAGGTAGGCTAGTAGTCTCACAGAGATTACAGAAAAAAAAAAGTTCAGGCCCAATTTTCATCCCAAGGCAATGGATAAGATAGTAAAAAGGACTGGCCTGGACCACTGAGGCTCAACTTGGAGCAGTCTGATGGTGCCTCAGGCGTGACTGAATACCCAGGCTTAGGGAAGATGCTCCTATCATGCAATTATGTGCTGCTGGATTACTCCATGGATGCTCATCAATCAAGATTGTCTGAGGATGTGAGGATAAGCGGGTGTTCTGAAAGCTTTGGAAACACCCACCATAAATCATTCTTGGAAGAGAGGACCAAAAACATGGGCTAAAAAGGAAAATCTTGCACTCTGGTGATGAGGGTTTTCCGTCCCCCTGTCTGAATTTGTGGTTATTACCTTGGATTCCAAGTAGAGAAGGCATCGTTCTACAAAAGCAATGTACCCCCTGCTTCAGAGCAGTTGTCAGGGAACTGGACAAGGATACCCTATTTGATCTATGAATGCATCTGGATTTCAACCTACATGCTTGTGGGCTGATCTCATCTAGCAGCACTTTACTATCTGTGCTGTACTTATATTTCTTCCATTATTCTTGAACTTTTGTAAAAATTGGTTTAATATTGAAAGGTGTTTCAGCTATCATTGTTGAAAAGTAAGGAAAGTGTTTGTCCCCTCATATGGAACAAAAATAATCTCAGATTTTTAGCCTGTGTATAAGTACTTCAGAAACTGTTGAGGTAGTCAGCAGTGGAGCCAGCCACATGGATGGTCGAGTCACAAGAGACATCATTACAGATATGTGAAATGTAGAAGCCTGTTCTGGGAAATCCAAAAAGTGTTTGAGGAAGTAAGACGAATGAACAAATCAATACAACTAAAAAGGAAAGGAGGAAAGAAAGAAGAAAGAAAAAGAAG